>NC_080070.1:45324110-45681404 GCF_949987535.1 Balaenoptera acutorostrata
TGGGCTTCATTGATATTTACACGACATTCTATCCAAAAACAACAGAATACACTTTCTTCTCAAGTGCGCATGGAACATTCTTCAGATAGATCATATCTTGGGTCACAAATCAATCCTTGGTAAATTCAAGAAAATTGAAATCATATCCAGTATCTTTTCTGACCACAACGCTATGAGACTAGATATCAATTATAGGAAAAAATCTGTAAAAAATAGAAACACATGGTGGCTAAACAATACACTACTTAATAACCAAGAGATCACTGAAGAAATCAAAGAGGAAATCAAAAAATACCTAGAAACAAATGACAATGAAAACACGACGACCCAAAACCTATGGGATACAGCAAAAGCAGTTCTAAGAGGGAAGTTTATAGCAATACAATCCTACCCCAAGAAACAAGAAACATCTCAAATCAACAACCTAACCTTACACCTAAAGCAGTTAGAGAAACAACAAAAAACCCCAAAGTTAGCAGAAGGAAAGAAATCATAAGATCAGATCAGAAATAAATGAAAAAGAAATGAAGGAAACGATAGCAAAGGTTAATAAAACTAAAAGCTGGTTCTTTGAGAAGATAAACAAAATTGATAAGCCATTAGCCAGACTCATCAAGAAAATAAGGGAGAAGACTCAAATCACTAGAATTAGAACTGAAAAAGGAGAAGTAACAACTGATACTGCAGAAATACAAAGGATCATGAGAGATTATGACAAGCAACTATATGCCAATAAAATGGACAACCTGGAAGAAATGGACAAATTCTTAGAAAAGCACAACCTCCCAAGACTGAACCAGGAAGAAATAGAAAAGGTAAACAGACCAATCACAAGCACTGAAATTGAAACTGTGATTAAAAATCTTCCAACAAACAAAAGCCCAGGACCAGACAGCCTCACAGGCGAATTCTACCAAACATTTAGAGAAAAGCTAACACCTATCATCTCAAACTCTTCCAAAACATAGCAGAGGGAGAATCACTCCCAAACTCATTCTACGAAACCACCATCACCCTGATACCAAAACCAGACAAAGATGTCACAAAGAAAGAAAATTACAGGCCAATACACTGATGAACATAGATGCAAAAATTCTCAAAAAAATACTAGCAAACAGAATCCAACAGCACATTAAAAGCATCATACACCACGATGAAGTGGGGTTTATCCCAGGAATGCAAGGATTCTTCAATATACGCAAATCAATTAATGTGATAACCCATACTAAAAAATTGAAGGATAAAAACTGTATGATCATCTCAACAGATGCAGAAAAAGCTTTCAACAAAATTCAACACCCATTTTTCATAAAAACACTCCAGAAAGTAGGCAGAGAGGGAACTTACCTCAACATAATAAAATCCATATATGACAAACCCACAGCCAACATCATTCTCAATGGTGAAAAACTGAAACCATTTCCACTAAGATCAGGAACAAGACAAGGGTGCCCACTCTCACCATTATTATTCAACACACTTTTGGAAGTTTTAGCCCAGCAATCAGAGAGGAAAAAGAAATAAAAGGAATCCAAATCGGAAAAGAAGAAGTAAAACTGTCACTGTTTGCAGATGACATGATACTATACATAGAGAATCCCAAAGACTCTACAAGAAAACTACTAGAGCTAATCAATGAATTTGGTAAAGTAGCAGGATACAAAATTAATGCTCAGAAATCTTTTGCATTCCTATACGTTAATGATGAAAAATCTGAAAGAGAAATTAAGGAAACACTTCCATTTACCATTGCAACAAAAAGAATAAAATACCTAGGAATAAACCTACCTAAGGAGACAAAAGACCTGTATGCAGAAAACTATATAAGACACTGATGAAAGAAATTAAAGATGATACAAACAGATGGAGAGACATACCATGTTCTTGGATTGGAAGAATCAACATTGTGAAAATGACTACACTACCCAAAGGAATCTACAGATTCAGTGCAATCCCTATCAAACTACCAATGCCATTATTCACAGAACTAGAACAAAAACTTTCACAATTTGTATGGAAACACAAAAGACCCCAAATAACCAGAGCAACCTTAAGAAAGAAAAACGGAGCTGGAGGAATCAGGCTCCCTGACTTCAGACTATACTACAAAGCTACAGTAATCAAGACAGTATGGTACTGGCATAAAAACAGAAATATAGATCAATGGAACAGGATAGAAAGCCCAAAGATCAACCCACACACATATGGTCACCTTATTTTTGATAAAGGAGGCAAGAATATACAATGGAGAAAAGACAGCCTCTTCAATAAGTGGTGCTGGGAAAACTGGACAGCTACATGTAAAAGAATGAAGTTGGAACAATCCCTAACACCATACACAAAAAGAAACTCAAAATGGAGTAAAGACCTAAATGTAAGGCCAGACACTATAAAACTCTTAGAAGAAATCATAGGCAGAACACTCTATGACATAAATCACAGCAAGATCCTTTTTGACCCATCTCCTAGAGACATGGAAATAAAAACAAAAGTAAACAAATGGGACCTAATGAAACTTAAAATCTTTTGCACAGCAAAGGAAACCATAAATAAGACTAAAAGACAACCCTCAGTATGGGAGAAAATATTTGCAAATGAAGCAATTGACAAAGGATTAATCTCCAAAATTTACAAGCAGCTCATGTAGCTCAATATCAAAAAAATAAGCAACCCAATCCAAAAATGGGCAGAAGATCTAAATAGACATTTCTCCATGGAAGATATACAGATTGCCAACAAACACATAAAAGATTGCTCAACATCACTAATCATTAGAGAAACGCAAATCAAAACTACAATGAGGTATCACCTCACACCGGTCAGAATGGCCATCACCAAAAAGTCTACAAACATTAAATGCTGGAGAGGGTGTAGAGAAAAGGGAACCACCTTGCACTGTTGGTGGGAATGTAAATTGATACAGCCACTATGGAGAAGAGTATGGAGGTTCCTTAAAAAACTAAAAATAGAACTACCACACCACCCAGCAATCCCACTCCTGGGCATATACCCTGAGAAAACCATAATTCAAAAAGAGTCATGTACCACAATGTTCCCTGCAGCTCTATTTACAATAGCTAGGACATGGAAGCAACCTAAGTGTCCATCAACAGATGAATGGATAAAGAAATGTGGCACATATATACAATGGAATATTACTCAGCCATAAAAAGAAACGAAATTGAGTTATTTGTAGTGAGGTGGATGGACATAGAGTCTGTCATACAGAATTAAGTAAGTCAGAAAGAGAAAAACTAATACCATATGCTAACACACATATATGGAATCTAAAAAAAAAATGGTTCTGAAGAACCTAGGGGCAGGACAGGAATAAAGATGCAGATGTAGAGAATGGACTTCAACACAGGGAGGAGGAAGGGTAAGCTGGGACAAGTGAGAGAGTGGGATGGACTTATATAGACTACCAAATGTGAAATAGATAGCTAGTGGGAAGCAGTTGCATAGCACAGACAGATAAGCTCGGTGCTTTGTGACCACCTACCGGGGTGGGATAGGGAGGGTGGGAGGGAGACACAAGAGCAGGAGCTATGGGGATATATGTGTATGTATAGCTGATTCACTTCGTTATAAAGCAGAAGCTGGCACACCATTGTAAAGCAATTATACTCCAATAAAGATGTTAAAATATATATATATCTTAACAAACACCGAGCACAAGCAAAATAAAAATACAACAAAACCAAAAAAACTATACCAAGGTACACCAAAAATGAATTTCTTAAAGAAAAAAATCTTAAAAGCAGCCAGAGAGAAAAGACATATTACATATAGAGGTACAGCTTATGTCTTAATGCAATGCCAGAAATCAATGGAGCAATATCTTTACAATATTGAAAGAAAAACATTGTCAACCTACAATCTTTACCTAGTGAAAATAACTTTCAAAAAAATGGTGAAAAAATACATTTTCAGACCTACAAAAGCTGAAAAAATTCATCACCAGTATTTCTACACTAAAAGAAATGTTAACAAAGTACTTCAAGAAAAAGGAAAATGATACCAGATGGAACCTGGTTCTACACAAAGGAATGAAGAGCAGTGGAAAAGGTAACTCCATGAGTAAATATATAAGATCATTGTCTTAATTATTAATATCTCTTAAAAAGAGAATCACTGTACATGTATAACTAAATTACTCTGCTGTACACCTGAAACTAACAGAACATTGTTAATCAACTATACTCCAATATAAAAAATTTTTTTTAAAAGATAATCACTGTTTAAAGCAAAATTCATAACAATGTATTGCAAGCTTTATAATATATGTAGATATAAAATATAAAACAACAATAGCAAAAAGGCTGGGAGGGGAGAAATGGAAGTATACTATTGTACGAGTCTTATAGTATGTTTGAGGCATTATACTATCACCTAAAGTTAGACTGTGATAAGTTAAAGATGTACACAGTATTATGCATCTGTGCATTTTTGACAGGGAAATATTGCTTCCAAAGGGGCAAAAATCAATTCATAGGGTTCATCCATTGTAAAGCAATTACTCTCCAATAAAGATGTTAAAAAAAATTTATAGGGTTCAGAAAAATCTTACTCATTTTATCTATAAAAACATATTCATATAGAATGTGAACAGATATACAGGATTATCTGTGGTACTAAAACTGTGTGGAGGGGCTGATTAAGAAAAAGATTCTAAAAAGTCTTGTGGAGAAAATCATAAAAGAAAGGTTGAGAAACACTGCCATAAGCTTCAAAGAAGCATCTAAATTAACACTAGGTGGTATAGTGAATAAGACCACAAAGGAGATAAAATGGAATCATAAAACATACTCAATTCAAAAGAATGCAGGAGGGGACTTCCCTGGCGGTCCAGTGGTTAAGACTTCACCTTCCTAGGGGCAAGACAGGAATAAAGATGCAGACCTACTAGACAATGGACTTGAGGATATGGGGAGGGGGAAGGGTACACTGGGATAAAGTGAGAGAGTGGCATGGACATATGTACGCTACCAAACGTAAAATAGACAGCTAGTGGGAAGCAGCCGCAAAGCACAGGGAGATCAGCTCAGTGCTTTGTGACCACCTAGAGGGGTGGGATAGGGAGGGTGGGAGGGAGGGAGATGCAAGAGGGAAGAAATATGGGGACATATGTATATGTATAACTGATTCACTTTGTTATAAAGCAGAAACTAACACACCATTGTAAAGCAATTATACTCCAATAAAGATGTTAAAAAAAAAAAGACTTCACCTTCCAATGAAGGGGGTGCAGGTTTGATCCCTGGTCGGGGAGCTAAGATCCCACATGCCTCGTGACCAAAAAACCAAAACATTAAAAAAAAAAAACAGAAGCAATATTGTAACAAATTCAATAAAGACTTTTAAAATGGTCCACATCAAAAAAAATCTTAAAAAAAAAAAGAATGCAGAAAAAAAAACAGATGAGGCAAAGAGAAAACAAAGAGCAAGATGGTAGATTTAAAACCAACCATATCAATAATCACATTAAAAATAAATGGTCGGGGCTTCCCTGGTGGCGCAGTGGTTGAGAATCTGCCTGCTAATGCAGGGGACACGGGTTCGAGCCCTGGTCTGGGAAGATCCCACATGCCTCGGAGCAACTGGGCCCGTGAGCCACAACTACTGAGCCTGCGCATCTGGAGCCTGTGCTCTGCAACAAGAGAGGCCGCGATAGTGAGAGGCCTGTGCACCATGATGAAGAGTGGCCCCCACTTGCTGCAACTAGAGAAAGCCCTCGCACAGAAACGAAGACCCAACGCAGCCAAAAATTAATTAATTAATTAATTAATTTTACAAAAATTTTTAAATAAATAAATGGTCTAGGGACTTCCCTGGTGGCGCAGTGGTTAAGAGTCCGCCTGCCAATGCAGGGGACACGGGTTCGAGTCCTGGTCCGGGAAGATCGCACATGCCGCAGAGCAACTAAGCCCATACGCCACAACTACTGAGCCTGTGCTCTAGAGCCCGAGAGCCACAACTACTGAGCCCACGTGCCACAGCTACTGAAGCCCGTGTGCCTAGAGCCCATGCTCCACAACAAGAGACGCCACCGCAATGAGAAGCCCGCACACTGCAACGAAGAGTAGTCCCCGCTCGCCACAACTAGAGAAAGCCTGCGTGCAGCAATGAAGACCCAACGCAGCCAAAAATAAGTAAATAAATTTATTTTTTTAAAAAATGGTCTAAACACCCCAATTAATAGATAATATTGTATTGTATTAAAAAAGCCAAGACTCAACTGTATGCTACCTATAAGAAACCTACTTTAAATATAAAGATGTAAACATCTTAAAAGGAAATATACATATGTATCACTGTAACACTAGGGAAAAGAAAGTTGGAATAGCTATATAAATATCATAAAAGTAGATTTCAGAGCAAAGAATATTAACAAAGACAGAGGCTATTTCATAATAATCAAGAGAACATTATACACCTAAACTTTCATGTGCCTAAAACAGAGCTTTAAAATGTATGAAGCAAAAACTTCAGATCTGCAAAAAAAAGAAATAGACAAATTATAGTTGAAGACTTCAACAAACTACTCTCAATAATTGACACATGTAGACAGAAAATCAGTAAGGATATAGAAGATTAAAAACATTATCAGCAAACTTGCCTTAACTGACATTTACATAAGGTCCCACCCTACAACAGCAGAAAATCCATTATTTTCAAATGCACGTGGAACATTTATAAAAACAGTCCTATCTTGGGGCCATTAAATAAGTTTCAATAAATTTAAAAGGATTCCAGGCATACAAAGTATGTTTTCCTACCACAGTGAAACTGAATTCCAAATCAATAACAAAAGTTGTATGGAAAATCCCCAAGAGTTTGGAAACTACATACCATACTTCTAAATAACACTAGGGTCAAAAAAGAAATCAAAAGGGGAATTTAAAACTGTTTTATACTGAATGAAAATTAAAATTACAACATTTCATCATTTGTAGGATGCAGCTAAAGCAATAGAGGAAATTTTATAGCATTAACCAACTAACCAAGAAAAGAAAATTAAACCCAAAGTAAGCACAAGAAAGGAATATGAGAGAAATTAAAAGGAATAGAAAACAAAAAATAAAAAGAGGAAATGAATGAAACCAAAAGCTGGTTTTTCAAAGCGAGATAAAATGGATAAACCTCTAGTCAACAGATCAGGAACAAAAAAGAGAGAAAACACAAATTAGCGGTATCAGTAATGAGTGAGTTGTCATCACTACAGATTCTACAGATATTAAAAGGATCAGAAAATATTATGAACAACCTTATGCCAATAAATTCAACAATTCAGATGAAATGTACATATTCCTTGAAAGACAGAAACTAACAAAGTTCACTCGATAAGAAATAGATAACCTCAAGAGGCCTATATCTTTTGAAGAAATTGAATTTGTAGTTTAAAAGCTATCCCATACAGAAAACTCTATGTCTGGAAAACTTCTCTAGTGAATTCTTCCAACTATTTAAGCAAAAAATAATACCAATTCTGCACACTGTTCAAAAAAATTGAAGGGAGGTAAATATTTCCCAATTCATTCCATAAAGTCCACATTAATGACACATAATTATAAAGAAGCAAAATTACAGATCAATATCCCTTATAAACACAGATGTAAAAATTATAAAGTTTAACAAATTAAATCCAACAGTCTATTGAAAGGAAAATACATCATGATAAAGTATGATTTATCTCAAGAAGGCACAGTAGGGCTAACATTAAAAAATTAATCAATGTAATCCACCTATTAACAGACTAAAGAAGAAAATGATATAAAATATCTCAATTGATGTAGAAAAAGCATTGAAAAAATTAAATATCTATTCCTAATAAAACTAATAGCAAACTTGGTATAAAAGGAAACTTCCCCAAGCGTGTAAAGGACACCTACAAAATACTTACATCTAAAACATATTTAATGCTGAAAGACTGAATGTCTGCTCTCACCATTACTATTCAACATCGTCCAGAGGTTCTAGCCAAGGTTAAAAAGCAAGCAAAAAATAAACAAACTGAATCTCCAGATTGGCAAGGAAGAGGTAAAACTGTTTTCACTTACAGATGACATGATCATCTATGTAGAAAATCTGATTAAATCTACAAAAAAAAAAGCTAGTAGAAACAATGCTGTGTGATACAAGATCAATATACAAAAACCAATTGTATTTCTATGTACTAGGAAAGAACAATTTGAAATTGAAATAAAACACTACAATTTGCAATCACATCAAAATATATTTTAGGGATAAATCTGACAGAGATTTGTAAGACCTGTACATTGAAAACTGTAAACTCTTAGTGAGAAAAATAAAATATGTCCTAAATAAAGGAAGGTCTCTACTTTCATCTTAAGAAACTAGGATAAGTGGAGCAATTTTTACCATGTTCAATATTGTTAAGATGTTGTTTCTCTCCAAATTGATCTATAGAATTAGATCAGTTGCAATCCCAATTACAATCAAAATCTCAGGCATTTTTTAAATTGATAAGCTGATTCTAAGATTCATGTGAAAATGTAGATGATCTAGAACATCCAAGACAACTTTGAAAATAAAAGAATGAAGTAGGAGAAATTACGCTACCTGACTTCTAGACTTATATATAGTAATTAAGACACTATGCTATTGGTATATAGCAATATTGATGGGCAAAGACAAATAGATCAATGGAACAAACTGAGCAGAAATATATATATACATTCTGATGATTTATATAGTCCTATGATATACATTCAGATGATTTTCAACAACTTTGCAAAGGTGATTCAGTGGAAAAAAATAGTCTTTTCAAAAGTAGTTTGGGGGAATTCCCTGGCAGTCCAGTGGTTAGGACTCCATACTTCCACTGCAGGGGGCACGGGTTCAATCCCTGGTTGGGGAACTAAGATCCCTCAAGCCGCGTGGTGAAGCCAAAAAAAAAAAAAAAAGTTGTGCTGGAACATTAGATACTCATATGCAAAAATATGAATTTTATCCATATCTCACACCATACATAAATATCAACTCAAAATGGATAAGAGCCCTAAATATAAAACATAAAACTAGAAAACTTCTAGAAAAACACGTACGAGAAAAACTTTGTAACCTTGAGTTAGGCAAAAATTTCTTAAATATAACATTAAAATCATGATCCATAAAAGAAAAGACCAGATAAATTGGGCTTTATCAAAATTAAGAACTTCTGCTCTTCCAAAGACACTGTTAAAAGAATGAAAAGACATGCCATAGACTGGGAGAAAATATGTGCAAGTCATATAATCTGATAAGGGAATGAAAGAAGGCAGACAAAAAAGAGCACACACTGAGTAATTCCATTTTATAAAACTTTAGAAAGTGCAAACTAATCTATAGTGACAGAAAGGAAACCAGTGGTTGCCTGGGGATGGAGGAAAAACAGATCACAAAGGGGCACAAGGAAGCTCTTTGGGGTGATGGATATTTTCAGCATCATGATTGCAGGGATGGTTTCAAAGGTATATACAAACACCAAAACTTACCAAATTGTATACGTTATACATGTGTACATAAGTTATACTTCAATAAAGTTGTTTTTTATAAAAACAAAAAATATATACTGAAGCTGTGTTTCAGAATTAAAGAATGTATTAAAATGTACCAGAAGAAAATATAATTAATATTTTATAATCTTAAAATAGAGATCATTCTAAGAACAACATGAAAACTTGAAACTAAATAAAGCAGTTATAAAATTAAATTTTAAAATAAATTTTACTACCTAAAAATATAAACCTTATATGTCAAAAGAATACAAGTAGTTAATAACAATTACAAAATTTCTATGCTAACAAATAATTTAGAAATGCAAATTTTAAAAAGAGATGTCATATTTCACCTAACCATGTCAAAAATTGTAAAAGCTTTAAATCCAGCTGCTATCCTGGGTACAAACCCTGATGTTGGGCTTGTAACCTGATACAATTATTCTGGGAAGTAACTTTGGCATTTGAATAAAGTTTTCAAATGTGCATATCCTTTGACTCAGTCATTTATCTTCAAGGAATTTCTCCAAAGAGAAACAGAGAAGTACAAAAAAGCTATGTACATGGCACCCCTAAACAATAGAATATTATGTAAACATTAAAATACAAATTCATTGACAAGGAAAGATAGCCGTATATCTGAGTACCATAAAAGGCTGCTACAATAGCACGCTATTTGTTATTACATTTATGTAAAATTTTTGTGTAAAATTACTGGTATCATGGCATACAATGAATGTCAGCTAATTTAACATCTATTCCCAGCCTCCTTTTCCCCAGCCCATCTACAGTAGTTCTCAGCCCCCTTTACTGCTAGAAGAGGCCATGTGACAGTATTTTGGCTATTGAGGCCTAAGTAGAAATCTCCTAAGAAGTTTATGGAAACATGCCTTTCTGATAAAAGTTACAGTCATTGCTATAGCTATCTCTTTCCCCTACCTCCTGCCCTGTAGTCAGTTATGATGACTTAAGCCAAAGCAGCTATCCTATTGCCATGGAACAAGCCAACACACTAGAGAATGCACACTGCAAAGAAAGAAAAAAGCTGGGTCTTTGATAACATTCACAAACCACTATACCAGCTTCCATTGCCCACTTGTGGACCTCTCTTTATTTGAGATAAAAAATACATATTATCTTGCTTAAGTCACATTTAGCCAAAATCACTCCAGATAATTATTTATTTATATATATATATATATATATATATATATATATATAAATATTTTCTATATAGCCATTAAGCATATTAAAGCTTTTTATAATTATAATATTCTCTACTGGCCAGTATTTGGGGCACTAGACACCTCCATTCAAACACTGTTGATAGAGTTAACTAGTGGCCCTTCAGGAAGTCAATTTTACATTATATTTCAAAAGCTTTAAAAATATTATTATCCTTTGCTTGACTCAGTAATTCCACTTTTACATATTCATCAAAGAAGTAATAATAAATTTAGAGAAATATTGCTATAATATATTTACAATATTAATAAACTGAAAACAACATAAATACAGAAAAATATAATGCTGGCCAAATGATTTATGATAGAATAGTATGTAATCATTAAAATCATAAAATTAAAAATCTAATTATATAGAAAGGTGTCTCCCAACAATATGCAAAGTAATATTCTTTGGGGGGATGAAATGCTTAGAAAAAATATTTTTTAAAAGAGTAGGAAAATGTAATGAAATATAAGTAGATATTGCTTGGTTTAAGAATTACCAGTAACTTTCATTTTCTTCTTTTTGGTTATCCATTCCTAAATTTCACATTCCTTTTGTAATAAGAAAAATTAATTTTAAATATACAAAAAAAAAAGAACTGAAATAAACAAATAGGAAGAGATGTAGATTAAAAGTAGTTTTATTTCTACTCTATGAAGATCATTAATTTTATTTCTGTTAAAAAATAACTTGTAATAGCAACTTTAACATCAACATATAAAAGTCATATATAGCAAGAGTGAAACGTATCATGAAAAGTGAAAAAGTAGCAAGAGTACTTCTTTTAAACAATTACAGGATTCCAGCATGTTTAATATGAACACAAATCTGGAAACTCAAAAAGAGAACACACTATATTACATAAATTGACTCTTAGGGGAAATTTTTAAAATTTGTCATTGAGTCCCATTTCTAAAGTGAATAAGAAGCAAATATATGCTGAAGAGCCTAAGATACCTGTGACATCAAAACAACTGAGTCCAAAATCAGGACAGATGAGTTATCTAAGCTTTCCTTAGTACTTCTTACCCCATTCATAGCTTACAGAGATACCCTCTCTGGTCAAAAGCATACATTCTTATTCAATCTCCATCAGTTTGAGTCATCTGCAGTAAAGATTGACCACTCAGAAGCCAGAGTCTTAAACATTTTTCAAAGGCATCAATAAATTTGGTGCGCAACATACAATTTCCAACTATGTTGTCAGGATAGACTAGGAGACCAAGGAACTAGTATGTTTGCATAAGATGTTATAAAGGTAGTGACTCTCTGCCTTTTTTATAATCCAAATTTTTTATAAGAAAATTGACAAAGAAGAAAGGGAACGAAAGGGAATAAGAAACCAAAAGGTACAAAACTATTTGCTAACTACACACACACACACACACACACACACACACACACTCATTCACTCGAACTCATTCAAACTAAAGAATAGATTAATTGTAATAAAGAGCATCTTGGAGATTTTTCATAGAGTTATACATAAATAAAGCTTTTAAAAACACTTCAGGGGCTTCCCTGGTGGCGCAGTGGTTGAGAATCTGCCTGCTAATGCAGGGGACACGGGTTCGAGCCCTGGTCTGGGAAGATCCCACATGCCGTGGAGCAACTGGGCCCGTGAGCCACAATTACTGAGCCTGCGCGTCTGGAGCCTGTTCTCCTTGACAAGAGAGGCTGCGATAGTGAGAGGCCCGCGCACCGCGATGAAGAGTGGCCCCCGCTTGCCGCAACTAGAGAAAGCCCTCGCACAGAAACGAAGACCCAACACAGCCATAAATAAATAAATACATAAAAGTTAGCTTAAAAAAAAAAAGTTAGCTTAAACTTAAAAAAAAAAAAACTTCAAATTAATGAAAAATAAATTTTAATCACTTTAAGTAGGTAATAACACAAAAGTTGACTTACCATAAATTTCTAAACCTTGTGGGAAATACTTGTATTCTAAATCCTATCCACTAATGCAAGGGTGAAGATGCATCTTACAGTCAACAGTGCTGATTTTTAATGATGGATTTAAAAGGGTCGATTTAATTCCCAGATTATTTTTTTTAATTCCACCTCATCACCAAGAAAGTTAATAGATGCGACACATTAGAAACCCTGGCAACTAAAGATGTTTTATCCAATCAATGCCTCTCTCTTTTCTAAGCTACTCAAAAAGAAAAACCAACACCTGGAGAAAGTCACACCTTCACAAATTACCAATAATGTTCGCTGTGATATTCTAGCTTTATACATGTAGCCCCTTCTAAAGTACTGGAGGCAAAGAATGGACATTGCCCCCTCCAGCTGCTGAAGACAGCAGAACCACATAGAGCACCTACTTATGAGGTTACTTTTCAGGGGCATAAGAATATGCTTTTAAAAGGGACATTTCCAAAAACCTACAATGAAGATGAATAATAAATATTTACATGCTTAGAAAAGGGATATAGGGCTTCCCTGGTGGCGCAGTGGTTGAGAGTCTGCCTGCCGATGCAGGGGACACGGGTTCGAGCCCTGGTCTGGGAAGATCCCGCAAGCCGCCGAGCGGCTGGGCCCGTGCGCCGCAACTGCTGAGCATGCGCGTCTGGAGCCTGTGCTCCGCAACGAAAGGCCGCGATACTGAGAGGCCCGCGCACCGCGATGAGGAGTGGCCCCCGCCTGCCGCAACTGGAGAAAGCCCTCGCACAGAAACGAAGACCCAACACAGCCAAAAATATAAATAAATAAATAAGTAAAATTTAAAAAAAAAAAAAAAGGGATATATTTGAAAACCTACAAGAAAGATGAATAATAAATATTTACACTCCAAGCCAAAAAATTCCACAGCCTAAAAAGAAACATTTGATGTTTTCATTTCTGAATACTGAAGCAAAATAATGATTATAATAATTTTAATCAAACTTAAAAGGTACGCTTTATTACCTTGTTGATATAAGCTATTTGCCTTTGAACCCGCAAACAAGATGAAAAAATCCTTGAGGCACTTTTATATTCTGACTTAACAATTATCTGATAATTACCCCATCATTACCTGCTGATGAAGGATTCCATTCTAAATTCTTAACATTTCTGATGTTACAGGCATGTTACTTCAAGAGTCCTACCTGGAAAGAGACTGAGAAGACTGACTGGAGATTTGTTGGTATCAATAGTTAGTTTGTGGCTTGCAGTTTTTGAAGGCTGGCCTGGCAAGCAGATTAATTTCAGGGGAAGTCTAAACTTACATTGGCTAACTCGAGGAATGCCTGAAATAAAGAGAAATATATATTCATAAATTTGACAAATAAGAAAAATATTGTACTACTAATAGTAGTACATAGTAGCAACATATCTTAGTTTAAATGTTTGTTACCTGCCCATTTCATTTAGCATAACTGAAATAACTGGAAAGCATTATCACAATTTATGTTTTTACTTTATTGTCAAAAAGTGCAAGGCAAAAATAAAATCTTAAAAACGAGCATAGGATAAGCTCTGCCTTTAATAGTAATATCATATTTTAAAAGTCATCACAGTTGAACGCTATATAAAACATTATATGTAGTTATATTCAATTACTGAACTGTCTTGAAGACCTTCAAAGCTCTAGCCCTAATCCAAGACTATCCGCTAAAATGAGCAAAGAATATGAAATTTATATCAGGAAGACTCTATATGACCATATCTAATCATTTTTCTACCCCCTGAATTTTTTAATTTTAGTTTTTTTACTTATTGAAGATTCGAAGTACAATTAACAATTTGCAATAAATTATGAGCATGAAAGCAGAATTTGCCCTACTGAAGTTCTACTGAAGTTCATTCTAATGATGTCATTTTACACATCAATATGAAGAATATTACTTTCATACAAATTGAATTTTTCTCAATCCATTTAACTTTACATATCACTGTTAAGCAACATTTTGAAAGGCTTACATAGTCATTCAATTCTCAAATTTTTTCAGAAAGTATACAGGTATATTGAAATAAGTAACTGCATAAATAAATAACAATGAAGAGTTTTATATCAGAATTTAAAGTTTTTAAAAATCATTCCTGTTAATATTTTTACAAAGAATGAAACTGAAACCAAAGCAAATTAGGCTCTCTACTTATAAATCAAGTAAAGCAATTCTACAACTTTAGTTCTCTCTCCTTTTATACTAGGATTCTATTTTTGACTGGATAAGACAAAAGATAATATACAGAAACCTATATCTTAGTAAACTACTGTAGAAAAAAGGAAAACTTAAAATGTTCTACTCTACTGGATAGATCCACACATTAATTCCTTTATTTCTTTACAGTGGAGTCAGAGAGCAGCTTAAAAATAGCAAAAGCGGAAGCAGTAAAGTTTGTAGACATGATCCCAAATAGGATTCCTAGAATTAGCAATATATTTTGTTAATGCCAATTGGAGTTGTGTGGTTTACTCTATAACCAAGCTGGGAGTACACTTTTCAGAACTACTTATTCACTAGGATAGTAAGAGATCATCAACAATGGCAAGCATATTGATATATGAGGCCAATTAAATACTTTTTCAGAGCATGTGGAGCATATTTGTCATTCTCTTCAACATAATCTATTATCCATCAAATTTTACATAGCTCATTTTTTGCTCATAACCAACAGATGTTAAATTCACTTCTCCTGGAATCCTAGATGCAAATTATAACTGGTGTCTCTTCAGAGAAGTCCCAGGGTATTATTTCCTGACATTTTGTGAGGTTTTAGAGGCATGTGTATTTGTACTTTAAAATGATGAAATGTTTTGACTCAAAATATTATGGTAACATGATCTAAGCTACTGCTCAGACCACAACTATCAATATCACCACAAAAAACATTACAAAGCATTATTTTTTCCAACTTCATATATTCCATATATCCCCAAATTATGGAAATATACCTACTAATGTTTTTCCTCTACAATATATAAATTACAGCCTCAATTAATAGATGCAGTCTGGAAAGAACAAGGAAACTGAAACCTAGTTCCATTTCCTTCATTTTCAATGAATAGAATAACGGGGGAAAAAATGCTTCATCTTCTGACAACTCTGTACATGCACAAAGAGAAGCTATCTTCTATGTACTTTCAACCAAAGTCTGAGCTAATTGTTCAAATAAAATTTGGCTGTAAATGCTCTTCTAAAACTACACTGCTGAAACTGTGGCTCTACTTCACTTGGACCAGGTACTGACTGAATTTGTGGTAAAACAAAATTAATCATGATCAACAACACTAGCCTTATGTTACTTAGATTATTACCCTAAAACTCTGAGAACCCAGAGCTCAAGAAACTGGTGGTATATAAATGTTTCAGAAATTGAAACAAATGGATTGCAAGCACTAATAAACCCAAGAAGGGAAATACATTGTAACTCAATTCACAGCTCAGTTAAGTCAGTTAATGACAATATCACACACTAGGGCAATGGTCTGCAGTTGCTAAGATTTGAAGAACCCCTCCAGAATTTCTTTTCTCTCCAGGAATTGTAAACCTGTTTCACAGGACATTTGGAAAACATTACTTTGAAAAATGATGACACTCATACTTAATAAAATGATTATGGCTATTTTTTAAATGATGGCAGCTTGAAAAGTTTTACCATTGGGGGGGAAAAAAGCATGAAATCCTTTAGAAACCAGTTTAAGGAAACCATACCTTTAAAAAGAAAAATTATACTGCCAATATTTTATATTACTTCCCATCAAATTAAAACCCAAACGTTTCAAAATATAACGTCTAGTGTTTAGACATGGAGTTCATCAGACGCACATTTCTATTGAGATTTACATTTTCTTAAGAAACCTGAAATGCAGATTTGTCTACCAGTTACTCTTCAGGCTATAACTGTAGCTAAGAACCTGAAGCCAGAGACACGTAGAGGTATGTGTGAGTGTATGCATACGTGTATCTGTAATGAGGAAGGAAAGGATTATATGCATTTAAAGACTTTCCAAAGTTGCTAGTAGGATAGCTTTCAACTCAGTTGAAAGAGCCTAACTGATCCTAACTGCCTACCATCAGCGATATTTAGTTGGCAAAACAGTCTCTATTTGGCTCATTCAACTCTCTGAATATAATGCTGAGAGAAAAGAAGAAATTGGTCATTTGTAATACGCAAATATTGGCCTACTCACTCATCAGACTGACTTTTTGCTACAGTTTTTTAACAAATATAATCACCTCTCCTTCAAACACTTCCCCTTCTAGCCTACTAGAGGAAATGGATAGTCGCAACTACCATGGTGCAATTAATCACAAAATTATTTAACACTTAGAGAGAAAATTCAGATCAAAATCACTCCTGACAGAACAATTTTTCCAGGAAGAGAATTCTAATTACCCCTGGCACACCCAAGAGACCAGTATCACTGTCAAGAGAGATGCCAAAATGTGCTTTAAAAAAAAGAAAAAAGAACTTAGATACCAGAGTTGAATAACTATATCTATATATTACACATCTACATAATGCCTTTAGAACTCTTTCCAGGGGCCTGCTAGAGTCATTTCTTATTGAAAACAAGGAACCCCAAAGCAGTAGCAATGTCTGGTAGCCAGGACTTCCTTGATCCCTTCCTGTTATGTCTGGCACGTACTGTGCTCCATCTGCAGTCATGTTTTACACTGCCCATGTCATGTAACTTTAATGCAGAAATAATGGAGACAAACTCTTATGGGACAACATAAAACCTCGTTTGCTTCTCTTTTTCCATATGTAAAAGCAGGACTGCTTATCTGCAATACAGCCTGAACAGATCAGGCCAATAAAATGGAAAAGTCTTTGAAATTTGAAGCCTTATGTAAGTAAGATCTAAGTGGCCACATGTTAATTTCTTGCCTACTAGGTAAAGCTGAATATTTCAACTCTACTCCCTGAAGCTTAATTATAATTTTAAAATATATCATAAGAGATTATTAAAACCAGCTTTAGGTTTGCATTGAAATACTAAAATTTCCATATATTGTGATTTTTTTTCTCATGGTTTGATCTGAATTTTTAGTAAGAGGAAATAAATTCCTTTCAATAATAACCTTTACTGATTTTTTTAAAACTCAAAACAAATAATTTAAATAATAATATTGTATTTTATAAAAGTTATTGTGAAATCTTATCAGTTACATGAAATCTTGCAAAGTAAATATTCATTATTAAAATTATTTTTAATAACCCAAATTCTAATTTGACAAGTATACTTTATGTTATTAAGCTAAAAGCTTACTTCTATTAAAATATTTCTCATATAAATATATATTCACCTCCCAGACACTATGCAACTCAGGTTGTTGGAACCACCAAAACTATATGAGTAAATAATGTCATTATTTTTAAGTATTTTATTTATCTAATTATTACTAATTAATATTATCTAATACTAATCTTAAAATGGCTAATAAACTAAGACAAACCATCACATTAAGTCTATGTCTAGGAGGAAAAATAATCAAAGTAGAAGATCCTTATAGAGTACCTGTCATGTAACCAGATACTGCACAATCCTAAGATAAGTACTTGAACCCTACTCTTAAAGAGCTCAAAAATCTACTAGGAGAACCTAAGGAACAAACTTAATGAAACTCATATTATGATAAGTATTATAGCAGAGTAGTAAACAAAGGATTTGGGGAAAGCAAAATGGTGACAACACTGACCCAGGCAAGTTCAAGGGGTCAGTCCTTTGATGATATTCCCCCACAAATTCTAAACAAGACAAGGAATAGGCCCATAGAATGAGTACACATGGCATTCTGATCAAAGAGGTGAATATTTGGGGGTATACACAATCATACAATTTAGAATTCAGAATTTTTTTCCTTACTCTTTTTAAGTACACTAAGATAACTGAGCATACAGGTAAATCACCAATGACTTACAAAAATAAGTTGTCAGTGGCGCCTTTGGTTTTGTTCAAAAAAGTCATGGAGCTTCATTGTTTCTCATGACTCTGAAACAACTAATAATGAATAACAAGTATCTATAAGTGGAAACATCTACTAGCTTCTCCATAGCCAGATCAAGGCACTGAATCACCCTAAAGAGGTTGCTATGGTTAAAACAGCAGTCCATAAAAAGAATTCATTCATGGTATAATACCAATTCAATTAACTGACCAAATTTCAGTTCTGAAATTCATTTTGTTCTAAATTATCTTTTCACTTACCTTCAGGATTTCGATCTATCCATCAGAGGCAATGCAAAAAGGGATAGGGGAGAAAATGTAACAAATTATCTGTTATAAAATTACAACACAAACTTAACACATATCTGCTTAAAATATAATTTAAAATTTTTAAGATTCTTACAGATGATTTAAATGGCCCTCCAATAAAGGTAAGCCAATTCACAATTGAAGAATATAAAATGAATAAATGAAATCTAACAATATATTTCATTCATTCTCAGAAGTCCATGAGAGGGTGTTATTCCAGTATAAATGTGGCAAAAAGAGGTAAAGATATATGATCTAGCCAAAAGCAAACCAGACTCAATATGTAAATGACATCAAGAGCATTAAATGAATTTTTTGGAAAAAATTTGAGTGAAAGACAAATATATAATATTAGTATTTCCAGTTAGTCTTGCTTATATTATAACTTTAGTTAATAGATACTACTATGGAACAATGTCTATTTTTTTTTCAGCTTGTCTTGGTATTCTTTTACTTTTATAGACTTGTTTTTACTTTAACTTCTAATTAACTTTCAACCAATTAATGCCTATGCTCTTTGGTTTAGTAATAATTTATAGTCTTTCAAATTCTGTCTTTAGAAAAGCATAATAGCTAAAAATGGTATGTGCAACCATAAGCTCACTGAATGATTTTATAACTTCATAATGCATTTTTAAGCCTTTTGTCCACTTGCTAGGTAATCCATTTCTTTATTTTAAATTTATTTTCAACCAGTATCACTACTTTTCCTTGAAAGCAAATGAAATAATTAGTTGAATTAAGGCATCAACAATCTCTATAACTACATACACAAGGTGTAACAAAGATAAAAAGTATAATCATGCCTATGATTATTGAGATGTTCAATTAATGATAAATGATCCAGGGATTTTAGCCAACATTTCCTGTTTTTTATTTCACAACTCAAAATTAAAATAACACTGAACATTTCAATGTTCTTTTCAGAAACATCCAACTAAAAAGTCCATCATTCTTTGATCCCTTACAGAAGATTTGTATTTCTCTCCAAAGCCAGGTTTCGCAAAGCCTTTTAACCATAAAATATTTATGTTACCCCAAATTTTGAAAATATAGGTAAATGGTTAAAGTGGTCACTTCTGGCCAGAAATGATTTTTTTATAATTTAAAGCAAAATAACTTACAAAAAAGGAGAAACAGATTTTGAAAACATGTACTAAAGTTATAAAATCACCTCCAAGCATAGAGTCGTCAATGCATAAACCAGAAAATTCACTTAGACAAAATAAGAACTACTATTATTAAAAACATTGCCAAGGTGCCTTGTTAGCACAGTAGGTAGTTGCATCAGTCTCATAAAAACATTGCTAAGTAAGCAAAGTAGGTATCAACAGAGAGAAAAAAATATGAATAAGGCATCTCTACGCTTTTTAAATTAAGAAAACTGTACAGAAATGCTTAAAAAACACAAATGCAACATTGTTGAAATACCCTATCAGTTACACCACATTTAAACGGTTTTTAAAAACAGCAATAACTATTCTTATTCTATCAATCAACTAATTGTCCAACTGTTACTATGAAAAATTCACTACACACACACACACACACAAAACTATAAAATTGAACCCAAGTTGAAATTTATAATAATTAGATCTCAACTGGACTAAAGATAACTTTTTTGATCTATTAAGAGTTTCTTGAAATAATACAGATCCTGTTCTTAAACATTTTAACATGTAAGATAATAAAGAGTTTTATTTAATCACTAACGCAGTGTCTGAAACTCTGAAGACTGACTTAATATTACAGCAACCCATAATAGTCTTTTTTACTAATTCAGACTAGGCTTTTCTCTTTAGTTCAAATACATGAAGTCTGGCTAGATAACATTCTTCTAGTGGGAATAAAAATACATCATATTTGCTATTAATTGAAAAGATAGAATCAAACATTACATATGGAGATCAGCTAAATAGACTATCACTAATTATTCCTAACACATCAAAGTAATTTGAACATACATTTTTATTTAACACTAGAAAAGAATATTTTTTCATTTAATAATATTTTACAATGTGTTTTCCCATTTTAAACACTTAAACATTTAACTCATAACTCCAATAACTTAAAAGAAGTGATTAGGCTTGTAAATTCATGAACAACTGTATGCTTACCTGTAGGTCTGGAATAAGAAACAACAGCATTTCCTTCCAATTCAGGTGGTAAACAACTTCCTTTCAGATAAACGGAAAAGCCCACTGTTCTAGTCATCTCCGGTGCTATAAGCAATGTTAAAATAATATGTTACATAATTTTGGACAATTATTATTAACAAACAGTTAAAATTAGACATATACTGCATGCCAGCTACTGTCTTAAGCACTTTACATAACATAGATTAACTCATTTAATCCTCACAACAACCCTACATGGTGGGTATTATTATTATCCCCATTTTTTGGTGCATGAGGAAAATGGCTACAAAGAGATAAAAAAGCTTGCCCAAGGTCATATAGCTAATACAGAGCTGGGAATTGACTCCAGAACAAGGGTACCTAACATTCTACACCACTGCTTCTCTTTACTCAGATGAACAGGCAGCATGAACAAAGCAAAAGGTACACAAAGGGCAAGAGAAGTTGGGAGTGGGAAATAGTACCTTATCATGGCTAGAACACAGACTGCAGGAGAAAATGGAAGGGGGAATTGGATATGGATGTAACTAAAACTGTAGCAACTTGGCAGATTGTGCATAGCCTTCCATATTCATGTATTTGACCTCCAACCTGCATTAGAGAGCTATAAGAAGTTTTTAACTTAAAACATTAATTGTCCAGAATGTGTTTTAGAAAGACAAATTGGAAGTATTGTGAAAAATTAAAAAATAAAGTGAGATATCAACTACAAGTTTACCTCAACCATTCAATCACTCATTCACTGATTCAATGAATACTTATTGAGTTTCTACTATCTGTCGGGCACCTAAGGTAGAGGTTGGTTATAAAAAGGAAAAAAGAGAGAGATGTTCTTGCTTTTTGTGAATAAGACATAGGGTTCCCAGCTGAACAGTAGCAGTGAAGAAAGACAGAAAAATACTTGAAAGGTAATTCAGAAATCATTTAAACAGGACTAATGACAACTGGATGTAAGTGGTAAGAGAGACCCTATGCAAAGAAATCTTAGGCATTATTACAGTTATCTTACATAGATTCATTTTCTAATTAAGTCCAATTAATTTTCTGATTAAATTCTAATTAAAACCGTTCTGTAACACAGATATCATTATCCCCTTTCTGCAGATTAAAACAAAACAAAACTGAGGCTCCAAGTAATTACTAAAGTAGCTTGCCCATGGTTACACATTGAGTGTCAGAGCCAGGATTCAAATTCAGGCCAGACTCCAAAGCCAATATTCTTTCTTCAAACATTACAGATTCAATAAATAGCTCACTAGAGAAACACCAATAAAAAAGCCTTCCAAAATATAGTATTTAAGTACAATTACACGTCCATCTAGTTAAGATAAGCGTTTGAAAATCTGCAATTACTTCAACTCAACAGCCATTCACTGAATGTCCATGCTTGATGTTTGGAGGGAAAATATAAGCAAAACAACACAATCACTGATTTCAGGAAGATACCAGTCTCACTATTCAGACAAGAAATATAGCCATGAAATAAACCCACTGATAAAAAAAATTTTTAATTAAAAAAAACCTCACACCATGATAGAATTTAAGCCAAAACAAAACACTTACCCATAAATTCAAAGGTGAACTGATCACAAGTCAATACTAAAGGTGGTTGTACATAGACCGATAATCTGATCTTTTGCAATGTCACTCGATTCTGCAGTGTGACCTGAGAAAATAGAAATTGTTATTAATAAAAAAATTACATTTTTTCCAAATTGATAGAATATCACAACTACTTAAAAAATCATTTGCAAATAATTAGGAAATACCATCTGAGAAAAAAAAAAATGAGCTGTCACAAAACATAACCTGTAACATAGGTAGTAGATTAAAAAGTTCTACCCAGTTAGAAACTGGGCAAGGGAGTTGAACAGACTTTTCTCTAAGAAGATGTACAAATAGCCAATAAGCACGTGAAAAAATGCTCAAAATCTTTGTATGAAATACAAAGTAAAACCACAATGAGATACTACTACACATCTACTTAAATGCTATAATCTAAAGGACAGACAAAAACAGGTGTTAGCAAGAATGTAGAGAAACTAGAACCTGCATAAATTGCTGATGGAAATGTAAAATGGTATAGCCATTCAAGAAAAAAGTTTGACAGTTTCTTTAAAAATTAAACATAAAATTACCATCTGACCTCACAATTCCATGCCAAGAGAAATGAAACATATGTCCACCCAAAAACTTGTACACATGTTCATAGCAGTACTATTCATAATAGCTAAAACTAGAAACAACCCAAGTGTCCATCAACTGATGAATGGACAAACAAAATATGGTATATCTCTACAATGAAATATTATTCAGAATAATATTTAATAATATTAATAATAATAAAAAGAAATGAAGTACTGACACATGCTACAACATGGGTACATTATACTATGCTAAGCGAAAGAAGCCAGTCACAAAGACCACATATTATATGATTCAATTTATATGAGATATCTAGAGTGGGCAAATCTATAAATCTACAGAGACAGAAAATAGATTAGTAGTTGCTTTGGGATGGTAGTGGGATTGGGGGTGGGGGAATGGAGAGAACAGCAAGTGACAGCTAATGAATATGGGGTTTCCCTTGGAGGGACAAAAATGTTCAAAAATTAAATTGTGGTCATCATTCTACAACTCTGCAAATATACTAAAAATCATTGAATTGTACACTTCAAAAGAGTAAATTGTATGGTATGTGAATTATATCTCAATAAAGCTATTAAAAAATGTTCTATCAAAAGCAGACCAAAAAAATCTGCCCTCATGTCTGGTGAATAATTACATCATGAAATATTATATGTGTTCATTCTTCTTTACATGTATAGATGTGGCATCATGAATTATTTATTTTATCTAGTATCAGTATATTACCGTTTATACAAGTTACTCTCTAAAGATTTCCTTTCTAGGTAGGTATTTACCATCAGTAGTTTAAATACATATCAAAGCACTACAGTTTCTTCCACAGCTTAATACAAAAATACCTGACATAACTAATTCTAGAAAATATCAAAGAATGGCAATAATGACTGCTGCATTTCTAAGCTGGCTGTATTTCCAAACTGGTGCTCTTGGTTGATGATGCTTGGAATGATAATTCCCATTCTAGTCAGAGTTAATAGCTATGAATTCTGGGGTAATAGTTTGACTGAGAAATAGGGTGGGTAGGGGTAGAGAAGGCCAGGACTTCTCTCACTCCTCCTGAGGAGGAACGTCAATAGAATCCATCAGGCCCAAGGATCTTTACTGGGCCACAGTGCTAGGGGCATCAAAGAAAAAGCTTAAAGATCTGGCTTCCACTGGGAACATTCTCTCTTTGGATTTTGTCTCGTAAAAAGTCCCAGCCTCTTTGAACAGTCTCTTTGGATGAGTTTATCCACATGGTAAGCCAGATTTATCACAGTCACTGGCCAGGTAGAGTTGCTAGACCAACTAAATCACAATCTCTGGGAGTAGACCTGGGTATTGGTATTTCTTTAATAGTTCCCCAGGTGATAGCTATTTACAACCAGAGTTGAGAAGCACTCTTCTATTATACAGGGCACCTTTGCTACGGAGCAATGTAGTCTAGTTACTAGACTAGTATATGAAACAGATACATTTCATTATTAATTGACATAATGCAAGGGCATACTTAATTTTTAAGAAAAGTCATTTTGAATTTTCTCTTAGGTAAAAGGCATGTATCAACTATTCATTAATTATATATATACATACATACTATAGATAAACAATATACAAGAATATACATCTGGCCCACAAACATTATACACATATAATTAGATTCAGTAAATGTCTTGTATTAATTTTAAATGATGTGGATATTCTGCACAACTTAAAAATAAGCATAACATTTTTGACTTGCAAAGTAAAAATTTTAAAGGACAACTATTGATGCAAATAAATACAATAAACACAGCAAATGAACAATGAACCCTCAATTTTTACTTTATAAGCCCTGGGAATACATGGGGGGAAATCTGCATACCACAAAGAAAGATTCCGTAATGATATCTGACCATTATAAAAATCATAATACCTTTTTAATAAAACACTGAGGGTAATTATGGGAAGAAGAAAGTACACGTGCTGTAGGCAACATTCCTTCTGATAGCTATTCCACTAAATAAACAGAACACAATTTCAATATTTTACTGTTAACAATAATATGCTGGTCTGTACATATATTTTTAAATAAAATTAATGATAACCATTAGCAGCTTTCTATATTCATGGAACCACGCTAATAAATTATTTATGTGTATTATCTCATTTAATCATTACAACATTGTAAAACAGGTACTATCACAATATACCATTTTACATAAGAGAAAAATGTGGCTCAGAGAAGCTAGATAATTTGCCTAAGGCTACTCTGATTATAAGTGGAAGAAGCACAATTTAACTTCTGTCTGTCAGAATCCAGAGCCCACACTCTTAATCAATTGTGGTTAAGTCCCAAAATAACTCTGCAAATGAAGAAGTACCCTCATTTTACAGTTTAAAAATAGAGGTCCAGAGAAGCTCAATAACACGTCTAAGACCATCCAGCCAATATGTGCAAGAGAGCTGAAAACTATGACCAGGAACATCTCGTGAGAGGTTGCTTTTAAAAATGAAAATGAAAAATCCTTAAGGTAGTAATAAGCCATTTTTAAGACAGCAGACATTCTGACTCTGCCTGGCATAACAACATGTACTTAGACAACAATCGTACAATTTTACATTGTTACAAGTGCTTGCATTTAGTTTAGATGCAAGATTAATGGTGATAACTCTCATACACAGATCTATCGAATCCCAACAATGGACTAGGCACTTTCAAAAGTGAATCAAGAGGGCTTCCCTGGTGGCGCAGTGGTTGAGAATCTGCCTGCCAGTGCAGGGGACACAGGTTCGAGCCCTGGTCTGGGAAGATCCCACATGCCGCGGAGCAACTGGGCCCGTGAGCCACAATTACTGAGCCTGCGGGTCTGGAGCCTGTGCTCCGCAACAAGAGAGGCCGCGATAGTGAGAGGCCCGCGCACCGCGATGAAGAGTGGCCCCCGCTTGCCGCAGCTAGAGAAAGCCCTCGCACAGAAATAAAGACCCAACACAGCCATAAATAAATAAATAAAAATAAAATGACTAATACTCTAAAAAGAAAAAAAAGTGAATCAAGAAAATGTGTGACAAAAATAACTACAGTAACAAAGAAGAGTTGTGTTTGAGCCAAAAAAAAGAGTTAAAGACTTGGCTAGACCATGAACCTCATATTTTAAGAGAAAAATAATTATAGATTAAGGGGAAAATACAAAAATTAATATCAGAATTTTCCATGCTATTTTCCATTTCTAACAAAATAAAATATGATCCTCAGGAAACATAATACTAAATTTTTATCCTAGATATATAAACATGACTCCAAAGGCCAGGTATTAACAACCACTCTGCCTTAGTTGCCTGCAATAGATGGTCACGCATCACGCACACACACTCAAGGTAACCACATCTTCATTCACTTGGAACGGATGGAAAAATTTTCTCAATTAACAGGATTTATTATGATGGAAACTTCCATGGTTATATACCTTGGCTGCTGTTGTTATAAAAGGCTATAAGGAGAGATTTATAACAGAAATTTGTATAGGAACTGTCAGGCAGAATCAGGAAGTCATGGTGTCTGCTGCTTAAGTCCAGCTGATTTTGTGCAACTCGTGTGTCGCATTCTTTCCCATTCTTTTATAATGGCAATAAGGAAGAGAGCTGTGACTTAGCCATTCTCAAACATAGTTAAATGTTATTCTCCTAATGAAGGAGAATTTTCCAATAGTGTCACGCCACCATTTTAAGGTGGCTATTACACATGAAAGCCTAAGAATGGCATGGGAGGGAAATGTGTATTTATTTATAGCAATAACTAGTAGTGAGGGAAAAAATTAGCATGAGCAAAGTTATCTGGTTTAGGTACAAGATTTCTTTTTGCAATTTGCAGTGTGCTCCTGAATTATTATGTTATGTGTCAGAACAATATCAGTAGATAGATATAAAAGAGATTTCCCTACACAAAAGTCTATAGATCATTCCTGGAACGCTACAAGGTTGTTGGGTTTTTTTTCTTAAATGTTTGATTTCTTGCCACTAATGCTTTTCCAGACTCAGAAGTATTAATGGGATAGAGCCTTTGACTGGACAGGGGGAAGGGAGACTGGGAAAAGACCACCCTTGCTACCAGTGGCAAGAATCCAAAAAAATTAGCTTAGGAAACTGTTATAAGGTTGGGCTCCCTTCAACTTCTACCAAAGATCCCCACACTTGGGCCACCCGCTGGGTCCAGTATAAGCGAACACAATTGGTAAAGCCTGGTGCCCTGTCAAGCTCCTCCAAGGACAGCAACCCATAATCTAAGAAAATATAAAGCCCTGTCCAAGTTTTGACTTAGCAAATCGCCAAGATCCACAACTTTCCCTGGCTCCAAAGTCTGGGCAGTGATAAATATTTTCAGCTTAATAATGTGCTGACTTATTACCACACTTTAATCTAAATGCCTTAAGAGGGTTCTACATTTGAGTCCTAGTTCTAAAATTCTACAATGGCAGGACTAAAAATCTTAACCAAAACCACATCCTTCATACTCTATTTTTTGGGGACTATCAATCTGTCACTACTCTATTTTGTGGTTTCTTCATTTAATATTTTCTTGCTATAAATACATCCATTTAAAGCTAATACTATGGCAGATAGATGGCTGGAAATTCTTTTCAAACACACACATAATCATACATAGAAGAAAGATATTATTAACATTCATATGATTCCCCAATATATGTATGATACTGCAATCAACTGCTTGGTCTACTATGAATGTGATGACACAATTCCTTTAGTATACTTAAATACTAATTTTGTTTCTAGAAAAAAGACCCTTAATCACACTACACATTTAATTAATGGTAGGAATAAGTCCTAACAATTATTATATATATATTGCTATAAATGCAATTACTAGTTTTAAATTTGTAGTAAACAATAAAGGCTATCTATTTACTACTCAAGGCTGAGGAAAACTTACAAATGTCAAGTGTTTGAGTTTTTCTATTTCTTAACTTTTTAACCAAGAAATCTTTTGTTTAATTGAATAAATTTAATGTGTAACATTGTGTACATTTAACATGTACAGCATGTTACTTTGATATATTTATATATTGCAATATGATTGCCAGGGCAGTGATATTTATCACATTACATAATTATAGTACAATATTATTATCTATATTCATTATACTGTGCGTTAGATCTCTATGGCTTATTTACTACTCATTACAAGTTTGTGCCCTTAAACATCATCACTCTTAACCACCCCCAATCCCCTGGTAAGCACCATTTTACCCTCTGTTTTTTACAGGCTTAACTTTTTTAGATTCCCACATATAAGTGATACCATACAGGACTTGTCTTTCTCTGTCTGACTTATCTTACTTAGCATAATGTGCTCAAGAGCCATCCATGTTGTTGCAAATGGAAGGATATCCCCCCTTCTCATAGTTGAATAATATTCCATTGTGTATATGTACCATATCTTTTTTTATCCATTCATCCATCGATAGGCATTTGGGTTATTTCCATATCTTGGCTATTTTGTGAATAATACTGTGATAAACATGAGAGCGTATATCTCTCATGGGAAATACTATTTTCATTTCCTTTGGTTTATAGCCAGAAGTGGAGTTGCTGGGTCATACAGTAGATTTTTTTTTAATTTTTTGAGGAACCTCCAATTGATCTCCAAAGTGGTTGGATCAACTTACATTCCCACCAACAATATTTAAGGGCTCCCTTTTCACCACATCCTCACCAGCACCTGTTGTCTCTTGTCTTCTTGATGACAGCCATTCTAAGGTGTGAGGTGATATCACACGTGGTTTTGATGCGCATGTCCCTGACGATCAGTGATGTTGAGCATCTTTTCATGTGTCTGTTGGCCATTTTGATGTTCTCTCTGGTAAATGTCTATTAGTTCTTCTGCCCACCAAGTATTTTTACATTTCCATAAGCTACTTATAGGGTGACAAGTGACAGATGTGATGAAATGTGTGATATTGTTTGCACATTACAGTCTAGAACTATGTACAATACCTTCACTGTGACTGAAGGGACAAGGTCAGCTCCCACTTCAACATCAGTAGATTGCTGTAAACACAGAATTGAGAAGAGAAGGAAAGAAAGAATAGTTTCAATACTGCACATCAATGAGAAAACACAGTAGGTGTGATACATATTTCTCACCACCAAAAAAACTATAAAGGATTTATCACTCTGATGGCAGACTAAAAGAGTCAGTGTGGCTTTTTGGATGGCTTCATTGGGAAAGTCACAAGCTAATATTAAAAAACCCACGACTCCAAAAAGGGAAGAAAAGTTCACATATTTTACTATCAAACTACTCTATTGCCAAATTTCCTTAAAAACTGAAACTAATTCTATTAACTCATTCTTTATATTATATAAAAGAAGACTTCTGTATATTTTCTATATAAACAGTATGCCATTCTTTTAGGTCCTTGTATTTTTAGCTTGCCAAAGGTATGTTTTATTCTGATTAATAATATGTATTGATATCTAAGACATGTAACTAATGATATAAAGATTGAGTGGCCTGGGGCTTCCCTGGTGGCGCAGTGGTTGAGAGTCTGCCTGCCAATGCAGGGGACACGGGTTCGAGCCCTGGTCCGGGAAAATCCCACATGCCGCGGAGCAACTGGGCCCGTGAGCCACAATTACTGAGCCTGCGCGTCTGGAGCCTGTGCTCCGCAACAAGAGAGGCCGCGACAGTGAGAGGCCCGCGCACCGCGATGAAGAGTGGCCCCCGCTCGCCGGAACTAGAGAAAGCCCTCGCACAGAAACGAAGACCCAACACAGCCAAAAATAAATAAATAAATAAATAAAAGACCGTGAATTTCTTTAAAAAAAAAAAAAAAAAAAAAAAGATTGAGTGGCCTTACACCTAGAAAATAAAACAAAAGTAGGAGTGTATTTTTTTTTTACTAGTGCATATCATAAACTCTTTGAGCATCAGCCTTGGTTACCTGGTCCTATCTCTTAAAGAATTCAGAATATAATATAATAGAGCAAACATTTCCTTAGAATTTATAACTTATTTTTTAGAGTGGTAGGTTGAGAGGAAAATATGGTCACTCTACAATAGAATAAGATCAAAGCATAACATATTTTCTAATAATACCCACATGAATTCCTGAGGGAACAATTAAGATCATGAAGTCTCTGTCCAACAATGAATAAATCCATTGTACTTTGTTAACCTATTTGGAATTATTTTACTAAGAAAAATTAAATCACTTCTAATCAGCAGGGATCACTATGATGTAATGGTCATCAGCATAATTAAGAGTTGGGAGATTCATATTCTATTTATGATTCCATAGGAAACTATATATGAACTTTGATCCAACTTCTCAATCAATAAGAGAGGATAGCGATGTTTATCTCTTCTGAAAAAGCCCCCATTCTAACACTAATTATATTATTTTTTGGATGTGTGCTTTCATAACAATGATTGAAAATAAAATATTAAGCCAGGCTTTTTGCTCTAGTATTACCTAAAATCCAGGAAATGTTTTACATTTAGCTGTCGGCAGTTCTGGAAGAGAAAACAACATCTCCTGTTTCCTGCTCTTTTCAATCCATATCTAAACACCTAGATATTTCAGGGACAAAAGTCCTTTGGAAACATGAAATTACAGCCAGAGAGAAGTAGCTCTACAAAGACAGTATGGCATCACAGCCACCTAAGTCGTTGGACTGATGTTTTCCAATGGGATGAATATGATACTCTCAAGAATCTCTTAAGAAGAAAAAAAATAGTAAGAAGGGGAAATGAAGCTGAAAAGAGACATCTAGTTAAGAGGAAAAAGCACTCCAGGTTACTGATAGGGAAATATATATTACAATACAGTGCTATTGCATAAGGCCTTTTCTCACAAAGATCAAAAGTTGCTAAAGAACAGAAAGGGAATTTCAATCCAAATAGCCTATGTTTAAGAAAACCTAGAAAAAATTATATAAGTTGCCCAAAGGAAAAAAAGAATCATTTCCAAGGCAAGAAAATGTGTGTACATTTGTCAGCTAACTAAGCAAAAATGTTCCACTCAGACTACACCCTTCAGGTAGAGTGAGAAATGGTGTGTGCTGAATATCCAATGTTTAAACAGTACCTCTACTATGTGACTCAGATGGGTGAATGTTTCTTTCATATATAGCCCTACTTTTTTTAAGTATACCCAACTTACTATACTATGGCAATGTTAATGTGATTTTTATCACAACTTGGGTTGGCTGTTTATACTAAGATTAATCTTTGAAAAGCTTATGGAACTACTTACTATATTACGCTGTGATACCTAAATATCAAAGTCATTTCCTAAGCAAAATTATATGACATAAATTCCATACAGAGTAAAAAACAGTGAATTCAATCACTTTCCTAAATTGATAAACTTTGGTACAGATATAGATAAACTTAATATATTTTGCCCAAACTGCAGGCAGTGAGAGAAACCCAACCATAATCTAACAAGTGCTTACAGAAGACTAAACAAAGAGATGGGGTAATGTAACCAAGGACAGTCTCCCTTTCTTGTTTCTCAGCTTTATTAATTCATTTATAGAGCGAATATATACTGAACACCCATTATGTGACTGGCACTAAGGATATGGCACTGAAGGAGACAAGTAGGATGCAGGTGGTGGTGGTGGTGGTGGTGGTGGTGGTGGTGATGATCGTGATGATCGTTTTAAAAGAATTAAAATGTAATTTTATTATTATAATGATTTGTTAGTTAATTATCATAATTCAACAAAGTGGATTCTATTACTATTCCCATTTTACAGATGAATACATTGAGACTAAGAAAATTGAATACCTTGCTCTGGGTCATACAGATAGAAATGAGAGGAAAAATAATTCCTGGCCCAACTCTATTCTTAAACTACTTCCCCACCACAACCACCGTAATATATTAAAGACCATAAATTACCAAACCCTGAGCTATGCCTTTCATAAACATTATCTCATTGAACCTTCAACAAAAATCTAGTGGGGTCAGTATTATTCCTCTGGATTAGGATTATCTCAATACTCAGTACTGAAGAAGTTTTTTTTAAAAAAGTAGGTAGATTCTGAGTAATGGTGAGAACCTCTTTGACCATTTCCCTTCCCTCCCCCTTTTTTAAGACAGAAATCCTGCCTAAGGAACTTCTTATTGCACAAAGAGCTTAGAAATGTTTTTTTCTAGAAGTAACAAAGCCTAAAACTTATCTTCCCTAAAGTTTCTATTTGGAGGCCCAGAATTTAAACCAATACATTTTGATCCCAATTTATCAGAGTTCGCCACTATCACAAACCCTTTGAAAGTCTGCAAATACACCTACAGATACTGAATCAAAGTTAGGAGAAACCATGGCAGAGACTTTCAGGTCATCTTCTCTCTCGGTCATAGGCCAAACACCTGTAATTTTAAGAGAAAAAAAAGTATTTACTCATAAAGTAAAACTTGCTGTATATAGTTGTTTTAAGGTTTATCTATACCATATATCAAAAATATACTCACGAGTTGAAAAAACAAAACTGAGGCATTACAGAATGAGAAGCTTTATGCTAATTCTTTCCCCTCTACATTACTAGAAAGAAAAACTGTCTTTTTCCAAAGATATTAGCTAAGATGTGACCCATTGACTGACCAGTGTCAGGAATTTCAATTCCCTATCCTTAGCTACTGGTAGAAGCCCAAAAGAGTACAACCCTTTTGAAGGTAAACTGGCTATAATTATCAAAATGTAAAATTCACCAAAAAAATGTAAAATTCACACACCCTGTGACTTAACAATTCTACTCCCAAACATTTACCCAATACTCATAGACATGCCCAAGGAGTTTCTCTGTTGCTAGTAATTATTAAAAACAAAAACAGCCTAAATCTAAATTATATTTCTATTAATAAATAGTTAACTAAATTATGGTATATCAATACTGTGCAATGGTCCAAAACCCAAAACTCTAAATAAGAGTGCTGTCCATCTTTATATACTGACATGAAAAGAACTCCAAGATATGCTATTGATTAAAAAGAAGCAAGATGTAGTACAATGTCTCTAATACACACGTATTTGTGTAAAAACAATTATATAAACAGTAAAATTTTCTCAAAGAATACACAAAAACTCTTAATAAAGGTTACCTTTAAATAATCTAGTGGAACTAAGACCTGGGGTTTATGCTTTCAGTACTGTTTGAATTATTTTGACCATATTCATTTTCTCTTTACAACTTAAAATTTCACAATTTAAAAAATGTTTATAGTGCATAATGAGATATTATGAACAAGTTATAGAGATCCTAAATAAACAAGAAACATAAATAATACATATGCACATACATATGTGTGTATATATACATATATATATGACAGATTATTGGCTGTCCCCCTAACATCCATTCTTCCCTCCTCCTTCTTTGTGGCAGAACACTAATTCTGTTGAGGCATTCACCTCATCTCAAAGTTATTGAATTGGTCAAATCCCATCATGATGATTTCATTCCCCTGACCTTTTGTTGTTTTAGTCGTGAGCATGGAGCCTAATCCTGGCAGATGTGAGGTGAGGAAAGGTGGGAGTCGGCATGCTGGTACATGCTTCTGGGAAAGCTAGTCCTCCCTAATAAATGGGGAGACTTGGGAGAAATATCTCTCTTCTTCCCTGGAAATCATACTTGCACATAATGCCTGGAACTGCTAAAATCACCCTGTGACCCTGAGAGGAAACATCCCCCCACACTGAGGATGGCTGACTGAAAATATAGAAAGCACCTGGATGATGTCACATGAATCAGCTGTCTCACAAAGAGAAAAGAACCGCCTACAATTGCCACCAGGCATTCCCACCAATATTACACTGTTTGGAATAAGAATTTCCACAACTTAGTGAGAGTACAAAAGGCTGCTTGTTGCCCACCCAGTAAAGATTCTTCAGTTCTTTTTTACTAAAAAAGAGTCCAATTTTATCCTAAGTAACAAAGTGCTCAACCAAAATGCTAAATTTCCCAGGCTCTTTTGCAGCTTGGAGTGGCCAGTGAGATGTAAGTGGAAGCTGTTCAGGGTGTGGCTTCCAGGAAAGATCGTTAAGTGGGCTGACTCAGCTGCAGATGTGAGGGCAGGAGTTCCAGAAGCCATCCTAGACCAACAGAAGACCCTGGGTGAGAAGGAATCAGAGTCCCTGATGACTTTGGAACTGCCAAATCAACCCTGGACTGTCCATTACTGGACTTCTTTTCCATGAGAAAGAAATAAACCTGTGCCTTATTTAAGCACCCTATTTAGGCATTCTGTTATATGCAGCCAGACATAACCCTGAATAGCACATCTTCCAACAGGGTTACCAAGTACAAATGTTTCTACTACGCAATGGTAGAAGCAACTTAGTTATCCTAGACATATTTCAAATGGATGAAGACTTTCATTTATACGCCCATGTCTTACTGCTCTCTTTCCCTTCCTGAAGACACAACTATGCTGTGTGGGAGTCTATCTCAGTATTGTACCCTTTCCTTCACATCCATCCCAAGTAAAGAACATATCAACTGTCTAAATAAATCATAAGGAAACTCTGTTTTTGAAAGTGCCCACTGATAGATGTTGTTGACTACTAGTAACAGAAATGCAAGGCAGGATTCTCACTAATGAGTTGAGTATGAAAAGCTTCAAAATCCATAAGCCATACAGAAATTATTACTATAATTTCATGCTTACAACATACATCCCTCATATAACTTACACACATAAAATCAGCTTCAAAAATACTTTTATTACAGTAGATAATATATACCATGTGTACAACAAAATATACTCTTTAAATTGGCTTTACATTTTGCTGCAATTCTTGCTTTGAAGAAATAAAAAAGCTTTTAAGTGCTGAACATAACCCACAAGACTGTGAACTTCCTTTTTGCAAGTTAAAGTCACTGTACTAAAATAGGTGGCATTTAAATGAATAATGAGGTCATCAAAAAGTTCAGAGTTTTAACTTCTCATAGTCTTCTGTAATGAAATGATTTGGTGCTTTTATATAATTACAGGTATTTTAATGAACAAATATACCACAATTTTATAAGTGTAGAGAATACTAAATTTTTTCCATATCTAGAAATAAAATATGTTAAAAGTCTCTCTTTTTTAAAAGAGTCTCGGTTTCTTTTTTAGGAATAATACCAAATGATGGTGGCAAAGAAGGGGCAGAGAACTTCAAACATTAACTTTGAGGTTATATAAATAATAAACTTTGCACTCAAGTCTGTAGGTACATCCCTAGCTTAATTAGCACTTATTTCAAGATACACAGAAGAATCAGGGTAATGACAAGTAAAACAGCCTAACCCTTCTCACCCAGGGGAATCACTATGGCCACCAAAAAATAACTTTTAGCTGTAAGGGATTTACCTGAGAAATGTTTTACATAATCAAGTGTTCATCAAAATATCGTTAGCACATTGTTTATGGAAAGGCCAAAATCTCAAGACACAAAATTTGGAGTGAAAAGCCACATTAAATTTATTTAACCAACTCTGGAAATTTCATGTTTCATATGTATGCCACTCTTCTCCAATTACATTTTTAAATGACAAAATGAGACTTATATTCCATTAATTCCAAAACACTAGTATCAAAAATGGAAAAAAATGTGCAATATGACACATCCAGTTTTAACTATTTTCTATTTGACATGAGGGTCCTGACAACAAATGGGTTTTTAAATAATTGGAGGTACTTAAAAGACCTAAGTTTCACTTGCTTACTTTCAAAACTTTCTAAGAGAACGTGTAAAACCAAAGCATAATAATTTTATTTTAATATTAATATTTTTTAAATATATTATCTAAATTCCTCTGAATGTCTCTTGGTAATATGGACTCAAAAATACATAAATCTAGGAAAGTGATTGGACCAGGATTAAGACTGGCTCTGTTGTTTTGGTTGGCTTTTGATGCTCTGCTTCTTTTATTATTCCTGCTTGTTTTAACATTTCTTTTATGTGAAAATAGTCCATATTTTTTCTCATTAAAAAAATACTTTTACCTGACCCTGAGAAGGGAACTTAAAGTAATGCTTTTCACATGCCCAACTCAAACTGCAGGATTGCTGTTTTGTTTCTCCTTTTAATTTACAGTAAAATTATACCCTTGTGAATCCCAAAGTAAGATAATATTGAGTTATACAAAACTCAAGAACTGAAAATATCATCAGCCTCTGAGTCATTAGAAATCAGCATACCACAGGCTACACTCCATTTGGATGGCTAATTAACTACAAACATAAATTATATCACTAGGCTGCAAATGACTACATTTTTAGTAACAAAGTAGTAATTCACGTACTGCTTTGATTTCTTTTAAAAGAAGCAACTAAAATTTTTTCAGGGATATTAGAAGTTAATAAATGATCACTCTAAACCTTAATGTAATTCTAAAGGTCTAAAACCACTATCCAAAGAAATACATGTTCCTTTCTTAGAGTTTAAAGAAAAAAACTCAGCACTGCCCCTGAAACACACTAACAAAAGTATTACCTTAAATAGGACATATTTTTCAGAAGCCATAAAGTACAAATTAAGCACAAAGACTAGTATGTTAAAGAGCAATGCTGTTTTTACAAAAATGACTTTAAATAAGCCTGGGGGAGAAAATCAACTAATATGTACAAAACATTATCCATATACAAAATAATATAAATTTTACACTGAATACTAAAATCAAATAATAAAAAGCTGCAAATGAGATACCTTGTGATTTGTTAACATCTTTGATGATTTTCTGAAGTTCTTTCAATTCTATATCAAGTTCATCATAGTTTAGTTCTCTAGATTCAACTTTTGGAGCTTGGAACAAAGAAGGGTCTGTCCCCAGGTATGAACACTGCAAGTGACCATCATCACTCAGAGTGACTATCACTCCCTTTAAATCACTACAAAAAGGAAGAGAAAATGAGACATAATTAAAATTTTTGGTGGATTTAGACTTAATCTAGACCAACTAGATTTTCATTCAATTCAGCTTCAACATACCATTAAGAAAATGACTATATAATGTATCTATTTCTAAAGTTTTACATCAAGGACTCAATTTAAATGTTTCAAACATGATTTACATTTACAGAAATATAACAATTATTATTAAAGCTTCCACTTTTGGGGACATAACTATGTGGCAACTTCTGCTCTAAGAGCTTTTCAAGGTCTTACTTGTATCATTCAATCCTCACTGCACCTCCCACTTGGCAGATTCATAATAAGCAGTGAATAACACGTAGGAGCTACAATGGGTCAAGAGCTAGGCTACTGGCTGGCTGAAGACTAGGGCTGAGGCACAGGAGGAAAGATGGGACAATCCAGGGGAATGGGAAGGTTAGTGGAGGAAGCCCTACGAGGCCTTGAAGAGAAATGTGCCCCCTGCTCTTTTCCTTTTCCTTCTCTCTACCCTGGGGACATGCTTCCCCTCCCTCCCCAGGTCCACTCACCATGGCTTCCTTCACATGCACTCCTATTCAAGTAGCTCTCTGGTCTGTTCTCTCTTTCCCTTCACTCTTAGATAGAAGTATCCCATTTTCTCATTTAGTAGCTCTTTCTCCATCACTCTTCTCATCCTGATTATCTCTTTTCCTCCCCATCCTTTCACTCTTCCTTCTCTCTTAGGCTCCCTCATCTCTGTTATTCTCTAGAAATAGCCATAATATATAAATTATAGATAACTTTAGCATAAATGCTTAAAAATAAAAGTTGTACGTTTTCCTGAACTTGCTATAAAAAGTAGTTGAGATGAACACTATTGGCTTCCTCCCTACCTTGCCCAGAGGAAAAAAAATTCAATATTGCCAGAAGTCATTTTGAACTGATATAAAATGAATTTGTTTTAGATTTGTTTGTTGTGTTTTCTATTGGTCTGTGATTTAAAAAAAAAACAAAAAACAAGTTTTCCAACACTTTTCTAAAGGTTAAATATTAGTCAAAAACAACAGAAAACTTGAGAGAGAAAAGAACTTGAAAAGAAGTGTTGCTATTTATCTGAAGAAAAGGAGTTAAGGTATATAAGGGTCTAGGACTCATTCAGAACAAATAAGAATTTTTAAAACTCCCCAACTTTGGGTCACGGCAAGTGGTCAGCTCATTAATCTAAAAGCTCAACTTGATTGACAGTAAATACTACCATTGCTCAATCCTTCCCATAAGGTGGCCACCAGCAACCACTTCACCACCTGCCTTCAACACAATATTCCTGTACATACTTTCTCCAGGATATATACATAATTCTGTAATGTGACTTCAGAAAAATAAAAAATAGATTAGTATCACTGATTTGATAGCTAAAAAACTAGCTAAAAACTAAAAAGGGGACTTGGGTTCTAGCTCTGACTCTGCTCTACGTAGCTGAGTCAACGTGGAGAAGTCTTCGTAAATGCTTTATGTCTAAAATGAGAGGGTGAAACGAGATGATCCTCAAAGGTCTTTAAGTTTAACAAACTGGTTCCATCAAAATAGCTCAGAAAATAAATATTCCCAAATAAAATTATTTTCCTAAAATAAAATGTTTTCACCCCTGTAGTATCTCTGGGCCTGACCCTTTCCTTGCAGGCAACTGAAGCCACTTAGTGGCCATGGAAATCCCAACTTCCAGCTCTGACAAGCCCATTTCAAGAGGGCAAACCTCTGTCCCTATTTAGTTAGTTGTGACTGTAGTCTGTTCCCCATTTCACCCAGACCTACTAAAGTCTGAGAATACAGTAAGTCCTAAGGAAATGCTAGGAAACTAAAAGGCAGAGCTTCTCAGACAATGTGGGGATCATCTGTTCTTTGAATCCAAAAGGGTATTTCCATTTTATCTTCCCCCTTTGAGTGATCCATTATAAAGGAAACCTAGCATGAGGCATTACAAATATATCTCACTATCCAAATTTATTTGGTCTTTGAATTGGATAGCTTATTACGGAATCAGTTTCATCCCACTGTTTTAGATGGCAAATAGCAACAATTTAGATACAGGGATTTATCTAAAAATTTATCTGAACCTATTAAGTTGTTGAGTTCAGATAGAGAGAGTTTGAATAGTAGTGTATACACATATTTCTTCAGCGTCTCAAAAAGAAAAAATTCTTTACTGGTGTTTTGAGGTGTCCAAACAGAAAAGGGAGGAGCCAGGGTCTTTACCCACTCAAAGAGCCTAACAAGAGTCACCAGAATGTCTTAACACTAAATTACAAAACTTAAGCAATTTACTTTTTTCTTATCAGTGGTATTAGAGCCATTACATACAATTTAGATCAAATAACAGAAATTTAGAATAGCTGAATTCATTTAACATTGCATGTTTTATTCCACAGGAACACTAACACAAGCTCTAAAAATTTTAGAATAAATCAGTGAAATTTCTGTCTAAAACATCTATGATGGAAAAAGTACTTTGACACAGGCCTATACCACTACTTAATACATAAGTAATGTCATCACTTGGTATCTTAAATGCAAAGGAAAATTTTAAATTATATATATATATATAAATATATATATATATATATCATTCCTAAAGTTAAGCCCAACCTAAGTATAAAGTCCAATTTGAGTATAAAAGAGAATACAATCAAGATTTTTTTAATCTTTCTACTTAAAGAACATTTTTAAAACAATATTGTCCATGTGAGTTAATGTGTAAAATTTTCTGAGTGATAGAATTTTATGTTAGAAGAAGCCATCAAGTAAATCAAGTATTGTGTACCTTATTACTTACATCCTTAGAGTTAACACTTTCAAAATGAAGGTCTCTAGATTACTCTGGTCCTTGAAATACATCAGCTAAACCAAGGAACCAGAATGATGTATTTTATGAGGACTCAAGGTCAAAGATGTTATATTGCTAGGACACACAATAATTTTGTGATTTTAGCAATGGGGCATGAAATTAAACAATAGAGTTAGCTCAGGAAACTGAGGGTAATTGTTTCTTCATTCAGTAAACAGATCCTGGCCTTAACAACACATTCAAACAAAATTCCAGATGGATTTTAAAAGTTAAATTAAAAAATATGAAACTACAAAAATATTTATCTGCCCTTGGGATGGAAAGAACTTTTGCTGCAAGAAAGCAATAGAGGACAAAGCAAAGGATCTCTAAATTAAACCACAAAAAAATTTTAAACTTGTTCTATGCTTTAAAAATACATCACAGTAAAAAGAACACAAGACAAACAAACTGGGAAGACCTTGGCAACCAACATAAATATATGATTTAACTTGAATCATATGAAGTTGTGGATATTCAACTGTTTTTGACCTATAAAAACAATTTTGTATGTTTCATCTACTATGTAAAGAACTCTTACAAGTCAATGAAAATGAGTATATCTCAAAAGAAAAAGGTCAAAGAAAATGTACAATTCACTTGAATCAGCAACTTAAAGGTTAAATAATCTATGGAATTAAAACTTTTATCTAGTTCTCTTTTTCTGACAAGCCCAATCTATAAAATGAGCAACTTGAAAGTATTTGAAATACAACTCAAAAGATAAAAAATGAACAGTTTCTTTTGCTAATACAATAAAACAAATGAATAATTGCTTTAAAAACAAATGAAAAGAACATGCACTGAATCTAACGGTTCTTGTCCAGCTGCACTTTATGCAAAATAGAAATATTTTAAATTATCAAATCATCAAAGTCTGGTTTTTATTATGATATACAGATATCAAAGAAATCTTAAAAACTTAAATTTTGGATTCTTTCATGCCTTTACCAAAATAATACTGAAACAGAAAACAAAAAGTAGGAAGGTGCACGATTTTCATCTAGTCTCTTTTTTATTTACTATCTGCCTCTCATTTCTCTACTATACTTCATTTGCTCATCATTCACTCACTCATTCATTCATTCATCAAATATTTTCAAACACCTGTTATATGCAGGATGCCATTTGAAGTGCTATAGAGCATACACAGATAAAATCAGAAATTAGCTGAAAAAGATTGCAACCCTGTAAAAGAGTAAGACATGCATCTCGATAAGTACGCATGGGGTGGAAAACATAAGAGCTATAAGACAAGTATAAAGTACTTTAGTGTTCAGAAGTAGGAATGTCATTTCTAGCCAAGGGGATCAGGGAAATTTTGATGGAGGAAATAAAAGCTTAAGCTGGACACTGAAATTCAGTCTATTCTTCAGATTATTTCTGAAATCTGAATTAACTCACATGTGATTTGTAAGCAAGGAAATGACGTCAATAGAACTTTGAAGTTGGTTCATACTCTTTTACCCATCGCCTGAATGTTTTGAACCTCCAAGTAGTAGCAGGAAAATATAGTACATGACTATATACAAAGCACCATTATTCCACTGTTCTTTTTGGCTCAGTTTGCAAATATGTCCTGGATTGAAAGTGCTTCCTACATGGTTCTCATGTTCCATTTGTCTTTTGCTCTTTTTTCCTCAACGCTTCCTTCACGCTACCATCATCTTTCTATTTAAAAGTAAAGTCCTATTTTAATATGACTGTTATTTGGGTTTGGTTTGTTTGTTTGGTTGATTGGTTTCTTGGTTGGTTGGTTTGCTTTGCTTTGCTTTTTTGGTGCTCCAATCACAGTTGTATAAATTTTAAGTGATCTGCCCCACGACAATTTATTTTGTTTGTTCGTTTGTTTTTTACTTGACATATAGTTGATTTACAATGTTGTGCCAATCTCTGCTGTACAGCAAAGTGACTCAGTTTTACACGTATAGACATTCTTTTTTTTAATATTCTTTTCCATATGGTTTATCCCAGAAGATTGGATCTAGTTCCCTGTGCTATACCATAGGACCTTGTTGTTTATACATTCTAAATGTGGCAATTTATTTTTAAAGGCTTCTTACTGTTAACTTGTAATTTATTACATTATAACATAAATATCTGTAGTATTTGAGCCTTTGAGATTTGGAGAACAGGTGTGAAGAACATTCAGCATGGAGAACATGAGAGAAGAAGAGGGAGAAAAGTTTAGACTATGTATGAGAAAGAACAAGCAACCTGGATACAACATTCATTGAATAAAAAAAAAAAAAAAAAGAGGAAAGAGACTCTGGGGAATAAAGCCATCTAAAGATCTTAAGCTTTAATCTATGTAATTGTGGAACCAGTAAAGGCTTTTGAGCTAGTGAGTGACATAAGCAAAATATGCTTTAAAAAGATGTACCCTAAAAGACTCAATATAGTTTAAAATGTTGATTCTCACCAAAATGATCCATAATGTAACACAATCCAAATGAAAATCCCAGAAAGCTTTTTTTTGTAGAAACTAACAAGCTGATTTCCACATTTCTATGGAAGTGCCAAAAAAAACACCTAGAATGGCAAAACAATCTTGAAAAAAAGAATAGAGATGGAGGGCTTTCATAAACTGACTTCAAGACACACTATAAATCTATAGTAATTGAGGAAAAGGACTTGTGTCCTCTGCATATAAAGAACTACTATAACAAATGACCAAGACACACACACACACACGCATACAAAATTCAACTGGGCAAGACTTGCATAGATATTTCACAGAGTAAAGTATAAAAACTGTCAACAAGTTAAGAAAAAATGCTCAATATTATTAGCCATTAGGGAAATGCAAATTAAAATCACAATTCGCTACCACCACACATACATCAGAATGTCTAAATTTAAAAGATTGACTGCATTAAATGCTGGAGAGGATGTGGAGCAACCAAAACTCTTATATATCACTGGTGGGAGTGTAAAATGGTTTAACTAATGTGCACAAAAGTTTGGCAGTTTCTCATTAGACTAAACATATACCAACCCTCTAACCCAGCAATTTTACTCCTAGTTATTTATCTAAAATAAATGAAAACATATGCCCACAAAAAGGCTCATACATAAAACGAGATAAACAAGTTATGATACATTCATTGAATGTAACATACTCAGCAGCAAAAAATAAACCAACATTGGTACATGCAACAACAAAAATGAATGTTGAAAAATATTATGCTGGAAAAAATGACAGACATAAAAAGTACATACTGTGTGATACCATTTATATGAAGTTCTAGAACAGGCAACACAAATCTATTATGAAAAAAATATGAACAGTTGTTACCTGGAAGCAGGGAAGAAGGGGATTATTAACTGGAAAGGGACACAGGGAAAATTTCTGTGATGGAAATGTTCTATAACTTGAGAGAACTATGGGTTACACAGGTGTATATCCATTTGTCAAAACTGTACAGTTAAGGTTTGTGATTCCCAATGTATATAAATTTTACCTTTGAAAAAGGAATTAAAAAATAGGGTAGGCAGAGGTGTAGAAAAAGCCAGCATGCCAGAACACTGATAAGTGCTGAAGCTGAGCACTGGCTACAAGGGAGTTCATGATGCCATCCACTTACTTTGTATGTATTTAAACTTTTCCATAAGACAAAAATTGGGGGGTTTAAAAAGAAGCAAATAAAGTGTATACATACTACACAAATACATATAAAGTGATAGCACCAACACAAAATACTTTTAGTGATAACGTATGAAATCTACCTTGACATGAGCTGGGACCTGCCTCACATTTTAGCACCCATTCCCACCCTTATTCACACATGCATAAACAGACACACAGAACTTTTGTGTGTGTGTGTGTGTGTGTGTGTGTGTGTGTGTGTGTGAAATAGAGAGAGAGAAATGATTTATGTGAATACTTGGTATTTTTAAGTAACTTGTTGACATATAGCTACTTAAATGAAGCAACAATTCCACAGCAACTGATTCACTGGTAAAAAAAAAAACTAACAAGCCAACATGTGGGCCCATCAATGTGACCCTTTCCCCCCAAAATAATTAAAGGCATCATTATCTTTTGATGCTAACACTGACTCCTCTTTTAAAAAGTATCTCTTCCACAGCCAATCTTACTACCTTCAAATAAAATAGACCACTTTACTATACCCACTAAATAATACTTATATAATAGCATCTACAAAATGTTATAGCATTTCTTTAAATTTTTGCATGTTTGTCACCTTTAACCAGGCTGTTAATTCCCTCAGGGCAGGAATTATGTGACACTGAATTTGTGTCCCTCAGTGCCAGACACAATGACTTCATCTATATGAAATTTTCCAAAAGAGTTCAAAATTCACCTCTAATACTAAGTCATAAGCAAATACAAAAATACCACAACACTCCATATACCAATCAATAACTATAGACTAACAAATAAATCTAGAAGACCTCTGTAATTGTCCATAATACTTTAAATGGAACCCTTTAGATCAATATAAGATAAACCCAACTTTATTTACAGTTATCTACTGTCCCTTCCTTATTCCTTCTAATCATCAAATAATAAGACAATGCCAAAAGGAGTGGGAAGATAAGAATATGCAGGTGGTAGATCTAACCTGGCACTGAGCCTTGAACGTATGAATGCCAAGAAAGCTAGTATGCAAATATAGTCTCTCCCAAGGAAAATAAGAACATTTTCTAAAGTAAAAGTTCAAAGCAATGAATCTTTCCATAAATAAAACTAGATGTTGGAGTCCTTCCCTGATGCATGAAAGAAGACATGATTTGATGCCATAATTTTCTAATGTATTAAGCCCTTACCAGAATTAAGTCAGGCATTAAGGAAACAACCTGTGTATTTTTAGCTCTTATGTGTTGAGGAGTTACTTTTGCAATTTTTAAAAATAATTAGGCCTTGTTTGTTCTTCTCTGTATGACCATCTCCCAGGCAAAGCTTCATATCAATACCTTTTGACATACATAGTTTGTACCAAATACAAAATCTGGGAGCCAGGAAGAATCAAACGTAGAATCTAAGTTTCCTGATTCACAGTGAGGTATATTTTTGCCCACCATTCCATGTTGACTTCCCAAGAATGGAAAATTTAAAACAATTTTTAAGGTGTAATTTGAGGTTTGTGTAAATGGTTTTTAGTTATTATTGCTATCCACAATTAGCCTCGATAATCAAGAGCTGGATTATTTAATACGAGAGACATGGTAATTAGAATGCCCAAGAAAAGGACAAGTAAAATGGGGGAGCCAAGGCCAGAGTCCAAACATATCATAGTAAAAATAGCTCTGCCAAAAGAAGTTGTCACAGCAAATTGCAGAATTTACAGATGCTGTAGTTGGGTAGACTGAACAAAATACCATTTGTAGTAAAGAAATTTCTAAGCATCAAAAACTCAGACGTGAGCTTGCTCTTTCAAACCTATCTCTTATTAGACTTACTAGAAAGTCACACAAGACTGCTAAATCTGGCTAATTATGTTCACAAGACTGAACAGGTAAATTGCTAACCAGAAAAAAAAAGAAAAGATATAACTTCTAGAAGTGCCTATTTTGCACTGGGGAAGCAAAATACATTTATAAGGACTTAACTCTAACCTCTTTCATTATTGAAAATTATGTGTTTATTTAGAACTTACTATATCCAGGCATCATTCTAGATGTTATAGATAGATAGGCAGGTTACACTGGTCATTTTCCTCAAAGAACTTAAAGTACAGTGGCCATTACAGATATGTAAATCAAACAAGAATGTATGAGATGTATGAAGCATGCTCTGATGAATGATGGATGTAAGCAAGGGAACCAATAAAAACAAAGTGAAAGAATATCAAAATCAGACAGTGAGCAGAGAGAATGCTTTCTAGAGGAGATAACACAAGCAGGAATTGGATAAGAGAAGGAGCAGGGTATTCCAGCAAAGCATTCTCCTTAAAGGGGACACACACACACACACACACACACACACACACACACACACACCCCCTGCATAGAGTACAGGGCATTCAGGAGGCGCTTTACCAAAGCCAGAACCAAATAGATACTCAACAAATATCTATGTGAGTATCAAAGATGTGTCAGAGATAGTTCTCAAAGTGAGTACCAATGAAGAAATGACACAAAAATCTCTGTCCTCCAGGAGCTCACATTCTGGTAAGGAGAGGAAAAACAATGAACAAAAGAAATAAATATATAGTAAGTTCAAAGGTGACAGGCGCTATGAAGAAAAAGTAAGCAGGTAAAGAAAGACTCAAATTGGATCTAGAAGGAAAGACATGAGTTGCATAGGCTGGGAGGGCATTCCAGAACAGTGGAACAGCATTAAGTATTAAGATACACCTGTTTCCATCAACCAGAAAGTCTATTTCTCCCCAAGGGGATTCATATGGAAAAGTGGGGGTGATAAAAATTAAAGATGACAAAAATACAAAGGCTTTGAATGCCCTGCAAAGAATTGTAGACCTTACGCCACAAGCAATAGGAAACCACTGAAAGATCCTAATGGAGGAGGAACAATAAATTTTCTCAGTACTCCTCAATTTCATGTAGTATTTGACAGAACTGATCATGTCCCTCCCATTCACTCATTCCATAGGCACTCACGGTGCAGCTACATGATACTGTGTTAAAAATAATATTTTTAAATTAATACTATATTACATGTCATAAAAGGTTACAGAGGTGTGGTTCATCTCTGGTCACTAAGGAAGAAAGGTGCTTATATTCCATTCTAGATAACACAAGACCCTATGTGCTAAGTAATATAATGAATGAACAAAGTTCAATAGTAACATAGAAAAGGACACTATAAAATGTTAATATTATGAAACCAAGAAAGGCTTCATGGAGGATTTGAAAAACAAATAGGATGTAAACAAAAAGAGATGGACAGAAAAAAGGTATTTCAGGTGGAGAATTTTAGAGGGACACAATCATATGTCATCTCAAGTGCAGTATGGCAAGAAATCATAAGAGCTTTTCTGCATCAGAGTTAATTCACAAAAAATGCAAATCTTTCTGGGCCACATTACTTTTCCTCCAAAATTAAAATAGCTTTTATCATAACATACCCTGTGGGGAAAAGTGTATTTCTTACTATTTAGATTAACATTCTTTTTTTTGTTGTTTTGTTTTTTGGGTGTTTTTTTTTTTAGATTAACATTCTATTGAAGAATGTCAGTGGGAAAAAATAATGACCACTATTTTAAGCAATTAAAATGTTAACATCAATATACAGATATTTTTAGGAGAAAAATCAGGGCAGCTTTCGAACACATCATGCAGTAAACGAGGCAGGTAAGTGAAGAGTCTCTGTAAATGCAAATGGGCCAGACTATGACAGATCTTGAAGGCTGTGAGCACTCTCTTTTAAGTATGGCAATAACAGAATTAGACAACATTTTAGAAAGGGGATTTTTTTTTAAATGCAAGTCTAATCACACCATTCCCTGGATCAGAAACCTCCAGTGATTTCCCATTTAAAAATCAAAATCCTGGGACTTCCCTGGTGGTCCAGCGGTTAAGACTCTGTGCTCCCAATGCAGGGGGCCTGGGTTTGTTCTCTGGTCAGGGAACTGGATCCCACATGCTGCAACGAAGATCTCGCACGTGGCAACGAAGATCCGTGTGCCACAACTAAGATCGGGCGCAGCCAAATAAATAAATAAACATTAAAAGTAAAATAAAATAAAAATTAAAATCCTTTAAATTAAGCTATGACCCCTACTTATTTGACCTGTAGTCACTTCCCTCCACCACCCATGCTCCCCAGCCCTCCATTCCCTATCCTTCTACTGACTTCCCTCTTCCACTTCATTGGAATTGTCATTCTCCATTCCCCTTTAGTACCTGGTATGCTCTTCCTCCCCTCCCTTTAAAAAGGATCTTTGTCTAGCTCAAGTCTACTCATCCTTCAGATTTCAACTCAGAAAATTTTCCTAGGACCTCACATTCTAGGTGAGGTCCCTTGTTTACATGCTCCCAAAGAACAAGGTACTACTATTCCTTCAGGATTTTTCACTATTGAAATAATATCTTTATCTGTGTAATTATGTTTTTTTTTTTATCACAAATGAGGTCTTTTATTTGTCGCCATTAAAAGTCTGATTTTTAAACAGATTCCTGGACTGGTGGCTCATATCCATCAGCTCGTTCAACTTTAGCACCTGTCTCATCCCTAGTAGCTTTTCCAGAACTACCGCCTTCACCATGTAGCTCCATGAGTTTTCCCAATTCAAACTTGGGCTTCTTCAGCATTTTTACTTTTCTAACAAAGACATCATGGAGTGGATAAATAGATTGGCAGGCCTTTTCTATGTCTTTTCCAATGCTGTCTGGAATCAATTTATTGACCACCTCTTTCAAGTCATTTGTCTGCACCTCTCGGGTCATGATTTCCATCATCTTCTTGCGGATCTGGCGGACCTGCTGGTGCTGGGCATAAGAGGTCTTCCGAATCTGATTGTTGCGTTTTTTAGTAAAACCCACACAGAAGAGACGAAGCAAATATCCATCGGTAGTCTTGACATCAACGTGAGCTTCAATCACGGTCTGCCATTTTTTGACCATGGAGCACATTTTGTCACGGGTAAGATCCATGCCATGGAAATTAGTCAGGCAGCTTTTGCCCTGAACATCCTCAGTAATAAGCTTGAATTTTCTAAATGCAGCTTCATCATTCTGCAGATCAGCAAGGCTCACTTCAAACACACGACCCTTGAGGCCATCAGATGCGATTTTGGTTCCTTGAGTTCTCGTGACTAGTGTTTTCCCAATATTTCTTATATTGAACATAGCTGGTGCTTTCACATCATACCAATCTTTCTTAGAAAATGGGTCAACCACTTTCTTCTTGGCTCCCTCTTTACCGCCTTTCGTAAGGAGCTTTTTCTTTCCGACCGCCATAGTGCTGCTCCTAGAGCCAAAAGGCTGTAATTATGTATTTAATATCAGTCTTCCTCACTACAAGTTCCATAACTTCAGTGACTATGATTGCTTTGCTCATAAACGTATCTCCAGAACCTAGCAGAGTACCTGGCACAGAGAGGGAGGCTAAATAGACATTCACTGAATTAATTAAATGAAGAAAGTGAAATAATTCTTTGTTGTGGGGGAATATCCCATGCATTCTAGGATGTTTACCACCATCCCTGCCCTGAACCCACTAAATACCAATAAAAACTCTCCCTCCTCCTTGTGTTATGACAACCAAAAATGTCTCCAGGCATTGCCAAATGTCCCCTGGGTAGCAAAATCTCTCCCAGATGAGAACCACTGAGCTAGGAGGTAATACATCCTGGTTTGCAAAGGTCAGTCCCAGTTTATGCCTGTTGTCCTGGTACAGTTATTAACACCACCTCCTTTCACTCTCAGAAGTATCCCAGTTAATAAATTATATTGTCATCATACCTGGATGTATCTATATGGGTTCTCTTGCCCAGACCAAGTGAACTATTATGTACATAATGACCACAGTATTTCTTCTAACCTAGCAGAAATTATAGCATTATTTCCAAGAACTATGGTTTAAAACAAAACAAAAAAAAAACTACCTTTGTATTAGGCTTTGGAATTAATGAAAATAGTACAATGACAGTGGACAGAAGAAACACGGCAGAGATACAAAGAATAATAAATAGTACATGATGATCAATTAAATGTGGGAAAAAGAAGTCAAAGAAAATCCCTAAGGTTTAGCCTGAGAGAGCTGGATATAAAGACATCTATCAAGATTAGATATACAATAGAAGGTGGGTTGTATTTTGTGGAGTGAATGGGGAGATGATGAAGATAGGAAGCTTGAATTTTGAAGCACCCTCTCAATACTCAGGTGATACCCACCAGACATGCAGAAGCACAGGACTTGCAGGGACACAGATCTTTGTTGTGATGCGCTCCGTTCCTTTGGCTCCAGTGCCATTGGACTTCTCCCACTTGTCTACTCCTTGTTTTCTTCAAGGGTTCTTCTTCCTGCTTCCTAATTTTGAGAATCCCTAAACACTACTCAAACTTCTCTGCTTCCAACTCTCTGTTAACTCTGAGAATTCATTCTATTAGCTACCTCTGTGATAACAACTGCCAGTCTCACTCACAGCCTGTAATCTCAAATATCATGTGATCAGATCACCTCTGAGTACTTCCACTTGAATTATATTAACTTTCATGTGTATGAGTCTTTTCAGTTTAAAAACAACTTTCACGGAGGGGGGACCTTCAAGATGGCAGAGGAGTAAGACGTGGAGATCATCTTCCTCCACACAAATACATCAAAAATACATCTACATGTGGAGCAGCTCCTACAGAACACCTACTGAATGCTGGCAGAAGACCTCAGACTTCCCAAAAGGCAAGAACTCCTCACACATACCTGGGTAGGTCAAAAGAAGAAAGGAAAAACAGAGACAAAAGAATAGGGACTGGACTTGCACCTCTGGGAGGGAGCTGTGAAGGAGGAAAACTTTCCACACACTAGGAAGCCCCTTCACTGGAGGAGATGGGGGTGGGAGGGGGGAAGCTTTGGAACCAGGGAGGAGACCACAGCAACAGGGGTGCAGAGGGTAAAGTGGAGAGATTCCCTCACAGAGGATCGGTGCCAACCAGCACTCACCAGCCTGAGAGGATTGTCTGCTTACCAAACGGGGCGGGCAGAGGCTGGGAGCTGAGGCTCAGGCTTCAGAGGTCAGATGCCGGGGAGAGGACTGGGGTTGGCTGCTTGAACACAGCCTGAAGGGGGCTAGTGCACCACAGCTAGCTGGGAGGAAGTCCAGGAAAAAGTCTAGAACTGCCTAAGAGGCAAGAGACCATAGTTTCATGGTGCGCGTGGAGAGGGGATTCAGAGGACATCCTAAACAAGCTCCAGAGACGGGCACAAGCTGTGGCTACCAGGGCAGACAGCAGAGATGGGCATGAGATGTGAAGGCTGCTGCTGCAGCCACCAAGAATCCTGTGTGCAAGCACAGGTCACTATCCACACCTTCCCTCATGGGAGCCTGTGCAGCCCGCCACTGCCAGGGTCCTGTGATCCAGGGACAACTTCCCTGGAAGAACACACGGAGCACCTCAGGCTGTTGAAGTGTCACGCCAGCCTCTGCCACCACAGGCTCACCCCATATTCCAAATATAACTACCGTACCCCTCCCTGCCCCAGGCCTGAGTGAGCCAGAGCCCCCTAATCAGCCGCACCTTTAACCCCATCCTATCTGAGCAGTGAACAGACGCCCTCAGGTGACCTAAACGCAGAGGCGGGGCCAAATCCAAAGCTGAACCCCAGGAGCTGTGTGAACAAAGAAGAGAAAGGGAAATCTCTCCCAGAAGCCTCAGGAGCAGTGGATTAAATCTCCACAAACAACTTGATGTACCCTGCGTCTGTGGAATACCGGAATACACAACGAATCATCCCAAAATTGAGGCAGTGGACTTTGGGAGCAACTGTAGACTTGGGATTTGCTTTCTGCATGTAATTTGTTTCTAGTTTTATGTTTATTTTAGTTTAGTATGTAGAACTTAATCATTGGTAGATTTCTTTATTGATTTGGTTCCTATCTTCCTTTTTTTAATATATATATATTTTTTCCTTTTTCTCTTTTTGTGAGTGTGTATGTGTATGCTTCTTTGTGTGATTTTGTCTGTATAGCTTTGCTTTTACCATTTGTCCTACAGTTCTCTCTGTCTGGTTTTTTGGGGGGGTTTTTTGTATAGTTATTAGTGCTTGCTGTCATTGGTGGATTTCTTTTTTGGTTTCATTGCTCTCTTTTTTTCTTTTTTTTATTACTTCTATTATTTTTTATTTTTAGTAATTTTTTTTATTTTAGTAACTTTTTTGTTTCTTTCTTTCTTTCTTTCTTTTCTCCCTTTTCTTCTGAGCTGAGTGGCTGACAAGGTCTTAGTGCTCCGGCCGGGGTCAGACCTGAGCCTCTGAGGTGGGAAAGCCGAGTTCAGGACATTGGGCCAATAAAGACCTCCCAGCCCCACATGATATCAAATGGTGAAAAGTCTACCAGAGATCTCCATCTCAATGCTAAGACCCAGCTCCACACAACAACCAGCAAGCTCCAGTGCAGGACACCCTATGCCAAACAACTAGCAAGACAGAAACACAACCCCACCCATTAGCAGAGAGGCTGCCTAAAATCATAACAAGTTCACAGACAGCCCAAAACACAACCAGACTCAGTCCTGCTCACCAGAAAGACAAGATCCAGCTTCATCCCCTAGAACACAGGCACCAGTCCCCTTCACCAGGAAGCATACACAACCCACTGAACCAACCTTACGCACTGGAGGCAGACACCAAAAACAATGGGAACTACAAACCTGCAGCCTGCGAAAAGGAGACCCCAAACACAGTAAGTTAAGCAAAATGACAAGACAGAGAAATACACATCAGATGAAGGAGCAAGGTAAATACCCACCAAACCAAACAAATGAAGAGGAAATAGGCAGTCTACCTGAAAAAGAATTCAGAGTAATGATAGTAAAGATGATCCAAAATCTTGGAAATAGAACGAAGAATATAAAAAAAATTTAACAAGGACCTAGAAGAACTAAAGAGCAAACAAACAATGATGAATAACACAGGAAATGAAATTAAACATTCTCCGGAAGGACTCAATAGCAGAATAACTGAGGCAGAAGAACGGATAAGTGACCTGGAAGATAAAATAGTGGAAATAACTACCGCAGACAGAATAAAGAAAAAAGAATGAAAAGAATTGAGGACAGGCTCAGAGATGTCTGGGACAACACTAAATGCACCAACATTAGAATTATAGGGGTCCCAGAAGAAGAAGAGAAAAAAATAAGAGACTGAGAAAACATTTGAAGAGATTATAGTTGAAAACTTCCCTAATATGGGAAAGAAAATAGTTAATCAAGTCCAGGAAGCACACAGAGTCCCATACAAGATAAATCCAAGGAGAAACGCCAAGACACATATTAGTCAAACTATAAAAAATTAAATACAAAGAACAAATATTAAAAGTAGCAAGGGAAAAGCAACAAATAATATACAAGGGAATCCCCATAAGGTTAACAGCTGATTTTTCAGCAGAAACTCTGCAAGCCAGAAGGGAGTGGCAGGACATAATTAAAGTGATGGAAGGGAAAAACCTGAAACCAAGATTACTCCACCCAGCAAGGATCTCATTTAGATTCGATGGAGAAATTAAAACCTTTACAGACAAGCAAAAGCTAAGAAAATTCAGCACCACCAAACCAGCGTTACAACAAATGCTAAAGGAATTTCTCTAAGCAGGAAACACAAGAGAAGGGAAAGACCTACAATAACAAACCCAAAACAATTAAGAAAAAGGTAATACAAACATACATATCAATAACTACCTTAAATGTAAATGGATTAAATGCTCCAACCAAAAGACATAGACTGGCTGAATGGATACAAAAACAAAACCCGTATCTATGCCGTCTACAAGAGACCCACTTCAGACCTAGGGACTCACACAGACTGAAAGTAAGGGGGTGGAAAAAGATATTCCATGCAAATGGAAATCAAAAGAAAGCTGGAGGAGCAATTCTCATATCAGACAAAATAGACTTTAAAATAAAGACTATTACAATAGACAAAGAAGGACAACACATAATGATCAAGTGATCAATCCAAGATGAAGATATAATGATTCTAAATATTTATGCACCCAACATAGTACCACCTCAATAAATAATGCAAATGCTAACAGCTATAAAACGGGAAGTCGACAGTAACAGAATAATAGTAGGTGACTTTAACACCCCACTTTCACCAATAGACGGATCATCCAAAATGAAAATAAATAAGGAAACACATGCTTTAAATGACACATTAAACAAGATGAACTTAACTGATATTTATAGGACATTCCATTCAAAAACAACAGAATACACTTTGTTCTCACAGCTCATGGAACATTCTCCAGGATAGATCATATCTTGGGTCACAAATCAAGCCTTGGTAAATTTAAGAAAATTGAAATTGTATCGAGTATCTTTTCTGACTACAACGCTATAAGACTAGGTATCAGTTACAGGAAAAAAACTGTAAAAAATACAAACACATGGAGGCTAAACAATATGCTACTAAATAACCAAGAGATCACTGAAGAAATCAAACAGGAAATCAAAAAATACCTAGAAACAAATGACAATGAAAACACAACGACCCAAAACCTATGGGATGCACCAAAAGCAGTTCTAAGAGGGAAGTGTATAGCAACAATCTTACCTCAAGAAACAAGAAACATCTAAAATAAACAACCTAACCTTACACCTAAAGCAATTAGACAAAGAAGAACAAAAAAAACCCCAAAGTTAGCAGACGGAAAGAAATCATAAAGATCAGATCAGAAATAAATGAAAAAGAAATGAAGGAAACGATAGCAAAGATCAATAAAACTAACAGCTGGTTCTTTAAGAAGATAAACAAAATTGATAAACCATTAGCCAGACTCATCAAGAAAAAAAGGGAGAAGACTCAAATCAATAAAATTAGAACTGCAAAAGGAGAAGTAACAACTGACACTGCCAGAAATACAAAGGATCATGAGAGATTACGACAAGCAACTCTATGCCAATAAAATGGACAACCTGGAAGAAATGCACCAATTCTTAGAAAAGCACAACCTTCCGAGACTGAACCAGGAAGAAATAGAAAATATAAACAGACCAATCACAAGCACTGAAATTGAAACTGTGATTAAAAATCTTCCCACAAACAAAAGTCCAGGACGAGATGGCTTCACAGGCGAATTCTATCAAACATTAAAGAAGAGCTAACACCTATCCTTCTCAAGCTCTTCCAAGATCTAGCAGAGGGAGAAACACTCTCAAACTCATTCTATGAGGTCACTATCACCCTGATACCAAAACCAGACAAAGATACTACAAAAAAAGAAAACTACAGACCAATATCACTGATGAACATAGATGCAAAAATCCTCAACAAAATACTAGCAAACAGAATCCAACAGCACATTAAAGGGATCATACACCATGATCAAGTGGGGTTTATCCCAGGACTGCAAGGATTCTTCAATATAAGAAAATCAATCAATGTGATACACCATGTTAACAAATTGAAGGATAAAAACCATATGGTCATCTCAATAGATGCAGAAAAAGCTTTCAACAAAATTCAACACCCATTTTTCATAAAAACACTCCAGAAAGCAGGCAGAGAGGGAACTTACCTCAACATAATAAAGGCCATATATGACAAACCCACAGCTAGCATTGTTCTCAATGATGAAAAACTGAAACCATTTCCACTAAGATCAGGAACAAGACAAGGTTGCCCACTCTCACCACTATTATTCAACACAGTTTTGGAAGTTTTAGTCACAGCCATCAGAGAAGAAAAAGAAATAAAAGGAATCCAAATCGGAAAAGAAGAAGTAAAGCTGTCACTGTTTGCAGATGACATGATACTATACATAGAGAATCCTAAGGATGCCACCAGAAAACTACTAGCGCTAATCAATGAATTTGGTAATGTAGCAGGATACAAAATTAATGCACAGAAACCTCTTGCATTCCTATACACTAATGATGAAAAATCTGAAAGCGAAATGAAGGAAACACTCCCATTTACCATTGCAACAAAAAGAATAAAATACCTAGGAATAAACCTACCTAGGGAGACAAAAGACCTGTATGCAGAAAGCTATAAGACACTGATGAAAGAAATTAAAGATGATACCAACAGATGGAGAGATATACCATGTTCTTGGATTGGAAGAATAAATATTGTGAAAATGACTATACTACCCAAAGCAATCTACAGATTCAATGCAATCCCTATCAAATTACCAATGGCATTTTTTACGGAACTAGAACAAAAAATCTTAAAATTTGTATGGAGACACAAAAGACCCCAAATAGCCAAAGCAGACTTGAGGGAAAATAACAGAGCTGGAGGAATCAGACTCCCTGACTTCAGACTATACTACAAGGCTACAGTAATCAAGACAATATGGTACTGGCACAAAAACAGAAACCTAGATCAATGGAACAAGATAGAAAGCCCAGAGATAAACCCACACACCTATGGTCCACTAATCTATGACAAAGGAGGCAAGGATATACAATGGAGAAAAGACAGTCTCTTCAATAAGTGGCGCTGGGAAAACTGAACAGCTACATGTAAAAGAATGAACTTAGAACACCCCCTAACACCATACACAAAAATAAACTCAAAATGAATTAGAGACCTAAATGTAAGACCAGACACTATAAAACTCTTAGAGGAAAACATAGGAAAAACACTCTATGACAAAAATCACAGCAAGATCTTTTTTGATCCACCTCCTAGAGTAATGGAAATAAAAACAAAAATAAACAAATGGGACCTAATGAAGCTTCAAAGCTTTTGCACAGCAAAGGAAACCATAAACAAGACGAAAAGACAGCCCTCAGAATGGGAGAAAATATTTGCAAATGAAGGAACTGACAAAGGATTAATCTCCAAAATATACAAGCAGCTCATGCAGCTAAATATCAGAAAAACAAACAACCCAATCCAAAGATGGGCAGAAGACCTAAATAGACATTTCTCCAAAGAAGATATACAGATTGCCAACAAACACATGAAAGGATGCTCAACATCACTAATCATTAGAGAAATGAAAATCAAAACTACAATGAGGTAACACCTCACATGGTCAGAATGGCCATCATCAAAATATCTACAAACAATAATCTGAATCCTCTTGCACTGTTAGTGGGAATGTAAATTGATACAGCCACTATGGAGAACAGTATGGAGGTTCCTTAAAAAACTAAACATAGAAGTACCATACCACCCAGCAATCCCAGTACTGGGCATATACCCTGAGAAAACCATACTTCAAAAAGAGTCATATGGGCTTCCCTGGTGGCGCAGTGGTTGAGAGTCCGCCTGCCAATGCAGGGGACACGGGTTCGAGCCCTGGTCTGGGAGGATCCCACATGCCACGGAGCAACTAGGCCCGTGAGCCACAACTGCTGAGCCTGCACGTCTGGAGCCTGTGCTCCGCAACAAGAGAGGCCGCGATAGTGAGAGGCCCGTGCACCACCATGAAGAGTGGCCCCCGCCTGCCGCAACTAGAGAAAGCCCTCGCACAGAAACGAAGACCCAACACAGCCATAAATAAATAAATAAATAAATAAATAAATAAATAAATAAATAAATAAATACTTTAAAAAAAATAAAATAAAGTAGCTCCTCGTGCAGGTTCTCAAGTCAGGTTTTCACAATCAGAATCTTAAAAAAAAAAAAAAAAAGAGTCATGTACCACAGTGTTCATTGCAGCTCTATTTACAATAGCCAGGACATGGAAGCAACCTAAGTGTCCATCGACAAATGAACGGATAAAGAAGATGTGGCACATATATACAATGGAATATTACTCAGCCATAAAAAGAAACAAAATTGAGTTATTTGTAGTGAGGTAGATGGACCTAGAGTCTGTCATACAGAGTGAAGTCAGAAAGAGAAAAACAACTGCCGTATGCTAACACTTATATATGGAATCTAAAAAAAAGAAAAAAATGGTTCTGAAGAACCTAGGGCCAGGACAGGAATAAAGACGCAGACACAGAGAATGGACTTGAGGACATGGGCAAGGGGAAGTATAAGGTGGGACAAAGTGAGAGAGTGGCATGGACATATATACACTACCAAACGTAAAATAGATAGCTAGTGGGAAGCAGCCGCATAGCACAGGGAGATCAGCTCGGTGCTTTGTGTCCACCTAGAGGGGTGGGATAGGGAGGGTGGGAGGGAGGGAGACGCAAGAGGGAGGAGAAATGGGAATATATGTATATGTATAGCTGATTTACTTTGTTGTACAGCAGAAACTAACACACCATTGTGGAGCAATTATACTCCAATAAAGATGTTAAAAAAAAACTTTCACACACATTTATTTCCATCTATGTACATCAGTTGCCTTAAATTCAATATAATGAAAACTAAACTTTTCTTCCTCATAAACCTGGTCCCTTTCCCAACCTTTCCATCTCTTTCAATATCAGTACAATTAACCTCAACACCATGTTACAGAAATGACCATAATTCTTTCTCTACTTCACGCCTCTGCATAAAAAGTCACCGAATCAAATGACTTATTTGCTTCTTAGTGTCCTCATTTGCAAAATGAAGCAGTTAAACCAGTTGATCTAATGCCCCTTCTAGCTCAACTCTGCTACGATTTTAAGTCCTCCAAATTCTTGAATTCATTCGTCACTACCTTACTCTAGGTCAATGATTCTCAATCCTAGCAGTACAATAGAATCACCTGGGGGAATTTTCTAAAAAATCACCTATACCTAGTCCTTCTGGGGTCCAAAAATGAGTGTTATTTAAAGACCCCATGCTCCAGTGATTCTAAAGCCGCCAAAACTAAAAGCCACAAGTCTAAGCCCTCAATATTGTCACTTCCATTTTGCAGGTAAGGAAATTCAGTCTCAGAGAAGTGACAAGATTAGCTCAAGGTTTCTTAACTAGTAAATGGACCAAGCTCTCTCTGATTCCAAAACTCACATTCTTTTCATTGTGCCAAAGAACAACTACTACTTATATACAATCTACACCAACTAATATAATGCTTGCTTTTATGTTGCTTTAAAAATGCTTTCTTTTTTCCCCCATATGTGTATGGTTGGTGTCTCTTAAAACGTCACAGGTCAGAGATGTAGTCTTCTGATTTCCCCTATAGAAACTATGTCAGGATTGAGGACATAATAAGTATTAAGTCTACTTTTTAAAAATCCCTCATAAAGTAGTGATTGGGGCTTGCATTTTCAAAATACCAAGAAGAGATCTATTTATCTCTTGAAAACTGCTACCATAATTTAGAAATACTGTCAACTGATTGAGATGGAGAATCAGTGTGGCACAAAGTTCAGGAGATAAGGACAATTCCTAACTTCAGAATTGTGGTGAATGGTGTTTTCCTATAGCTCTATAAATTCAAGCTACCAAACATCAGACCTTTAGCGAACAACCAAATCTTATGATTAGACACCTTAGCAATGATAATTCTGCAGAACAATCCAGTTAAAACAAAGAATTTCAGAAACTCACTGATGTCTATTTTCTGACCTACTTTACTCCTACCTGAAAGTTTAGGCTAATCTTGACAAATCAACCTCTAAATTTCCTTTCACCATTTCCTTTCAGTCCCTTTAGGCAGCTTAACCTTATTTCTGGCTTTAACTTTCTTCTCTAGGGAGAACAGAGGGTTCTGTGATGAGCTGCATCCTCCAACTCCAGTCCTTCCTAACTTGATTCCATGTTTCCCCACAGATGCTGCATGTGGTCCTTGTGGTCTTTGTGGTCAATGTGGTCTTTGTGAAGCATACAGTCAGCTAGCTGCCTGAATTGCTGAGAGCACCCAAACAACAACATCCTGCCAACTTACCTTTTACCACTCAGAAGGTGACATTTATTCACTTGTACATCTTCAATTCGCACCCCTCTACACACATCATTTACTCCAATGAACACGTGTACTTCATGACCACCTAGCTTTTGACTTTTTCTTCCTTCAATGATTGAGGCCATTTTGCAGACCTGCTAACAATATCTAGCCATTGGTTTGTTTTACAACTTCATTTTGGTAGAGTATAAAGTGACGCTATTGCAACAAAATACAGCATAATTTGAATAGTATCAAAAGGTTTCATTACAGCACAAATCTGTCTCCTTTTTGTAGGCCTACAGAACTAACTTATTTGCAATGATACTTAATGATAAACAAATAATCTAAATCTATTAGAACTTAGTCCAAGTTAGTAACACCTTTAACTTATAAAAGCAAAATACTCCTCAGTGTCTATCAGCCCCTACAACCGAGTAATCACTAGTAACAAATATACCAAAAGTGCAGTATGTAAGGCAAAGATTGTACTTATAAACTGACAGCCAACTTTTAAACACATTTCAGTACTAATAAGGAATTTTTTTAATTTATTGATTTTATTTTATTTATTTTTGGCTGCGTTGGGTCTTCATTGCTGCGTGCGGGATTTCTCTAGTTGTGGTGAGTAGGGGCTACTCTTCGTTGCAATGTGTGGGCTTCTCATTGCGGTGGCTTCTCTTGTTGCGAAGCACAGGCTCTAGGCTCGCAGGCTTCAGTAGTTGTGGCACGCAGTCTCAGTAGTTGTGGCTCACGGGCTCTAGAGCACAGGCTCAGTAGTTGTAGCACACGGGCTTAGTTGATCTGCGGCATGTAGGATTTTCCCGGACCAGGGATTGAACCCGTGTCCAGGAGGATTCTTAACCACTGTGCTACCAGGGAAGTCCCAAGCATTTTTTGAAAATTCTAGATGGCCTATGATAAGCCATCAATTGTAACAGATCACACAAGGCATATGACCTCTAAGTGGGAAATGAGAATGGCCTTTTTTATGGTTACTAATACTTCTGCTTCTACTATGATTGCAGACTGTAAATTCCCTTAGGGTTCAAATGACTTCAGAATTTTGCCCTAACTTTAAAATTCAGTAAATACAGACCACAAGGAGAAAAAAATCCTAATTTTGTGGCTGCATGTGCACAGCTAAGTGATACTTTAAAAGCAAATATAGGTTGCAAGTTAAAAGTTGAAAATTATACTATATTGCAGTCACCAATGAATTGCTGGTCATTCTTTGCTTTGTCAATTGCTTTATATCCTTCTTTTTAATTATATGGTTTAAGGACATAAGTCTTGAATTTAGTAGCTTTGGGAGAAGACTTCTCACAGATACTGCACTCATACAATGCCCCTGCAAATATCATTATTTCATTCAATAGACTACCCACAGCATTTGCTATTTCAATTACTTGCCAAAATATTTTATTCTGTGCTATTTCTATTATATATCATGCTGGAGTCACAGGAATACAGAACTTAAAGGGGCATTTCAATGCTTAAAATGTAAAACAAATTATTCTGCTATCTAAAATAACCTAACTGGACTTCCCTGGTGGTGCAGTGGTTAAGAATCTGCCTGCCAATGCAGGGGACACGGGTTCGAGCCCTGGTCCGGGAAGATCCCACATGCCATGGAGCAACTAAGCCCATGTGCCACAACTATTGAGCCTGCACTCTAGAGCCCGTGAGCCACAACTACTGAGCCCACATGCCACAACTACTGAAGCCCACGTGCCTAGAGCCCATGCTCCACAACACAAGAAGCCACCGCAATGAGAAGTGTAACCCTTCCTTCCGTGCACCGCAAGGAAACGTAGCCCCCGCTCACCACAACTAGAGAAAGCCTACACGCAGCAATGAAGACCCAACGCAGCCAAAAAATAAAATTAATTAATTAATTAATTTTTTTAAAAAAACTGTGACAGCAACTCCTACACACATGTGGTAGTAATTTGCAAAAGTTATCTTTTATTGGATTCTAGGTAATAACAACGACATACGCTTTTTGTACATCTACTCTTACAAAACAAATTTTTCACAACATAACCTTTCAAGAAATCAGAAGGCTTCAGATATTTTCCATTGTACAATATCAATCCAATAACTCAAATATCTGGTTTACAGGACTTAGTATACAAACTTTTTAAGATTACTATCAAAAGAAAAGCATTTCATCATTTTTACTCCAATACAATTTAATGATTGTAAAAAGACTCTTACATTTTACATCATAAAATTTCTTGTTTTCCTTTTTCTACATTTTCTTGTCCTGAGTAACAGAATTGACTATGGGAGATTTTGTTGATGCTAATATGATATGAATTTGGTGTATGTAAGGAAAAATGTTTCAGTAGCATGACAGCCTTCACTATAGACTGACAATTCATTGGGCAAAATAATTTGTCTTTTGCAATAAACAATCTTCTACTATTTTCAAGATCCTTCACTTTGTATAATACTTCTGAATTGACGTAAGTCTATCCTTTCCTTCTCTTCTTCTACATTCCTGGCATTAGATCAGGGAAAGAGGAAACCTTGTCAGATTCTCTTTGACCTTACCTGACTTCCTGCATTACCATCATTCTTCTGTTAAGAAGCAACGTTGGGCTTTCCTAGTGGCACAGTGGTTAAGAATCCGCCTGCCAGTGCAGGGGACACAGGTTTGAGCCCTGGTCCGGGAAGATCCCACATGCCGCGGAGCAACTAAGCCCATGCACCACAACTACTGAGCCTGTGCTCTAGAGCCCGCGTGCCACAACTACTGAAGCCTGTGTGCCTAGAGCCCATGCTCCGCAACAAGAGAAGCCACTGCAATGAGAAGCCCGCACACCGCAACGAAGAGTAGCCCCCGCTCACCGCAACTAGAGAAAGCCCGCACACAGCAGCGAGGACCCAATGCAGCCAAAAATTAATTAATTAATTTTTTTTTTTTTAAAAGGAAGCAATGTTAACACACACACACTCACAAATGGTACCTATGTGAGATAATGAATGTGTTAATTAGCTTATGGTAATCATTTCAAAATGTAAACATGTATCAAACCATCACATGGTACACCTTAAATATATACAGTTTCATTTGTCAATTATACCTCAATAAAGCTGGAAAAAAGAAGCAATGTTAAGAAGAAATATGTAGGGCTTCCCTGGTGGCGCAGTGGTTGAGAATCTGCCTGCTAATGCAGGGGACACGGGTTCGAGCCCTGGTCTGGGAAGATCCCACATGCCGCGGAGCAGCTGGGCCTGTGAGCCACAACTACTGAGCCTGCGTGTCTGGAGCCTGTGCCCCGCAACGGGAGGGGCCGCGATAGTGAGAGGCCCGCGCACCGCGATGAAGAGCGGTCCCTGCACCGCGATGAAGAGTGGCCCCCGCTTGCCGTAACTAGAGAAAGCCCTCGCACGAACCGAAGACCCAACACAGCCAAAAATAAAGAAATAAATAAATAAAGTAGCTATAAAATTAAAAAAAAAAAAAAAAGAAGAAATATGTAAAAGTACTTAAAAGAGGAACCTGTTAACTTATCTACATCAGCCCTCATTTGCTATCAGTTTTTTTATTAATTTTATTTTTAAAAAATAACAATTACTTAACACTCCAACCTTTTGGGTCCTCTTGAAATAAGTGTTTTGGAAAGAAGCAAGTTGTGAATAAATTAATAACGTTAAGCCTATTATAGTAAAATTTCTGAAAATCAAAGTGAGAAAAATCTTAAAAGCAACTAGAAAAGGATAGACTACCTTCAAAGAAGTAATAGTTAGAACAACACAGCTAGCTTCTCAATAGTAACTACAGAAACCAGATGACTAATGGACTGATATTTTCAAAGTGTTGAAAGAAAATAACTGCTAATCTAGAATTCTATGCCCAGCAAAAATACCCTTCAAAAATGAACATAGATAAAGAAATCATTTCATTTCAGACAAAAAAAAATCGAAAACTTACCAGCAGACCCATACTCAAAGAAACAGTAAAGGGTGTTTTTTAGGGAGAAGAAAAATGATCTCAGATAAACACTTAAGGATTTAGAAAGGGAGAAGACTAGTAAAAAAGGTAAAAATGTAGACATATGTATATGTTATTAAATGTCCAAATTTTATAACTATTTCATGAACGTTTATTGTATCTACCTAGAACAGTACTGATATTGTTATTCATAGTTTAAAGAAGAAGAAAACAGTTGAGACATATCCAAGGTTAATTTGTTCAAAATCCTAAACGTAACCTTGGCAATTTCAAGGAAAGAATCTTGGTCTACATTCTCCCTACCAATGCATGCTGTTTCTGAAATCTATAATTAAGAAGTCAAAATAAAAAATTAAAATTAAGAATAAGCAGGTCAAATGATTAGAGACCTAAGTAGAAAATCCTGACCTCACTAATGCTTTGACATTGAGAAACTATTTTCTTGGTAGTGCATCTGTGAACTGGATATTTTCTGTTTGCCCTGCAAACATTTTATCTGTTTCCAACCTGCTGTGTGCCAGAAGAAGCTCATCACTGCATCAAAGGATCTCTTTTCCTCTGGCTTCCAGTTGAGTTCAGCCAATGAGGATCACTGGCAAGAGACTGGAGAGAGGGAGGAAAATGCGGTCAGGGTATTTATTTCCTCGGCTCCTTCCCTGCTAGGTCACCAAGCTTGGTTATGTCCCTCAACCTAAGACAACAGGGGCTGTCAGATGGCCCTCTCTTCAAGATCCAGTAACCAATCCCTTCTTTTGTCCCTTCGTATATAGGGATGATAATATTTCCCACTGTTGCTAGCCTCACCATCTCTTCATCATCCCTTGTTATTATCTCTTACTCTTGTTCATAACTCCTATATCAATTACCCCATTTGAGTGTGCAATCTATTTGCCGCCAAGACCCTGATCTATATAACTGCATGCCAATATATAACATGGAAGGTAGTAAAAATAGAACAGACACTAAGAGCTCAGGCTCTAAAGTCAGAAACAATTGGAAGTGGATCCCTGCTTCAAAACTGTGTGGCTAATTACTGAGCCTGCGCGTCTGGAGCCTGTGCTCCGCAACAAGAGAGGCCGCGATAATGAGAGGCCCGCGCACCACGATGAAGAGTGGCCCCCACTTGCCACAACTAGAGAAAGCCCTCGCACAGAAACGAAGACCCAACACAGCCATAAATAAATAAATTAATTAATTAATTAATTTTAAAAAACTGTGTGGCTTTGGAGAGTATGCTAACATCTCTAAGCCTCTGTTATCTCATCTGTAAAATTAAAAAGTAATACTAGCACTTGCTTCAAAACTTGTTGTTTGGTGTGAATTATTTAATGTAAAGAGCTTAACCCAAGTGCCTGGTACAAAGTAAAGGCTTAATAAATATTAAATAATTATAATTTTTATCATTATTATTATTGATTACCACTATCTGCTTCACAGGTATGGTATAAAATTGACCACATGACTATAATTCTGGAACAAATATATCCATCTCGCGTCTTATTTTGATTAATATTTAATACATCAAGTTTCATACCAGAAAACCATGTCAAAGAGGCAAACTATACCTTTTACAATATGCTACTTTGCCTACCACAAGATTAAAATGCAACTAGTATGGATACTTTTTTCAGGCTATGTAAATAAGCCTGTACATTTTAGAAGTGAGCATTAGCACAATAAGTGGTTCTGCTCCAGTCAACATTACTGGAAAAAAAATAGTGGCATAAATCAGCTGAATCTTATTTCAGCTGGCTCAAGACTTAAAGTAAACTTTACTTGGGTCAAGTCAAAGCAAATCATTTCAGTACATCATATACTTACATAACTGCCCTGAACCAAAAAAAAAGGATATATTAGATAGAAATTGAATGTATGCTTGTGATCAGAAATGCCCAAGAATAATTGCAGTAATTAAGAACTACAACCAAGAACAGATGAAAGAGAAGATAAGGACCATCAAAATATAGCACCCATCCTTCAATTTTAACACTGTGACTAAAAGTGTTAGTTAGTATGCATGCATCTGTGAATAAAAAGAACAAATACAGCCAGCAATACTAAAGCTGGGTGCACGATAGCTAGATTGGTTGCACGTCCTTTGGAAAACAACTGCAGCTGCTGCCTGCAGGGTCTGCATAATAACAATATATTTGGCAGCACTATACAGATAACCATCTTCCAAATTTTCTCTATGTATCAACAACAATAAAAGACTGCTGACTGTTATTTAAACCACAAAGCAAAGTATTTTTTTCCAGGCTGATTATGGTACTGGTTCAATAGGTAGAAAAAGAAAAGTACGACTTGTTCCTTTGTACTGCGTCAAGGTACCAGTTCAACATGGATTCCATGTGGACTCCAGTTCAAGTCCTTGATCTTAGAAACCATAACGAGCTGCCTTCCTGAATCAAATTCCTCTAAGAAACACAATTTCCAAATCCCTGTGATTTGAACTGTTTGAACTTGATGCAATCCAGCAAACAGAAGAGGCTAAAACAAAACTCTGAACACATGTGGGCACTAAATGATGTTGCTGACTCAGTGACCCATTACATAATATTTACCAGGAAATATCTGTTTTGCCTAGCTTTCCTATCTTGGGCCCAATCTTCTAAGAGAGATATAATTCAGAGACAACTGTATTCCTGCAAAGAATTTAATTCAATAACTAGAGAGTTATAGGCTCTCTAAGGAAAACAATCGTCAAAGTAAGCAAATTGGCAAATGCACCAAATCTAATAATAGTGTTGGCTAAAACATATATAGTAGTGCTATTAGTACTTGTATTGACTTATTCAATCCTCATAACAACCCCACGTGGTAGGTATTTAAATTCTCTGCGCCCCATTTTACAGAAAGAGGGTCTGAGGCACAGAGAATTTAAATACCTTGCCCAAGGTCTCATAGTTAGTAAGCTAGTGAGCATGTGGTCCAGGGTCCTCTGCTTTAACCATCATAATATCTTAACAGTAAAAATATGGCTTTTAAAAATATCCCTGAACCTGACATTACTCAACTGATTAAGGTTCTTCTAAAGCTCTAGTCTCTCCTATATCTTCTATTTATTTTCATATTAACAATTGAAAGCCTAGATTTTCAAACAAATAAGAGAACTGAGCATATCTCTCCTAAAAAAAAGAAGGCTATCTTAAGATTTCTTAATAATGAAATTTCAGAAGGTTCTCTATGGTAAAAATGTAGAGGATTGAAAAACTGACTTTGATAACTATTTATAAGGTACCCAATTATTCAATAAGTTTTCAATAACATGAAGGTGTTTGGATATAACAAAATTGATTCTGCCCTATGCTTGATGTTTAAAGAGAAGCATCCTAGATGTAGAGAACAGATATCTGGTATATGGATACCAAGGAGGGAAGGGAGGGTGGGATGAACTGGAAGATTGGAATTGACATATATACACTACTATGTATAAAATAGATAACTAATAAGAACCTACTGTATAGCACAGGGAACTCTATTCAATGCTCTGTGGTGACCTAAATGGGAAGGAAATCCAAAAAAAGAGGGGATATATGTATACATATAGCTGATTCACTTTGTTGTACAGCAGAAATTAACACAACATTGTAAAGCAACCATACTCCAATAAAAATTAATTTTAAAAATATTTTTTAAAAAATAAATAAAAAATAAAGAGAAGCATCCTTTCATGATTTTGAATGTACTATTTTGCCGACCCAACTAGAACTTACCAAATATATTATCAAATGCCTGTTTTTAACTGCTTCTGTTCCTAAATAGAACATAATCAACTGAATTCCAGGAGTCAGCTGCATCGGTAGTATTGTGAAACATATATTTTGTTGCACACTTTATTTTACGAAAAGGTAGAAAGCATATGCCTAAGAAAGGATCTATTCCTTCTTGCTTCTCTGCTTCTTAATTCCTCTGTCACTTCCAGATTACTATATCTGTTGCTAGAATCACCTAAGTGTAATTGGCAAAATGCATCTACTAGTTTTAGATTCTGAAATCTGTAAGCCAAGTCACCTATGACAAAAGACAAATCAATAGCTACAATTTCTTAGAGAAATACTTCTTTACATTCTTTAGTCATATAGACACATTTTGCCCTTTACAAGTACATACTTTACAGTATGTTCTAAAACAACTGGTTTATGTATTCCAAACAGTGATATTCGTTGCAGTGACTGTTTCACTCTAAAACGGAGCTGATGCCTACTCAGTACGTTCATAGGAGCAAGGATTCATAGGAGAAAAATCAACCAACTGAGATATCCACTGAATTCTGAAATAATTCACAACAGGTCATCTCCTGGAGTCATAAGTTTTTCATTTCTACATGTTCTTTTACTCTGGCTTGTTTTCCAAGGCTTACATCCCAGAAAATCAGAATGTTTTCCCTTTCATTTCAACAATGACTCTTTTTAAAGGTCTTTTCTATATCAGAGGCTGAAGTATACTTCCACTGAAATTTTCTTTTTTATTCTGCAACTCTTGAAGATAACCAGGCACAGAAAGACAAAAACTTTCCTTTGAAGAGTAAACGTTACTGGAACTTGGTCTTTTTCTTTTTTTTTTTTTTTCCTGTTGTTTGTAACAAAAGTACTAAGTTCTAAGATTCAAGATACACTGTTGAATTCTATCTGGTTTCCTATCCTAAAAAAACCACAATTGGAGGTACCAAATTAATTCTGAACAAATTTGCTTCAGGGTACCTGCAGGGTCCATGGACCTTTAATCTTCACATACCAAGAGTGTTTATTCACCCCTGTTGGAAAGACATGCAGGTTTGGGAAGTCAAAGGTTAGTCAATGGAGGAGGAAAATGGGGTAGAATCTCTCAAGATGACGGAAGAAAGTAGTGAAACCATCAAGTGTTTTCCCTGGTAAGCTGAGAAAACTGCTAAGTTTGGGTCAGATGTCTAATTTAACTAGGAGTCCCATCTTGCTCTTTTTAGATTACCATAATCTCAACAAAGCAAGTGATCATTCCAATTTAAAGATTTACCAAATTACAAACCCAAAATGAAAGCATGCCAAATAATGCAATTTCTGAATAATAATTGCTTTAAATTAATTGGGTGTCACGTTTGTTTATAATATCAATAAAATTTTATCAAATGTCATCTAGTCACAAATTAAATTCTGATGATATAGTATTTTTTATATATGGTATATAATATTTTCCACAGTTCTATAACTTGTAAGTACCAATCAATTCCAAGGTACATTCAGAAAGCTACTATCAAGAGTCACTAATTATAATATTTTCTGGGCTATTCTGTCAACAGTATGGTTTAAACATTTATTGGTGTGGTGGTTAAATCACATTGCAATGTATTTCCAGAAATTTTTTCTTGATTTTTCTGCCTACTACATGTTTTAAATACTCACATATTTTCTTCAAAGTCAGTGTTTTCTGAAATAGAAAGTCTAGACTTTCTTTTTTAACTTGGAAGTGGCTGGAGGAAAATGTAGACATTCAAAAAGAAAAGGAAAAATTAGAAATGTAATTAAGAAGTAAAAGCAGAAAACTTGCTCAAGCCTCTTAGATAGCCTCACCCACCAGAGGGCACATAGCAGAAGCAAGAAGAACTACAATCCTGGAGCCTGTGGAACAAAAACCACATTCACAGAAAGATAGATAAGATGAAAAGGCAGAGGGCTATGTACCAGATGAAGGAACAAGATAAAACCCCAGAAAAAGAACTAAATGAAGTGGAGATAGGCAACCTTCCAGAAAAAAAATTCAGAATAATGATAGTGAAGGTGATCCAGGACCTCAGAAAAAGAATGGAGGCAAAGATCGAGAAGATGCAAGAAATGTTTACCAAAGACCTAGAAGAATTAAAGAACAAACAAACAGAGATGAACAATACAATAACTGAAACGAAAACTACACTAGAAGGAATCAATAGCAGAATAACTGAGGCAGAAGACGGATAAGTGACCTGGAAGACAGAACGGTGGAATTCACTGCTGCGGAACAGAATAAAGAAAAAAGAATGAAAAGAAATGAAGACAGCCTAAGAGACATCTAGGACAACATTAAACACAACAACATTTGCATTATAGGGGTCCCAGAAAGAGAAGAGAGAGAGAAAGGACCCGAGAAAATATTTAAAGAGATTATAGTCAAAAACTTCCCTAACATGGGAAAAGAAATAGCTACCCAGTCCAGGAAGTGCAGAGAGTTCCAGGCAGGATAAACCCAAGGAGAAGCATGCCAAGACACATAGTAATCAAATTGACAAAAACTAAAGACATGGGCTTCCCTGGTGGCGCAGTGGTTGAGAGTCTGCCTGCTAATGCAGGGGACACGGGTTCGAGCCCTGGTCTGGGAAGATCCCACATGCCACGGAGCAGCTGGGCCCGTGAGCCACAGCTGCTGAGCCTGCGCGTCTGGAGCCTGTGCCCCACAACGGGAGGGGCCGCGATAGTGAAAGGCCCGCGCACCGCGATGAAGAGCGGTCCCCGCACCGCGATGAAGAGTGGCCCCCACTTGCCGCAACTAGAGAAAGCCCTCGCACGAACCGAAGACCCAGCACAGCCAAAAATAAATAAATAAATAAATAAATAAATAAATAAAAATTAAAAAAAAAAAAAAAACTAAAGACAAGGAAAAATTATTGAAAGCAGCAAGGGAAAAATGACAAATAACATACAAGGGAACTCCCATAAAGTTAACAGCTGATTTCTCAGCAGAAACTCTACAAGACAGAAAGGAGTGGCATGATATATTTAAAGTGATGAAAGGGAAAAACCTACAACCAAGATTACTCTACCCGGCAAGGATCTCATTCAGATTCAATGGAGAAATCAAAAGCTTACAGACAAGCAAAAGCTAAGAGAATTCAGCACCACCAAACCAGCTCTACAACAAATGCTAAAGGAACTTCTCTAAGTGGGAAACACAAGAGAAGAAAAGGACCTACAAAAACAAACCCAAAACAATTAAGAAAATGGTCATAGGAACATACATATCGATAATTACCTTAAACGTGAATGGATTAAACGCTCCAACCAAATGACACAGACTCACTGAATGGAAACAAAAACAAGACCCGTATATATGCTATCTACAAGAAACCCACTTCAGACCTAGGGACACATACAGACTGAAAGTGAGGAGATGGAAAAAGATATTCCATGCAAATGGAAATCAAAAGAAAGCTGGAGTAGCGATATTCATATCAGATAAAATAGACTTTAAAATAAAGAATGTTACAAGAGACAAGGGAGGACACTACATAATGATCAAGGGATCAATCCAAGAAGAAGATATAACAATTATAAATATATATGCACCCAACATGGGAGCACCTCAATACATAAGGCAACTGCTAACAGCTATAAAAGATGAAATCGACAGTAACAAAATAATAATGGGGGACTTTAACACCTCACTTACACCAATGGACAGATCGTACAAAATGAAAATAAATAAGGAAACAGAAGCTTTAAATGACACAACAGACCAGAAAGATTTAATTGATATTTATAGGACATTCCATCCAAAAACAGCAGATTACACTTTCTTCTCAAGTGCGCACGGAACATTCTCCAGGATAGATCACATCTGGGGCCACAAATCAAGCCTCAGTAAATTTAAGAAAACTGAAATCATATCAAGCATCTTTTCTGACCACAACGCTATGAGATTAGAAATGAATTACAGGGGAAAAAAGGTACAAAACACAAACATATGGAGGCTAAACAATACATTACTAAATCACCAAGAGATCACTTAAGAAATCAAAGAGGAAATCAAAAAATACCTAGAGACAGATGACAATGAAAACACGACAATTCAAAACCTAGGGGATGGGGACTTCCCTGGCGGTCCAGTGGTTAAGACTCTGCATTACCACTGCAGGGAGCTCGGTTCGATCCCTGGTCAGGGAACTAAGATCCCACATACCATGTGGTACGGCCAAAATTAAAAAAAAAAAAAAAAAAAAAAAAAAAAAAAAAAAAACCTAGGGGATGCAGCAAAAGCAGTTATAAAAGGGAAGTTTATAGCTATACAAGCCTACCTCAAGAAACAAGAAAAATCTCAAATAAACAATCTAAACTTACACTTAAAGGAACTAGAGAAAGAAGAACAAACAAAACCCAAAGTTAGCAGATGGAAAGAAGTCATAAAGATCAGAGCAGAAATAAATGAAATAGAAACAAAGAAAACAATAGCAAAGATCAATAAAACTAAAAGCTGGTTCTTTGAGAAGATAAACAAAATTGATAAACCATTAGCCAGACCCATCAAGAAAAAGAGGGAGAGGACTCAAATCAATAAAATTAGAAATGAAAAAGAAGTTACAATGGATACCGCAGAAATACAAAGCATCGTCAAAGACTACTACAAGCAACTATACGCCAATAAAATGGACAACCTGGAAGAAATGGACAAATTCTTGGAAAGGTCTAACCTTCCAAGGCTGAACCAGGAAGAAACAGAAAATATGAACAGACCAATCACAAGTAATGACATTGAAATTGTGATGAAAAAATCTTCCAACAAACAAAAGTTCAGGACCAGATGGCTTCACAGGTGAATTCTATCAAATATTTAGAGAAGAGCTAACACCCGTCCTTCTCAAACTCTTGCAAAAAATTGCAGAGGAAGGAACACTCCCAAACTCATTCTACAAGGCCATCATCACACTGATACCAAAACCAGACAAAGATACTACACAAAAAGAAAATTACAGACCGATATCACTGATGAATATAGATGCAAAAATCCTCAACAACATACTAGCAAACAGAATCCAACAACACATTAAAAGGATCATAAACCATGATCAAATGGGATTTATCTCAGGGATGCAAGGATTCTTCAATATACGCAAATCAATCAATGTGATACACCATATTAACAAATTGAAGAATAAAAACCATATGATCATCTCAGTAGATGCAGAAAAAGCTTTTGACAAATTTCAACACCCATTTATGATAAAAACTCTCCAGAAAGTGGGCATAGAGGGAACCTACCTCAACATAATAAAGGTCATATCTGACAAACCCATAGCAAACATCATTCTCAATGGTGAAAACCTGAAAGCATTTCCTCTAAGATCAGGAAGAAGACAAGGATGTCCACTCTCAGTACTATTATTCAACATAGTTTTGGAAGTTGTAGCCATGGCAATCAGAGAAGAAAAAGAAATAAAAGGAATACAAATTGGAAAAGAAGAAGTAAAACTGTCCGTGTTTGCAGATGACATGATACTATACATAGAGAATCCTAAAGATGCCACCAGAAAACTACTAGAGCTAATCAATGAATTCAGTAAAGTTGCAGGATACAAAATTAATGCACAGAAATCTCTTGCATTCCTATACACTAATGATGAAAAATCTGAAAGCGAAATGAAGGAAACACTCCCATTTACCATTGCAACAAAAAGAATAAACTATCTAGGAATAAACCTACCTAGGGAGACAAAAGACCTGTATGCAGAAAACTATAAGACACTGATGAAAGAAATTAAAGATGATACCAACAGATGGAGAGATATACCATGTTCTTGGATTGGAAGAATCAACATTGTGAAAATGACTATACTACCCAAAGCAATCTACAGATTCAGTGCAATTCCTAACAAATTACCAGTGGCATTTTTTATGGAACTAGAACAAAAAATCTTAAAATTTGTATGGAGACACAAAAGACCCCGAATAGCCAAAGCAGTCTTGAGGGAAAAAAACAGAGCTGGAGGAATCATACTCCTTGACTTCAGACTATAATACAAAGCTACAGTAATCAAGACAATGTGGTACTGGCACAAAAACAGAAACATAGATCAATGGAACAAGATAGAAAGCCCAGAGATAAACCCACGCACCCATGGTCCACTAATCTATGACAAAGGAGACAGGAATATACAATGGAGAAAAGACAGTCTCTTCAATAAGTGGTGCTGGTAAAACTGGACAGCTACATGTAAGAGAATGAAATTAGAACACTCCCTAACACCATACACAAAAATAAACTCAAAATGGATTCGAGACCTAAATGTAAGACCAGACACTATAAAACTCTTAGAGGAAAACATAGGAAGAACATTCTTTGACATAAATCACAGCAAGATCTTTTTCGATCCACCTCCTAGAGTAATGGAAATAAAAACAAAAGTAAACAAATGGGACGTAATGAAACTTCAAACCTTTTGCACAGCAAAGGAAACCATAAACAAGACGAAAAGACAACCCTCAGAATGGGAGAAAATATTTGCAAACAAATCAACAAAGGGTTAATCTCCAAAATATATAAACAGCTCATGCAGCTCAATATTAAAAAAATAAACAACCCAATGTAAAAATGGGCCGAAGACCTAAATAGACATTTCTCCAAAGGAGACATATAGATGGCCGAGAAGCACATGAAAAGCTGCTCAACATCACTAATTATTAGAGAACTGCAAATCAAAACTACAATGAGGGGGCTTCCCTGGTGGCGCAGTGGTTGAGAATCTGCCTGCCAATGCAGGGGACACGGGTTTGAGCCCTGGTCTGGGAAGATCCCACATGCCGCGGAGCAACTAAGCCCGTGAGCCACAATTACTGAGCCTGCGCGTCTGGAGCCTGTGCTCCGCAACAAGAGAGGCCGCGATAGTGAGAGGCCCGCGCACCGTGATGAAGAGTGGCCCCCGCTCGCCACAACTAGAGCAAGCCCTCGCACAGAAACGAAGACCCAACACAGCCAAAAATAAATAAATTAATTAATTTTAAAAAAACAAAAAAACAAAAAAAACTACAATGAGGTATCACCTCACACCAGTTAGAATGGGCATCATCAGAAAATCTACAAACAACAAATGCTGGAGAGGGTGTGGAGAAAAGGGAACTCTCTTGCACTGTTGGTGGGAGTGTAAATAGATACAGCCACTATGGAGAACAATATGGAGGTTCCTTAAAAAACTAAAAATAGAATTACCATATGATCCAGCAATCCCACTACTGGGCATATACCCAGAGAAAACCATAATTCAAAAAGACACATGCACCCCAATGTTCATTGCAGCACTATTTACAATAGGCAGGTCATGGAAGCAACCTAAATGCCCATCGACAGACGAATGGATAAAGAAGATGTGGTACATATATACAATGGAATATTACTCAACCATAAAAAGGAACGAAACTGGGTCATTTGTTGAGACGTGGATGGATCTAGAGACTGTCATACAGAGTGAAGTAAGTCAGAAAGAGAATAACAAATATCGTATATTAACGCATATATGTGGAACCTAGAAAAATGGTACAGATGAACCGGTTTGCAGGGCAGAAATTGAGACACAGATGTAGAGAACAAACGTATGGACACCAAGGGTGGAAAGTGGCGGTGGGGTGGGGGTGGTGTTGTGATGAATTGGGAGACTGGGATTGACATGTATACACCGATGTGTATAAAACTGATAACTAATAAGAACCTGCTGTATAAAAAGTAAAATAAAATAAAATTCAAAAATTCAAAAAAAAAAAAAAAGACAAATAGTGTATGTTACCCCTTACGTGGAATCTAAAAAATAAAACAAATGAATGAATATAACAAAACAGAAACAAACTCACAGATACAGAGAACAAATTAGTGGTTACCAGTGGGGAGAAGAATGGGGGAGGGGCAAGATGGGGTAGGTGATTAAGAGGAGCAAACTACTACATATAAAATAAGTATTGTGACCACCTAGAGGGGTGGGATGGGGAGGGTGGGAGGGAGGGAGATGCAAGAGGGAAGAGAAATGGGAACATATTGTATATGTATAACTGATTCACTTTGTTATAAAGCAGAAGCTAACACACTATTGTAAGGCAATTATACTTCAATAAAGATGTTTAAAAAAAAAAAAAAATAAGTAAGCTACACAGATATAATGGGACTTCCCTGGCAGTCCAGTGGTTAAGACTCCTCACTCTCAATGCACGGGGCACGGGTTTGATCCCTGGTCGGGGAACTAAGAGCCCACATGCTGCACAGTGTGGCCAAAAAAGAAAAGAAGTAAAAGCAGAACTAAGGTTTAAAATTTAGGTATCACATAACATTTTGGTCCTTTTAAAATATATATTTCTTAATTTTGCCCACTTTATTGCATTTTTATACAATTAAAAATTTAACTATATAGTCTGTAATCTTTAAGCTTCCATTATAAAAATGCTTTTTGATCATTTCCCATTTCAAACCTAAAATTAAATAACAAAAGCTGTGTATGAATAACATTAAGAGAATGATATGAGGAGAAAAATATGGGGAAATCCTCCTTCACGGTTAAGAATTTTACTCTTAAAAATCAATGGCAATTCATCTCTCTCTCTTATTAATTAGGGAGAAACAAACCTCTCTGAATTTCTGCCTCTTTGGTTCGATTTTAGATCCAACATCACTTAAGTACAAATCCCAACACTACTTGCTTTAAAGGTAGATTACATAACATCTCTGTATATCCTTTAATCTACAACCATATTTCAAATATTCAATATGCCCACTCAGGTTGTACCTAAATAAAAGACTAAGTAAAAGATTATACTGGTCTCATTCTAACAATAGACATATTAAGTTATTTCCATCTACAGCAAACTTACTTAGGAAAGAAGAGACTATTTGAAAAAGCCTTATACAAAATAAATGTATCATCAAGAAAATCATTTGAAATAAAGCACAGAGTATTACAGAATAGCTTTCTTTTTTTATTGTGTCATTTACATAGATGAACACTAAAAGCAACCGTTTGAGTTTCTAGATGAATTGGTAATTACCTAGAAAATCAAATTTTGCTTCATGAATATAAATTCATTTTTAATGTTCATCATATTTAGGCTTTTTAAAAACAAGCATGACTATGATAACATAAAAGCTTCTAAATATGATTTACTTAGTAAGGACATAACTCTAAGGTATCCCACTAAAGTTGCCACTTACAGCTCGGGTATCCAACAGCTAAAAGGGTCAGCTGCATTACTAAAAGTGAGAGGGCAGATGCTGCCTATTAATGCCCACTGCCTTAAATCAATAGCAGCCTCCAGCCAAGGCCTCCTTATCCCTCCGCTCTCCAGAAAGCCACGCACATCCCACCAAATGTGAAGGGGAGGAAAGATAAAAATGTAAATACGTACATACATATATACATACATACATAAATGAAAGTGTTTTGTGTGTGGGAGAGGAGGGGATTGCTGTTGATGACAATAGTAAACATCTCCAAATGGAAAGATATTTAGAAGTAGTCTTATTGCTACTAGCTGGCCAGATCAAAGTTAAACAGCATCGTACAATACAGAATAAATAATTCACCTGTAGTGGCTTCTAAGAAAATACATATTAAACTAAGATTCACAGTCTGATGCTTCTGTGCTTTTAGTTCATAGGTTTCAGCCCACTCAGAAAGAAAGGGAGAAAATGTCTTTAATACCCACCCCCAACATTAGGGCAATGTAACTCATGCTCCACTGAGAAATGAAGTAGCATAAAAATATTTCTAGCAGTTACATTGAAGCCACACATAAAATTTTGTTAAATCTCTTCATATAGGAAAAAACTTAAGTCTCCCAGAAACAGAAGCGTGATGTATTTAACAGAGAATAAAAGAAGCTATTGGGGGGGATTAAGTATATTACTCATTAATAATTACAGAAATTAAAAGTATATGAATCACAATGGCCCAGTGGTCTACAGACATAGGTTTTTATCTATTGGTTAAACAAGACACAATATTATTTAAACACACAGAAAAGAGAAAATGGAAAAAAACATAGATAATACACTGCACTCAGTCTCTGCTATCCTACAAGACAGTTAATTTTATTATAAATTTTCTTTACTTAACACTGTTTCCTAGATGATATTATGTGACCTCAAGAAACAATATTTCAGGGGCTTCCCTGGCAGTCCAGTGGTTAACACTCCGCACTTCCACTGCAGGGGGCAAGGGTTCAATCCCTGGCTGGGGAACTAAGATCCCACATGCCACACAGCATGGCCAAAAAAATAAAAAATAAAAATATAAACAATATTTCAATAGAAACAATAGAAGTTTGCATTATAAGGTATGAAGTTGTTCAGTGCCTAGGTAGAAATATACTCTGACCTACGTTGACTCATCTCCTCTCTTGTGACAAATTACAGATCCCCTTTTTCTTTTGCCCATGAGTCCTTTGCTTGCCTATTTCATCATTGGATGAAAAAAGTCAAAAGGTACAAACTTCCAGTTATAAGATAAATAAGTACTGCAGATGTAATGTACAACAAGACAAATATAATGAACACTGCTCTATGTTTTATATGAAAGTTGTTAAGAGAGTAAATCCTAAGAATTGTCATCACAAGAAAAAAATTTTCTATTTCTTTAATTTTGTATGCATATAAGATGATGGATGTTCACTAAACTTATTGTGATAATCATTTCATGATAGACGTGAGCCAAATCATTATGCTATACACCTTAAACTTACACAATGCTCTATGTCTATTATATCTCAAGAAAACTGGAGGAAAAAATTAAAAATTAAAAAACTCAATGAACACTTACAGTGGGTGAATTTAACTATATATATGTAAATTATACCTCAATAAAGTTGAATTTTTTAAAGAAAAAAGCCCTGAGGTTTCTCCCAAAGAGCATCAGAGTGCTGTGTAATTTCTGATTATCAAAAAATTTTTGTTGGTATAACCCGTTCTATTTTCACTCTCTTATAATTATATATTTCAAGTGGCCAGTCCTGATACATATGTATATGAGTTTGATAAGAATATAAAATATTTCCATGTAAAATATGTAAGAGAAAGAAATTTTGACATAATCCATTAGAAGATAATTAAATATGCTTTCTTAACCATATGTGTGTTGTTAGGCCGGAAGGCCTCTTCCATCCTTGTCAAGGGGAGTGCTAACCTTCTCTCCTTTCATACAACACTAAATACGCTTTCTATGAAGTGGTATGAGACACTTTGTACATAAAAATACATGAACTCATGACTGCTGACATAAAATAAAGTCAATGCCAATAAAAACATAATTCTTTTAAAATTTCTTTTCTACAACCTAAAGTTAACAGTACAAGCATACTCATTAGCATAATAAATAATTATGCATATAAGGAATTCAAATCGCAATTATGCCCTTCATGAAATATGGATCTAAGACTCTTCATGAGTTATTCATCTATGTCTGACAGAATACAAAAGGTTAATAAAATGTTTGACCTCAACAAACAAATAAATGTTCCATAAACAAATTCCCATCATCCACAGAAGAGAAGACAGGATTACTGAGACTAAATTAAATTCCCACAAAATTGAAAACACTTTTTTCAGGCCATAGTTTTAATCCACTCCTATAACAAATGCATTATGGTCAAAAAAAAATTTTTAAGCAGCCAAACTAAATACTTTTTTAATTTCCCATAGGCAAAGTGTTCAGGCTGTGAAGCAGTATGCCTTTGACCCTTCTAACTGAGTCACTTGTTTTCAATTGCTTCATTAATCCCTTCAGTCAGTCAGTCATTCAACATTCATTGAATACCAACTCACTGCCACGTTTGAAGAAATTGAACAGGGTGGTCCCTATGTGAAAAAAAGAAATGCCCATTCTTTTTTTTTTCAGTTTTATTGAAGTATAATTGACAAATAAAACTGTATATATTTAAAGTATACAATGGGATGATTTGACATACATACACTTCATGAAATGATTATCACAACCAGATGTAACACATACATCACCTTACATGGTTGCCATTGTGTGTGTGTGTGTGTGTGTGTGTGTGTTTGATAAGACTGCTTAAGGTCTATTCTCTTAGCAAATTTCAAGTATACAACACAGTATTATTAACTATAGTCACCATGCTGTACATTAGATCCCCAGAGCTGATTAATCTTATAACTGAAGGCTTGTGCCATTTGACCAGAATCTCTCCATCTCCCTCACCCCTAATAACCACTATTCTAGTCTCTGAGATGCCCATTCTGTAAGCCAACTCCCCAGAGAAAAAGCTCAGCTGGAGAAGGTATTCTCCCCAGACTTGAAACTAAAGTGTCCCTAAAGACTACACATCATAGGACCCCAGTCCTGGCCACAGAAAGAGCCTAGATTGGGGAACTAAGACCTATTAGAATTCACACTGGAAGACAAATGACTTGTTTCCGTGCTACATGGCATTCTGAATGAAACTCACCTAATACTGCTATTCAGTTTAGCTTGTTTTTAAGAAACCAAACATTGTAGACTCACTGGGCTTCTAGGAGCTAGTGAATTTCACTACATATTTGAGTATCACTTGGGAGGTTCAAATGGCTTAAAGATGAGTTTGCCAAAACTCAAGGTACTGTATTAATTCATTTTCATATTGCTAAAGGTAAAGCAATACTTCTAGTCAAAACTGGATTTCCTGAACTCAAATGTGGCATAATCTTGAAAGATTTTTTCAAAATAAATATGAATTCTCATGAAATATATACAAGCTGGAAGAAAGATATGTATTGGGGGGGAATAACACAAGAAAGGTGACAAGAATCTCCTTAAAAGCAACACATAACTATTGCTTGATTTTTCTAAAGTATTTTTAAATTATAGCACTTAAAAATGGGCAAAAGTAACCTAGACAAGAATTATTCTAATTTTAACAAAACTTCATTTAACTTTTCATAAAGACTAGTTTTTAGACATAAGCAATTAAGGAGTAAAAAAGGAAAGAATTAAGATGAATAATCAATCCAAAGTTACTCTAAGGATATGAATTTGTTGATTAAGAGTAAAGAATTCACTATCTAAATTCTATTCTAGCAAACACAAATTCTGTTTGATAAAAGTGGCAAAAAAACAACAAATAAAATTTATGAGATCTGCCTTTAGGCAGACACCAATAAATAAAAATTATTTTATATTATTTTATGTTATTTAAATAGAAATTTATTTTGCTTAACTATTTTAAATTTTTTAAACTACAGAAATTATATATTTGCTGGACTGAAACTGGCACAAATAATTATTATTATAACTATTTCTTTAAAGTAATCTTTGTGTAGAAAACAGTAACACACATATCCATTTCTGGCAAAGACTAATAGTCTGGGGAAAAAAGAAATAAAACAAATGCATAGGTTTAGTGGATCACATACACTATATCCTTTACTTAAAAAGTAATTCATTTCAATGATACATAAAGAAATCCCTATGTTTAATTCTAAATCATGAAAATTTTTCTACACCACCTCAAATAAGGGAAATTTGTTCTAATCTTAGAGTACATCATTCCTGGGCATTACTTCTATCATACCACTACGCCACACACACCAAAAAATAAAAAATAAAATAGCAAATCTTTCAACAAACTATAACTTTGATTCTTGTAATCTTCTTTCCATAAAAACTATGCAATACGTTCTAAATTTTGCCATTTTTATATGGTGATGCTTTAATGGTTGCAGTAGTTGTGGTGATGTCAGTTACACTAAAGAACAACAGATGGGCTGGAGGGAAGAACAAAGCATTTCGTACCATCTGGAAGCCTGCAGAAATTTAAAAAAGCAGCAAGATAACTTTTTTATCTCCATCCGCCCATTACTCCCAATGTGATTGTGTTTTAATTTTTCATATTTTTCTGCTAAATTTTAAGTACTCTGAATATTGTTTCCATAGAAACTGTTCCTGCAGCTTGATCACTCACACACTAGCTCCATGCTGCATTCACACAGTATGGGCATAGCTGAGGCTTTGCAAAGTAGAGAATGTTTTTTTCCAACTACAGATCTTGAAAGATGTCATATATGTTTTCTCCATCGTTAACAAAGTTTTTTTAAAAGAAGGGAAATGTAGAATTTGTATACTCCTAAATGTTCAGAGTTATTGCAAAATTCATTGCTAAAGGTAAATTGTTATATGGTCCAAATCAGAATAATTTTCCTTCCAAGAAAAATTTTTAAATGTTCAATTAATATGAACTGTTCCTACTCATTTGAAATATGAAGGTAACAAGATGGGATAAGAAGAGGAGAGAAATTTGCTGTTGGAAATAAGTATAAGTGAGAGATAAAAGGTATTATTTTTTTCATTGTATTTTGATAACTGAATACTAGTAATTTCTAATTCACAAACCATAACTTTTCTTTCAAATAAAAAGAAAAAAGGAATAATTTTCTATAACACTGTTCTTCTTAATTAAAATACTTAATAATTTATCTTTCACTTTTTATTCATTCTAAAATATTTATATCTATATTAATACATCTAAACTATTTTAGATTTAAATGAAAGAGCCTTGGCAGCATCATTGTTTTTCCAAAGACTGAAGGTGATTTTTAGAATACCTTAGGCTTTCTAAACGTTATTTAAAGAACATATCCAGATTCTTCCACCCCTCAGTCCCACATTCCAAAAGTAATCACTTTTGTTTTAGGCTTCTACCTTCTGGTTTTTCAAATGTTTATCATTTTAATTTCAAACAATATACTGTCATTAGGTTGAATACTGGATAGCACTAATATGAAAGGTAAGCAACTGTTCTGGAGAAAAGAAAGGTATGAGAGTTTTTTTAGTAGAAACAAAAAGAGTTGGGACTTCGACTTCTAGTAGCATGGTAGACTAAATACTCTGAAGGGCCCTATCACTTTCTGCTTTTCTATGTTGGGACATTAACCCATTTATGCTATAATTAGTTGTTTACATGTTTGATTATGAGCTCCGGCTTATTATTGATTTTTCTATGCCTCAGTTTTATCACCTATAAAATGGGAATGGTAATAATATTAATAATAGTAGCAATTCTTAGAAGAATTAAATAAATTACTATGTATAAAGCACTTAGAATACTGCCTGGTGCATAGTAAGTGAAATAAATATTAGTTATTATTATCATATGGACTCTTGGAACAGTGTTATGGTAAAAGAACACATTACTAATTAGACAATCAATGTATGCTCTAAAACATCTTCATAATATGTAATACATGCTATCTACAAATATTAAAATACTCTCACTCTAAAAACATTGGAAAATTAAAGATGACTTTTTGATGAACTACAAGGGGAAAAAAGTATAATAAATCTTTCTTTCTGAACTAAGCAAAGATTTCACATAGCCAAGGCTTATAAAGATTTGAACATAAGTTCTAATTAGAACATATGTTCTACATTAATGAATTAATGTTCAATAATGGCATTCTGTCACCTACTTAATTAAGACAAAAACACTTTAACTTTGAATTAGTACAGTTTTCTCTATGGTTTTAAATATTACACACTCAAAACAAATTATATGGGCATCTGAATCTTTCTTTTTTTAGCATATCAATAAAGCAGGTAGTAAGTCTGTTTCTATTTTACACTTATTTTAAATAGTAAACTGCATTTCAGTGGACAAAAGTTAGTAGACTTTCTCTATCTACAGGCAGGAAAACCATTGAATACAGATCCCCATTTTAGAATATGTGGGAACCCTCCTATCTATTCAGTGACAGATTCCGTGTGTCACAGAGGTCAGATAATTGAGAGATAAAGCCCTATTTTAGCAGGCAAAATTTCATTTACTTACCAGTTTCAAGTTAAAGTTATAAAGAGGACTTAAATGATAACATGATTGCTTGACTATATTATATCTTTCAACCCCTTTTTTTGGTAATTTTATTTAGTATTCCAGTCTCTTGAAATGAAGTAATGTACCATCACTCTCCCCAATCTGTTTTTTAAAGATGTAGGGAGTTACTGAAGATTTCTAAACTATTAAACACTTCAGAAGTTTTGAATGAGTTACTAATGTAGTTCTTTTCAGAATTTAAGAGCCTAATGATACAACGATGCCAGTACACACCAGGCAATAACTATGTACTGCTGTATCCTTGCATTTCCTTTCAGATAACAGTTGATTCTAATTTTAAGGCATCCAACTTTAGCTTATAGAGTAAGATTTATATACTTACATACACCCTTTTTTATTTTGGCAATATCCCAGATATGCACTCCAATGCTAGTTCAAAAGTATAGACCATATACTGGTTAACAAGTTAAAAGAACTAAGTTCATTAAAAGTTCCAAAGTTATTAGTAGCAGAATATAACCTAATACTACCCCAAAAAATAACTTTGTTTCTCTTTTATACTCTCCAGTAAGCAACTTAGAAAATGTAACTCTTTTTATCTTGGAAATATAAATATTTTTTAATAATTTAGAAATAAATTTAAAGCACATTCTATCTTTGAAACCAGAGTATTTTAAGTGAGGAGGGAAAATGTAAAATTATATATTTCCAAGAAAGATGCATGTATTTCCAAGAAAGATGAAAGCAAAGTCACCAACCTGATACAAATAATCTCCAAGACCAAAGGGCCAAGGAGCTATGCATTTATTAAAAGACAAAACTCGCCCTAACTAGTGAAAAGCAAAACACTTTTCTGCTGCTACCACTCTATTGAACAACTGACTCCTCTGCCAGCCCCTTCATCCACTATGAAATTAACTCTCATATCAGTATGGGACAGAGAATCAGAAACCAAAACACAAGGCTTTTCCATATAGATTATTTTCTTTGAGACTGAGCACTTCCTTTTAAGAGAAGTTCACAGTCTCAATGACAATATGTCTAAAGAAATTTTGCAGTGGAAATACATGGTAATAAGATGAATTCTACCATTAAAACATTTAATTTATAAAACACAAAAGAATAAACCCAACCAGCATTCTAAGTGCAAATCCTTATCTTTGGCTGTAGAGTGCTTCTAAAACCTCTGGCAGACAAATTAAACAGATTTGCTATGGAATGTACCAAAGTCAAACAATCTGCAACTGTAATTACTATCAAACTTTTCATGAGAATGGAGGATGCTGTGTTTTACATTACTACATAAAAAATAAAATGATAATGAAAACATGAGACCACAGCAAAAGATTTCTAACTTTCATAAGTTTTCTAAGGATTATAACCTCAACTGATAAATAACAATAAAGACATGGCTTTTTAATTTATTTATAAGATTACTGCAAGTCTTTTCCATGTGAATAAAATACTTATGGAAGGAGCAATACTACAGTTCATAAAGCAGCATATTGATAGGCCACAGGTCAACCATGGTTTAGCTACATGGTTATAAGGACTTTACAAGCACAATTCTTGTTCAAATGATATAAAATCCAATCAACATAAAATCTAGAGATCACCTCATTAAAGACCTTGACCATACACAATAGAAATACTGTATATGCATACAAGTAATGATGACCATCAAAAGTACAGCAATTCATTTTACTCCCAAAGTGCTTCAATAGAATTCATATAAACAATTTGTCTAAATCATGGTTACTGAGGTATCAACAATAAGAGAAAGAAAAAAAATACCAAATATGATAAATTCTGTTCTTCCTTCTCTTCCTTCCCCCATATCTCCTTACATTAAGTTATAATCTATTGTGTTACACTAGCAGGCCCACCATGTCCCAAACTGAAACTCCCCTTTTCTGATAGGGGTTCTCTCGCCCTATTTATATTTATATTTATTTATCACATAATATATTATATAATATTAATATTTCTGGTTAACAACCCAATTATCATCTTATGCCACTTAAGTCTCAATGGGTTTCTTTAAAACTGATTTATCACTATTAATATAGAAAAGATATTTTTTACTTCCCAAATAAAAGGAAAAAGCAAAACAAAACAAAAACTAAACAAGCAAATAAAAAATAGGGGAATGAATTAAACTTCTCAGGAAAAAATAATAGTGAAAACACTGAAAATCAGTAAGCTTCATCACAGTAAAATGAGCTAAATTAAGCTTAATTTAATTACAATGCCAAAAGCACCAATTACAATCAACTACAAAATTTCTAAAAATCACCAAAAGAATACAAATGCTACATTATGGTGAGGAAAATGGAAGGTTAGGAAAACAATCAAATTAATGTCAAAACCCACTATGTTAAATTTTAAGAGGGTATGCAAATTCTTTCAATTGATCTAGAATTCATCTATAACGAACACTGCATGAAACAAGACCAAATATGAACCAGTCAGAAAGTACAGTGGGATACCCAGTTACTAAAGACAGTGATATATTCTGTGTAAAATTAAGAGCTCAGCCACCTTTCAAGGACCATATCTTTCTAAAAAGGTTGCCATTTTATTTTTTAATTTTTTTCCCAAAAAACTCACTATTCTGCTCAATCTCTAGCCTGAACCAAAATTATTTTTGGAAATTAAATGGTGGTCAGGACCAGAAAAAAGCCAATTTCTCCAAAAGGATCCCTAAATTCAGTACTATTCAAATCTAATTGCCAACTAGATTTTTCTCTGCAATTTAATGATATGATCCTAAGGCTCTTCTGAAATGTTCAATTCAATATGGCAACAGTCCTCATGCAGTCTCTCCAATAGCTAACTAAAATGGCCATGCAGGAGCTGAAAGAGACAAAGACACAGACATGAAATCATTGGAAAAGGGGAGGAAAGCGTAGAAAACAATCCCATAAACTGTAAATTCAGAACCTAAAAGAAATATAGACTAATTATCAGGTAGATAAAGCCAAAAACACAGCTTTAGCTTATGCCACACCCCAGCTTCACTTCATAGAGACCAACTGAACAAAGGTAGGAAGATGTTTTATTCTTCTTCCCTAATCTCAACACCTACCCTAATCTGGTTCAGCGACCCAGGTTCCATAGGAACCATAAAACTATGCTGACATCTTTTACTACTCAAACCTGACCTATTATGGAAGCAAGGTATTTTATCCCTACCCATCGGAACCTTTCCCACTTCTGCCACTGCCCTTGGCCTCTCTACACTATCTATATCCATACAGAGGTAACAAATTCTATAAAACAACTGGCTAAGTAAAGGACAGAAATTAATAGTAGTATATTATATGCTCAGAGATAGAATCCCAAAATAAACACTAAAAACAGGTTTCAAAGTAAGACATACCTGGCACAAGTACATCATGGGAATTATAGCCTGCCATGTACTACACTGGTTAATAATACCAAAGATGCAGGAGGAGGGAGGCATGCAGAAGGGAGAAAGATATCACTTCAGTAGGCTAAAAAAATCTCCAATGGTAGACATAGAAAATGCTGTGGAAGCACTGATACAGAACACAAAATTCAGACACTCTCCCAGAAAACAGGAAGAAAAATGACAAAGAAATAAAAATTATGAGGAAGAACATAGTGGACATGGGGAACAGAAAATAAATAGCCAACCAAACAATATTCATTTCCCTGAAGGATGGTCTATATCAAACAGAACTGAAAGAATAATCAAACATACAATATAAGGAAGCTTTCTTCAGCAGCCAAACAAATAGTCTAAACAGATTAAATCCACCACATTCCCAACTAAATCAAGGAAAACAATACCATACAAATATATAGTGACAAATGTGGCATTTACAGAAAAAAAAATGAAAAACATTCTTCAAGCAACCACACACAAAGAACTAGTTACTTACAACACAACAAAAATCAAGTTTTCCATAATTCTCTCTCTAGCAACAATAAACATCAACTGATAAAAAAAAAATAATGACTTCCAGCCAAAGATGGCACAGCAAAACTCCTCAAAACTCACAAAAAACAGCAGAAAGTATGACAATAACAACCAGTGCCCCCATCAAAAAAAAGGGAAATTGAACAAGGACATCACTACAGTCACAAGCAGCAAATTTTGAGGCTGAACATCTTATTTATTTTTTTTATTGAAGTATAGTTGATTTACAATGTTCTAGGTATACAGCAAAGTGATTCAGTTATACACATTATATATTTATGTCTATTCTTTTTCAGATTCTTTTCCATTATAGATTATTACAAGCTATTAAATAGAGTTCCCTGTGCTATACAGTAGGTCCTGGTTGTTTATCTATTTTTTTGAGGCTGAACATTTTAAATTCTGTACCGTAATAAGACAGGATGCCAAGAGCTGACACATGCTTCTCAGACCTCAAGCATAGAGATATACAGAGTCAGGCCCTAGACTAACATAATGAGATCTAAGGGTACAGGTGGGATGCAGGAAATGGAATATAGAAAACCACAGTATGATAACCAACAAGGACCTACTGGATAGCATAAGGAATTTTACTCAATATCTTGTAATGGGCGGGGGTGGTGGTGGGATGAATTGGGAGATTGGGATTGACATATATACACTAATATGTATAAAATAGATAACTAATAAGAACCTGCTGTACAAAAAAATAAATAAAATAAAATTCAAAAAAATCTTTTAATAACCTATAATGGAAACAAATCTTAAAATATATATATAAAATATATGTAAAATACATATATATAACTGAATCACTTTTCCTTACACAAAATATATATATAAAATATATGTAAAATACATATATATAACTGAATCACTTTTCCTTACACCTGAAACTAACACAACATTGTAAATCAACTATATTTCAATAAAAATTTAAAAAAAGAATAGAAAGATACAGTAGAAGTATAAGATGCATTTATCAATCAGCTAGCTTCCTAACCAATGAAAATAAGAGGACAAGCAGCAGCCACTGATTTTTAACACCAACAGCCTGTGACTGGAGATACAGGGGGATTTCTGTTAGACTCATCCACCTCTTAAACCCTGAAAACTGAGGGAGGTGGACCACCAGGGCAAAGGAGAAATTAAACACAATGAGAAGGTAAAAGACTCAGGTGGTCCGAGTTCATTACTCTCTCCCATCACTTCCCACATGATTCTTAAGTAAATTGCTGCCATCATTTTTAAAATGAGCAATAATTGCAAAGTAATGAACAGAGGACCTTTGTGTAGAAATTGCAAATAAAGTAAAAGAGATAGAGATGAGGGAGATTAGAACATAAGCAAAAAGCAGAAAATACCCATAGCAAGAACTTCCTAGGGAAATAAATGAAGAAATCAGACAAACAGCTACTATTGTATCGATGAAACGAAAGAAACATAATTTTTTCTTTGTTTGAAAAGCACAAACACAAACTGGAGGGATGAAAGCCACATTAGGAGCAATAACAAGAAAAAATAAAATAAAATAAAAACAAACATAAGAGCATGGTAGAGAGACATGGATAAATCAAAATAGACAAATAGACAAATCAAAATAGAAAAAAATTGACAATTAATGAGGTGATGCTAGATTTGGAAGACAATGTAAGCTTAATATATTTATAATAATGATATTGATTAAGAAAACTGAACTGGTAGACCAGAACCAATATTCAAAGGTATTATGGAAGAAAATTTTTCTGATATGAACAAAAACTTGAATCTATCAAATCTCACCTTGTTCTAGAACAAACTGATACATACAAAATTAATCAATTGATGATAATGCTAGTGAATTTACAGTCTTTTAAGGATTTAAAAAATAAGTCAGATATGAGCATCCAGGAAGAAAAAGCAATTCATTCAATAAGAAGTTTTAAGAAAAGTTCAGCCAGCCTCAGACTTTACCACAGTAACTATCAACACCAAATGGAGGTTCCAAAATTCTGGGGGAAGCTAAGATAACCTTCATGTATAAAAGCAATAAACAATTCTCAAGATTGCAAGAAGACTTATAAGGCTTTGCTCAAATCTACTGGATGATTGAATTCAACTAACCAAGAAGTAAATCAAGATAATTCAGGAACGGTAAAAGAATTGGTGGTGAGCTTTGAGAGGATAGAATAAAGGACTAAAAATAGTGATTACTAAAATGTATGTAAATGTTTTAAACTTTGACAAAATAAATAATAGTAAGATACCAACAATGCCAGAACTTGGTAAGAAGAGAGGAAGAAGAAAGCATAAGTTGCTGTTTTCCTTATCTTTTATAACAGGAGTCAACAGACACTGCCAAAAGTTGAAATACCACTTTAAAAAATTGAAAATATCAACCTTTTACTTTTCTTCTATACTTAGAGGGATCTTTTAGAAACTGAAATACATTGTTGTGAATAAATATCTATGTAAAATTCATTTATTCCTTCCATTTTATCTATTTCTTTTTTCTCTTAGAACATAAAATAAACTTATATATAAAAAACATATGATTCTGCTTTGTAAATTTTATCCTATGCCTAATTGGCATATCTGTAGACAAAAATATCAGGCTTGATGTTTAACAGGTGCTAACAAATGTCAATTCTGGATGGTAAGATTGAGGTAACTTTAAATAATGCTTGAGTTTTATCTTTTTTTTTTTCCAGCCATGCCATGTAGCTTATAGGATCTTAGTTCCCCCACCAGGGATCAAACCCAGGCCCACAGCAGTATGATAAAAATTTATCATTGTACAATATTTTTCTGTCATGTATTTTTATCAGCTATAAATTATTATTGTAAACTAATGCTCTTTTCAAGAATGTTTTTAAAATTTGCGTTCACTTTTTATCTAGGCAATACGATCATACAGTGATTTTAATGTATTTTTCTATATCTGTTAAAGATTGTGAATCTTTTTATATCATGAATTATAATTTTTTAACTTATTAATTGTGCTTCTTCCCTCAGTAGGCTGATTTAATGTTCCCCAGAATGGTATAGGGTGTTATATTGTATGGTAAAATAAAGAAAAGAGATATGTATGTGTATGTAACATCTAATACATGAAAGAATTCCAAGTGCAATGAAACCACAACTCACATACAAGAAATGGAAACCAAAGAAAATAGTATAAAAAGTAGAGAATATCATAGAAGCTGAAAATTGACAAAATACATTGAATGTAACAATTTTAAATGGGTCTCCAAAATGGGTTGAAAAATCCAATCAAATTCTTTTTATAAGAAATACACCCAAAATAAAGTTACAGGTTAAAAAAGCATAGACAATAGCATACCAATAATTAATAACAAAGTGAACTCAAAGCAAACAAAACAAAACAAAGAAGCAAGAAAACATTAAATGAAAGCACAAAAAAAGGTCACTTTATACTGGCAAAATTTTTTAAACTAATCAAAAAAATAAAATAAAATAACTACATAAACATAAGTTGAATACATAGAACTAGAATATATAAATCAAAAATACTTAGATATTCAACAAAAAATTGACAGAAAAATATAGTAATGAAAGACAAACATTCCACTGCTGATTAATAGATTAACAGAGGAAAATATCAATAAGAATGCACAAGCTCTGAAAATCATAATTTATGCTCTACCTTACTTCCAAGAATATTTACAAATATTATGTGGGATATTAAGCCACAAAGGAAATCCTTAAAAATATAACATAGCAGAAAGTGTATATATAGGCCAACATTCTCTTTCTACAAAGCACAAAGGAAAAAAAAGACAAATTAACAGCAAACGTTAAACTAAAACGAAAGAAAAAGTCACTTTGAAATTTAAAAACTCTCCTAAAAATATCAAAGAAACAATATCCTTCCATCTATGAGTCTCAATTTTTTCATATTTAAAAAAAACTTTAAAAGCTCTTATGAGGTCTTTCTAGCCACCCCTCACCCTGACACACACAAACCACAATGATTTTCATGTATCTACCGAGCATATACCATATGTTCAGCTTTCTGACTGATTATTCAATGTGATATGCAAAAGTAGAACAGGTCCTTACATTAAAACAGTGTATGATCAAATTGGGGAGTTAGAAAAAGCAAAGAACAGTCACCAACATACTATAAATATTATAGAAATTCAAAGAAGGAGATCAGGGTAGAGAGGGAAGGCTTATTTATGTGACTTGTTAGGACTCGAAGATAGAAGAAATCTGAAAATCCAGAGAAGAAACGGGGAAAACATTCTGGTCAAGAATACTATATCAACGAAGACTAAAGAAAAAAATGTTAAATACTGACAGTTATAAAAAGTTACTATAGTGAATATAGCCTAGGAAGAAAAACACCATAGTCCTAGACCAAATTGTTTATACTAAAAAATGAGCTGTAACAAGATTTTAAAGCACAATGGCTGTGGCTGCCAGCTAAAGTTTGGAAAGGCTCCCATCACTTTGAATATCCATTCAAATAGACTTCTACTTTTAGGTATATTTCATATCTCTAGAGAGAATAACGTTACCAATAAACAATGATCTTTATTTGCCGTTTGGGAAACTGACTATAGCAGAGGTAAGATACTCGCCAGGCTTCCATAGCTACTTTGTGCAATGAGAGGAAAACAGTAATAGCTAAGAATTTAAAGAACATTATCACATTCGGGCTCTTCTGATTCTGTAAACTGCATATTTATTTCACATTCCTATAGTCTAACACACAAAAATTAAAATAATTAGACTAAAAAAAATCTAATCAAGAATGCCATTTACTCTGAAAAGAAAGAAGGAAACCCAGAGAGATTTAAAACTGGTTTATAATAAACAAGGTAGAGAGGACTAGGACTGCCAACTAGGAGGGAGTGGGAGGAAATAAAGCATCGTAGTTTCTGAAGAAAATGCTGCTATTAAGTATAATTGCACCAACTTGATCCAAATCCAATATTTCTTATTCATTGAAAAGAAACATATTAAAATAGCAGCAATTTCCTTTACAAATAAACACATGCAGCCAAGGAAGCTTCTACCAAAAAAGTTTAACCTTAAAGGTAATAAAAAGCAGAAGTGACATTATTTCAGTGCTCTAACTTCAAATAATAACTTCTCAATACAAATATGTTATAGTTAAGTCAGTAATAAATTTTTTTGATTCTACTAAAAGTTACAGAGAAATTCTTTCAAACACTCTAATCCTATATTTTTATGTTAAAGTGCATAAAAATAAGAAAAATCTTCCAATGAATAATTAGAAATTATTGCTATATATTAACCATGGAAATCATTAATGGTAATATTTGCACTTATTTATAATTATGATCTTTATGAGAAATAGGAAGTTTCATTTACAAGTATCTAAATTTAGGTGCGTCAGGCTAATTTTGAATATAAGCATCTTGCTGCACACTATATAGAAATTTGACTTTTTATTCAAGGTACTTTCAGTTACTATTTGTCCCTTGACTTGTAAGTTGCATCTGGACCAGAAACTGTAAATTAACCATAAATATCTGCTGGCAACCCATATCTCTGAGCTTCTCTATGAGTATGGTGACTCTTAAAATAGACAAATCCCTTGTAAATAATATACCTGTAATATAAGTATTTCAACTAAATGATCTCAATAAGTTCTTTCTATCACTCTCCCATGCCCCACATACATACAAAAACCACAATGACTTTTTAGTATTTAAAGATACTGGCTCCTGAGGGGCATGGAGACTCTAAGCCAAGATGGGCTGCATACCCACCAGTGTGAATCTGTCTTCTTGCACCTAAGCTGTCACTTGGGGGGCCAAAGAGAACAGCTCTTGGATGGATATATGGACCGCTGCAAGAATTACTCTCCCAAAAGAGAATTACTTGATGTTGCCCTGCTGGCAAGATATTTTTCCTGTTCTAAATCCTTATAAGTAAATCTGATATAAAATGTCTGGTGAGTCTTGAGTGTTTGGTTGAACTTAAAAGACCATCTGGTGGACTTTGCAAAAGCTAACTCAAAATTTTAAATTTTTCTTCAGATACAAAATAACTGTAATTTGTGTTAAGTGCACAGAAACTATAATTATAGTATTATAATTATAGTATTTTCTCATAAATATGAAAAGCAGTTTCTTTTTAAAATATTCAATGTTTTCAAAACATTGTTTTCATTTTTCCAACATCTAAGCTTCAGATTAACCATTAATGCAAATATGAATGCCTTTCATTGAGCCTCAACAATAATATTCCACATTCAACCTCTTAAATTGCGAGGATTAGCCACATTGATCAGATACTATAGGCATCACTGAAAAATTCTACATACGGTTTTTAAATGTTCAATAAAATGATCTAAATAAGCAGAATTGACTAGATCTGGGAATACATGAAGCTTTATAGAAAGTTGTGTTTCTATACATTTATTGAGATTTTCAATTCCTAAACATAATTTGAGATGCTAAAGAGTTTGTCAAGATCTTGCCTCATATACTGACAAACTAGAAAAATTACACAGTTAGATATCTATTTCTCTCGTTTTTGATAAATTTTGTAAAGTTAATGTTAACACACGAATTTTGTCTTTCATTTAAATGCAAAAAGGCTCTATTTAAAATCTAAACTGTCCTGAACACATAATCATTAGCAATTCTGCACCGTTTGACATAATAAGTTCTGAAACAAATTTTGAAGTGTAACATTCTCACAGTCAACAATAAGTGATCTCTAAATGGGATCCATTAAGTGCCTGAAGAAATTCTTTTCTATTTTAAAGAAAATAATCAGGTAAACTATTTTCTTGAAATCTTGAATTTATAAAGAATATCTTGTTAGAGATACTAGATAAAAATGATTAAAGGTGCTAATTAAGGGTTTTTAATATCCTTCTTTACCAATAAAATTTATATTTTAAATTATCTCCATTGCAGACATTCAATGTCACTTGCCATTTTTTAGTAAAATCATTTGCCATACAACTTCTAGTGAATTCCTTAAGATACTCTTTTTAAAAAACTGTTCAATTAAACCACTTACTGTAAACAGCCCACTCTTACTGCTACAGGAATGTGGGGAAGTTGAGTGGCCCACTTCAATGTCACATCCTGATAAACATGCAACATGTTACTATGGTTTCCAATCAAAGTATTTATTGTTCCTTCAGAAACTATGGGTTGAAGATAGAAAAAGAGGATAATAAGAAAACAATCATTTCCAACAGTATATTATATCCTTTTAGAGGATTTATGATACAATTTAATTCTAATATCTTGACAATGCATAAAGATTTTAAGTAATAAAACATTATTTTTCAACTACAAGCTACCAATATCAAAAAGAAAAAAAATCATTTTATAAGTATATAAAAACTACATATATAACTGTAAAGACTGTAACTAGATAGTGGCCAACATTTTTGCATTTTATCTACAAAGCATGAATTTGATTAATATTTAACACATTTAAGCTAATGTTTACTAGACATTCACTACAGACAAATAATTCTATTAGGCATTACTATGCTCCATTCTGCCTGTAAAAGAGTCTGATGTTCTCTTAGAAGCATCTTGAACAGCCACATCTTGGAAAGCATTAATGCATACCTGAGGCCAATCCTACAAGTCATTTTGTATGAAGTAAAATAACTGACAAAACCAAATGTGTGCTTTATATCACACTTCTATTCAAATTTTAAAAGTTAAAATTTCCATTACATGTTCCATATAAAACTGTTTTCCTAAATGTTTAAAATATATGTGAGTGATTTGGGCTTTTTTTGGTGTATAAAATATAGTCATGACATATGGAAGAGATAAAAGAAAATCTTTCTACTCACCTGAGCAATATGGGAGAAAACAACTTGGGCTACAATCAAGTTTCTTCATAAATCGAATTTGTCCACTATCCTTAAGGCAAAAAAAGTTTCTCTCACCAAGAACAAAAACAGAAGATGCTGACTGATTGAAAGAGACAATACATATATCAAGGGCTTGCTCTCCAATATTTAGAGTCCAATCCACCTGCAAAGGAAAACTTATGATCAATTTAGTTGCTAAAAACAGAACATTTTAGTCACTGCCATATCAATACAATTAAGAAATGCTTTACAACAACACAGGCATAAAGATTGGCTAACCTTGGGCTTCCTTGATGGTGCAGTGGTTAAGAATCCTCCTGCCAATGCAGAGGACACGGGTTCAAGTCCTGGTCCAGAAAGATACCACACGCCATGGAGCAACTAAGCCTGTGCGCCACAACTACTGAGCCTACGCTCTAGAGCCCATGAGCCACAACTACTGAACCTGTGTACCACAAATACTGAAGCCCGTGTGCCTAGAGCCTGTGCTCCGCAACAAAAGAAGCCACCACAGTGAGAAGCTGCGCACTTCAACGAAGAGTAGCCCCTGCTCACCGCAACTACAAAAAGCCCGCATGCAGCAATGAAGACACAACAGAGCCAAAAATAAATAAACAAAATAAATACATTTTTTTAAAAATTAAAAAAAAAAGGATTGGCTAATCTTCATTCACTTTTTTTTCCTATGACCATATTTTTGATATTTTGTAGACTCTAATAGTTTTTGCCCCATCTTTTACCAAATGATATTAGCTATTCAGCAGTTCAAAAACACTCGTATAAGTTTAATCAAGGAGGTGAAGATCTGTGCATCAAAAACTATAAAACATTGATGAAAGAAATTGAAAAGCACAAATAAATGGAAAGATATTCCACGTTCATGGATTAGAAGAATTAATATTATTAAACTGTCCCTACTACTCAAGGTGATCTACAGATTCAAATCTCTATCAAAATTCCAATGACATTTTTCACAGAAATCAAAAAAAAATGTGTAAATTCATATGAACCCACAAGACTCCAAATAGCTGAAGCAATCTTGAGCAAAAAGAACAAAGCTGGAAGCATCATACTACCTGATTTCAAAATATACTACAAAACTATACTAATCAAAACAGCATGGAACTGGCATAAAAAACAAACATCTAGACCAATGGAACAAAACTCTGCATTTATAGTCAACTCATCTTTGACAAAGGTACCAAGAACACACAATGGAAGATGGTACAGTCTATTCAAAAAATGGTGTTGGGAAAACTTGATATCCACATGCAGAGAAATGAAAATGAACCCCTATCTCATACCATATGCAAAAATCGATTCAAAATGGACTAAAGACTTAAACATAAGAACTGAAACTGCAAAATTATTGGAAGAAAACATAGGGAAAAGCTCAATGATTTTTTGGATATGACCTCAAAAGCACAGGCAACAATATTAAAATAGACAGAAGGGATTTCATCAAACTAAAAAGCTTCTGCAGGGAAAAAAAAAAAGGGTTATTATGGGATTATATGAAATCATGTGTGTGAAACTTTTGAAAATTGTAAAGCATTATGGAATTTAAAGTCTTTTATTCAATAAAAAAATATTTTTTTAAAGCTCTGCACAGCAAAGGAAACAATCAATTGTGTGAAGAGACAATCTATGAAATGGAAAAAAATATATCCATATAGCCAATAAGGAGTTAATATACAAAAATATATAAGAAACTCAGACAGCTCAATAGCAAGAAAACAAATATATGATTTTAAAATGGGCAAAAGACCTAAATAGACATTTCTCAAAATTAGACATACAAACGGCCAACAGGTATATTAAAAAATGCTCACCACCACTAATCATCAGGGAAACGCAATGTGAGATGGAATGCACAAAAGTACGTGGATAAAGAGGAAGTAAGATTGCCCTCAAAGTTAGGCTTTGAGGCAAGAATCAGCAAATAAAAGTTCAAAGAAGAGATATGAAAAGTCACATTAAAGATAGGTAGATATATATATAGACAGATAGATAGATAGATATGGACTTCCCTGGTGGCGCAGTGGTTAAGAATCCACCTGCCAATGCAGGGGACACAGTTTTGATCCATGGTCCGGGAAGATCCCACATGCTGCAGAGCAACTAAGCCCACGCACCACAACTACTGAGCCTGTGTGCTGCAACTACTGAAGCCCGCGCGCTGTAGGGCCCACGTGCCGCAACTACTGAGCCCGCATGCTGCAACCACTGAAGCCTGTGCACCTAGAGCCCATGCTGCACAACAAGAGAAGCCACTGCAATGAGAAGCCCGCGCACCGCAACAAAGAGTAGCCCCCAGTTGCCACAACTAGAGAAAGCCCGCGCGCAGCAACGAAGACCCAAAGCAGCTAAAAAATAAAAGTTTTAAATATATATATATATATAAATTTCATGCCATCCAGAAATGATTTAGGTATTAATCTGTCTACTTTAGGATTAAAATACCAAAGAAGGTATGAAATCCAAATGGGGCTAGCCAGAGAGGCAAATATAATCAGTGTGTATATAAGAACAATCTGGAATAGGGAGATAGCATAGTGAATATAGGTAGATGCATCAGATTATCTTCATCTAAATTCGGATTCAACACCAAGAAATCATTCAATTACCACTTAGTTCAAGTGTAGTTTACCTATATGAAAAGATTCTACTGGACACAAGACATGAACATCAGTCCTAAGACAGTTAACATTTCTCATTACAATATAATAGGTTAGCATTCTAGCATTACTTTTCAGTGCTTGTAACTCAGGCTGATGTGTCCCTGACTCTGAGAGATGACGATTCATTCAGAGTGGATAGGCAAAGTTTCTGAGGCCACAGGCCAAGATCCTGCCACTAAATACTTTCAGTTCACTAGGTACTGAGTGCCACTCTTTGTAACATCCCCTTAGGGAAATATACCACATTCTAAATTAATGAGTCTCAAAATACACAGAAGTTTACTAAGAACAATCATTTAAAAATTCTTCCATTTCCAGCCATGATAGAGTAATAGGAAAAAAATCTTCCATCCATCTGAAACAACCACAACACGGGCAAAATGTATGAAACAACCATTTGCAAGGCACTGGATATCAGAAAACAAAGGACAGCAATCCCCTTAAAAACATAAAATAAATGAGGTGAGTGGTAAAATTGCTCCAGCCATGAGAGAGTTTTTAGGCCATGGCACAGGGAGAAACAACCCAGGCAAAGCCCAACAGACTCCCTGAGTTGAGGAGATGGATGCTAAGAGTTCAGAGAAACCAAGGCAGCTAGAGTTCATAAGACAGCATGACAAAGAAAGACAGCAGCACAGGGACAGTACTCTGAGATCTGTAAAGAATCCTCTCAAGTATTCAGCTGAGTACTTATCAGCACATTCATGTAGAAAACTACTCAAAGCCAGGGAAAGAACCACCCAAAAGGATTAGCGGTAACAGTGCCCAGCATTCACAAAGGGCCTGGAATACTGCCAGTGCCCACCAGCCAGACTGGAACACCTCATAATTCAAAGGGAGCTGGATAGAGCACTCAAAGGGTATTACCCTCAGGAGTAGGGAATAAGTAGCCCCAGAATGAGCACTGTTCTGGTCCCACCTAACAAGACTTAAAAGCAAGACCCAAAAAGATCAAACTGTTTCCAACTAACTAACTGTCTCCCAGGCCTAAGCTCAAGAAGATTTATAGAAACACAAAAATATCTAGCACCCAACAAAGTAAAATTGACTATATCCTGGCATCTAATAAAAAATTACCAAGCATGTAAAGAAACAGGAAAATGTGATCCATGATGTGGAGATAAATAAATAAACTAAAATTCACTCAAAATTGATACAGACTCTTTTTGCGGTGCCTCGGAGGTGGTCGGCCACTTCAGAATGAAGCTGAACATCTCCTTCCCGGCCACTGGCTGCCAGAAACTCATTGAAGTGGACGATGAACGAAAACTTCATACCTTTTATGAGAAGCGTATGGGCACGGAAGTTGCTGCTGACGCTCTGGGTGAAGAATGGAAGGGTTATGTGGTCCGAATCAGTGGTGGAAATGACAAACAGGGTTTCCCCATGAAACAGGGTGTCTTGACCCATGGCCAAGTCTGCCTGCTACTGAGTAAGGGGCATTCTTGTTACAGACCAAGGAGGACTGGAGAAAGAAAGGGCAAATCTGTATGGGGTTGCATTGTAGATGCCAATCTGAGCGTTCTCAATTTGGTCATCGAAAAAAAAGGGGAGAAGGATATTCCTAAACTCACTATACTAGTGTGCCTCGTTGCCTGGGGCCCCAAAGAGCTAGCAGAATCTGCAAATTTTTCAATCTCTCTAAAGAAGATGATGTCCACCAGTATGTTGTGAGAAAGCCCCTAAACAAAGAAGGTAAGAAACCTAGGACCAAAGCACCCAAGATTCAGCATCTTGTTACTCCACGTGTTCTGCAAGACAAACGTCGGTGTATTGCTCTGAAGAAACAGCGTACTACGAAAAATAAGGGAGAGGCTGCAGAATATGCTAAACTTTTGGCCAGGAGAATGAAGGAGGCCAAAGAAAAATGCCAGGAACAGACTGCCAAGAGCTGGAGGCTGTCCTCCCTGAGAGCTTCTACTTCTAAGTCTGAGTCCAGTCAAAAATGAGATGTTCTAACAGTAACAAATAAATAAGATCAGACATCAAAAAAAAAATTGATACAGATGTTAGAATTAGAAAACAAGGACATTAAAACAATTATTATAACTATATTCTTTATCTTTAAAAAGTTAAGTAGATACATGGAAGATATTTTTTAAATCACCTGAATTGAACTTGTAGAGATAGAAGCTATAACAGATGGGAATTAATACCAGATTAGACACTGTAGAAAGAATATTAGTGACCTTGAAAACATAGCAGTAGAAATTATCCAAAATGAAATAGAAAAAAGAATTTTTGAAAAGGAAAAGAAAATCTGTGACCTGTAGGGTAACTTCAAGTAGCCTAAATGTATGTGTAATTGAGAGGAGAGGAGAAAAGATGGAGAACAGAAAAATATATATGAAGAATTAATAGCTAAAAATTTTCTAAATTTCATGAAAACTATAAATTCACTGATACACAAAGTTCAACAAATCTTAAGCATCAAAAAAGGAATGAAAGAAAGGAAAACTACACAAAACACATCATAATCTAATTGCTCAAAACAGGTGATAAGAGAAAATCTGAAAAACATCCAGAGAAAAAAGACATTATGTACAAAGGAAGAAAGATAAGATGAAAGATTTCTCATGGGAACAATGCAAGCAAGAAGACAGAGGAGACCTCTGCTCTTGGAGGAGGAAATCAAGATGGCAGAGTCAGAGGATGTAGAACTCACCTCCTGCATCAAACACATCAAAAATACATCCCTATGTGGAACAATTCTCACCAAAAATTAACTGGAAACTGGCAGAAAGACTCCTGTACAACCAAGGCTGGAAGAGAGATCCACACATAATCAGGTAGAAAGGGAAGAGAAGCGATCAGGTCAGGACCTGTGTGAGGGACAGGACTCAGAGGAAAAGGGAGATTTCACAGGCAGAGATCCTCCCTGGGGAGTGAGCAATTTGAACTACATGTTGGGCACCCTAGCTCTGGGGTCCTGCACAGAGAAGACAAACCCCCTTGGCTGGTTGGAGGGCAGGTGGGACTAATAGGAAGGCTGGTGGAACCCCAGATCCAACTCAGAAGGAGTGCACACATGCTTGTTCACTCACAAAACAGGGCGGAAAGTGCAGATCAGAACTGCATGGGTGGCTGACTGGTTTCCTGCAACCGCCTCGTGAGTGCCCCAGCCTGAGCAGACTGAATGCTCCAGCCCTGCTTACTTCACATTGCAGCTCCACACTGGAGTGAGGGCTGCCATGACTGAGGAAAGAACTCAGCAGTGAGACACAGAGGCAGCTAAGACCAAAAGCATTGTCTAACCAGGGAGGGGGCAGCACAGGCAGCACATCAGAAGAAGCCTAACCTCTGTCTATGGCTGGACCACCACAGCCTATACCCATTCAAACACCAAGAGCCTGCACAGGCCCTCCTACTCCAGCACTGCTCCCCTCTGGGACAAGGGTGCCAGTGCTGGAAATGGGGAGGGCTCACACTTAAAGGTAACAGAGCCAGAAAGACTCTACCCTCAGGGCTTCTGCTCCAGCAACTTGGGACCTGACCCCACCTTTGATAGGGTAGTGATGGCCACTGAAGAGAGGGGAATCCTTGGCTCACACCTGGCTCTGTCCCTAGCCCTTCCTTCTCCAGCCCACTTCCTACCAAGGTGATAGCTGCCAGCACACCCTGAGGAAAGATGTGACTTATGTTCACATCAAATCCAGCTCTCCCATCAAAACCACTGGGCACATACAAACTATACAAGGATGCTGCCGCATAAGGACACTGAATTAGATAACTGTTTCACCTAATTTCATAGAAAGAGAGAAAGTTAAGCAAAATGAGAAGACAGAGGAATTGGTCTCAATAGAAAGAGCAAGAGAAAACACCTAAAAAAAAACAAAAAATGAAACAAAAATAAACAATTCACCAGATAAAGAATTCAAAGCATTAGTAATAAGACTACTAATTGAATTAGGGAAAAGAATAGATGAACAAAGTGAGAATTTTAACAAGAAACTGGAAAATATTTTTTAAAAACCAGTCAGACTGAAGAATACAATAGCTTAAATGAAAAACACACTAGAAGGAATAAATAGCAGACTAGGTGGTACAGAAGAACACATAAGTGATCTGGAAGATAGAATAATGGAAGTCACCAAATCAGAACAGCAAAAATAAAAACAAAGTTTAAAAATGAGAACAGTTTGGGCTTCCCCGGTGGTGCGGTGGTTGGGAATCTGCCTGCCAATGCAGGGGACACGGGTTTGAGCCCTGGTCTGGGAGGATCCCACATGCCGTGGAGCAGCTGGGCCCGTGAGCCACAACTGCTGAGCCTGCGCGTCTGGAGCTTGTGCTCCGCAACAGGAGAGGCCGCGATGGTGAGAGGCCTGCACACCGTGATGAAGAGTGGCCCCCGCTTGCCACGACTGGAGAAAGCCCTCGCACAGAAACGAGGACCCAACACAGCCATAAATAAATAAATAAATAAATAATTTTTTAAAAAAAAAAATGAGAACAGCTTAAGAGATAACATCAAATGTACCAACATTCACAGGGGTCCCAGAAGGAGAAGAGAGAGAAAGGGGTTAAAAATGTATTGGATGAAATTATGGCTGAAAATTTCCCAAACCTAAAGAAGGAAATGGATATACAGATACAGGAAACACAGAGGGTCCCAAAGAAGATGAATTCAAACAGATCCACATCAAGACATATCATAATTAAACTGGCAAAAATTAAAGATAAAGACAGAGTTCTAGGGGCAGCAAGAGAAAAACAAAGAGTTATACACAAGGGAACCCCCATAAGACTACTAGCTGATTTTTCTGCAGAAACTTTGCAGGCCAGAAGGAAGTGGCATGATATACTCAAAGTGCTGAAAGGGGGAAAACCTGCAACCTAGGATACTCCACCAAGCAAGATTATCAGTTATAATTGAAAGGGAGATAAAGAACTTCCCAGACAAGCAAAAATTAAAAACATTCATCAATCAATACTAAATCTACCCTAAAAGAAAGGCTAAAACATCTTCTCTAAGTGGGAAAGAAGTAAAAATCTATAGGAAAGGGAAAATCCCACTAGGAAAGACAAATATATAGTAAGAGCTGAGGATCAACCACTTAAATAAGCTACTATGAAGATTAAAAGGCAAAAAAATTATAAAAGCAACTATAACTATAATAAACAGTTAAGGGATAAACATGAGGACATAAAATATAACATCAAAAACACAAAATATGGGGGGAGGGGAGCAAAAAATGTAGATCTTTAGAATGTGTTTGAACTTAAATGACCACCAGTTTAAAACAAGTAGATACAGTTGTAGGTCAACATATATGAAACCCATGGTAACCACAAATCAAAAACCTACAACAGATAACACAAAAATTAGAGAGAAAGGAACACAAGCATACCACTAAAGAAAATCATCAAACCACAGAGAAGAAACAACAAGAAGAAGAAATGAACAGAGAAGAACTACAAAAACAACTGGAAAACAAGTAATAAAATGGCAATAAGTACATACCTATCAATATTTTTTTAAATATCAGTAGACTAAATGCTCCAATCAAAAGACATAGGGTGTAAATCAACTATACCTCAATAAAAAAAAAATTTTTAAGACATAGGGTGTCTGATTGGATTAAAAAAACAAGACCCATCTATATGCTGCTTACAAGAGACTCACTTCAGAGCCAAACACACACACAGACTAAAAGTGAGGAGATGGAGAAAGATATTTCATTCATGCAAACAGAAACGACAAGACAGCAAGGATAGCAACACTCATATCAGACAAAATGGACTTTAAAACAAAGTCTATAACAAAAGACAAAGAAGTGCATTATATCATTATAATATCATAATAATATAATACATGATATCATATAATAATATCACTGTATCATTATAAAAGGATCAATACAAGAAGAGGATATTACAGTCATTAACATATATGCACCCAGTACAGGAGCACCTAAATATATAAAGCAAATAGTAACAGACATAAAGGGGAAAATTGACAAGAATACAATAGTAGAAGACTTTAACACCCCATTTACATCAATGGACAGATCATCAAGACAGAAAATCAGTAACACAACAGTGGTCTTAAATGACACAATAAACCAATTGGACTTAATAAATATCTACAGGGCATTCCATCCAAAACCAGCAGAATACACATTCTTTTCAAGTGTACATGGAACAGTCTCCAGAACAGATCACATGCTGGGCCACAAAACAAGTATCAGCAAATTTAAGAGGATAGGAATTATACCAAGCATTTTTTCCAAACACGATAGTATGAAACTAGAAATCAATTACCGAAAAAATGGGAAAAGCACAAACATGTGGAAGTTAAACAACATGCTACTAAAAAACCAATTGGTCAATGAGGAAATCAAAAAGGAAATCAGAAAATACCTCAAAACAAATGAAAATGTAAACACACTTTCCAAAATCTATGCAATGCAGCAAAAGCCATTCTGAGAGGGAAGTTTATAGACACAGGCCCACCTCAAGAAACAAGAAAAATCTCAAATAAACAACCTAACCTACCATCTAAAGCAATTAGAAAAAGAAGAACAAACAAAGCCCAGAGTCAGCATAAGGAAGGAAACAATAAAGATCAGAGAGGAAATAAATAAAATAGAGACAAAAAATATAAGAGAGAAGATCAATGAAAGCAAGAGCTAGTTTTCTGAAAAGATAAACAAAATTGATAAACCTTTAGCCAGGCTCACCAAGAAGAAAAGAGGACCCAAATAAACAAAATAAGAAATGAAAGAGGAGAAATAACAACCAATACCACAAGATACAAAAAATCATAAGAGAATACTACAGCTACATGCCAACAAATTGGACAACCTAGAAGAAATGGACAGATTTCTAGAAACATACAACCTGACAAGATTGAATCAGGAAGAAATAGACAATCTGCATAAATGGATCGCTAGTAGTGAAATTGAATTTGTAATTTTAAAAAAAATTTCCAGCAAACAAAAGTCCAGGACCAGACAGGTTCACAGGGGAATTCTACCAAAAATATAAAGAAGAACTTCTAACTATTTTTCTCAAACTTTTCCAAGAAATTAAAGAGGACAGTAAACTCCCAAATTCATACTATGAGGCCACCTTTACCTTGATACCAAAACCAGACTAAAACACTACACAAAAGGAAAATTACAGGTTAATACCTTTGATGAATATAGATGCAAAAATCCTCAATGAAATATTAGCAAACTGAATCCTACAACATATAAATAGAATCATACACCATGATCAAGTTGGATTTATTCCAGGGATGCAAGGATGGTTCAATATTTGCAAATCAATCAATGTGATACACCACATTAACAAAAGGAAAGATAAAAATCACATGATCCTCTCAATAGACACAGAAAAGGCATTTGACAAAATTCCACATCTACTCATGATAAAAACTCTCATCAGAGATAGTATAGAGAGAGCATATCTCAACATAATAAAGGCCATTTATGACAAACCCACAGCTAACATCATAGTCAATGATGAAAAACTAAAAGCATTTCTGCTAAAATCAGGAACAAGATAAGGATGCCCACTCTCACACTTGTTTAACATAGTATTGGAAGTCCTAGCCACAGCAATCCAACAAGAAAAAGAGATAAAACGTATCCAAATTGAAAGGGAAGAAGTAAAACTATCACTCTTTGCAGATGACATGGTATTTTATATATAGAAAACCCTAAAGTCTCCACCAAAAAACTATTGGAACTAATAAATGAATTCAGAAAGTTGCAGGATACAAGATCAATATAGACAATCTGTTGTTTTCCTATAAACTAATAATGAACTATCAGAAAGAGAAAGCAAGAAAACAATCTTGTTTAAAATCGTATCAAGATGGGCTTCCCTGGTGACGCAGTGGTTGGGAGTCTGCCTGCCAATGCAGGGGACACGGGTTCGAGCCCTGGTCTGGGAAGATCCCACATGCCGCGGAGCAACTGGGCCCGTGAGCCACAACTACTGAGCCTGCGCGTCTGGAGCCTGTGCTCCGCAACGGGAGAGGCCGCGATGGTGAGAGGCCCGCGCACAGCGATGAAGAGTGACCCCCGCTTGCCGCAGCTAGGGGGGGGCCCTTGCACAGAAACAAAGACCCAACACAGCCCAAAAAGATATATAAATAAATAATAATTAAAAAAAAATCGTATCAAGAAGAATAAAGTACCTAGGAATAAACTTAACCAAGGAGGTTAAAGACCTATGCTCTAAAAACTATAAAACACTGATGAAGGAATTTGAAAATGATACAAAGAAATGGAAAGATATCCTATGTTCTTGGATTAGAAGAATTAATATTGTTAAAATGTCCATACTACCCAAAGCAATCTACAGATTTAATGCAATCCCTATTAAAATGCCCACGATATATTTCACAGAACTAGAACAAACAATCCTAAAATTTACATGGAACTACAAAAGACTCTGAATTGCCAAAGAAATCCTGAGAAAAAGAACAAAGCTGGAAGTAAGTCCCTGAGTTCAGACTACACTACAAAGCTGTTGTAATTAAAACAGCATGGTACTGGCACAAAAACAGACACATAGTTCAATGGAACAGAATAGAGAGCCAGATATAAACCCACACACCTATGGTCAATTAATCTATGAAAAAAGAGGCAAGAATATACCATGGAGAAAAGACAGTCTCTTCAATAAGTGGTGCTGGGAAAACTGAGCAGCTACATGTGAAAGAATGAGATTAGAACATTTCGCCACACCTTATAGAAAAATATACTCAGAGAGTGGATTAAAGACCTAAATGTAAGACCAGAAACCATAAAATTCAAACAATTTTTCTTCAAACTACTTTTTCAAGTTATCAAACGTCCATGTTTGTCTTTGAGTTAACTTTATCTTTGTAGGCTGTGAAAATTTTTTCATCTTTTACTTATGTATTTCATCACATGCCTACTAGTAGCAACTTTTTTTGCCTATTAAAGGAATTTTTGGGCTTCCCTGGTGGCGCAGTGGTTGAGAGTCTGCCTGCTAATGCAGGGGACACGGGTTCGAGCCCTGGCCTGGGAGGATCCCACATGCCGCAGAGCGGCTGGGCCCGTGAGCCACAGCTGCTGAGCCTGCGCGTCTGGAGCCTGTGCTCCGCAACGAGAGAGGCCCGCGCATCGCGATGAAGAGTGGCCCCCGCTTGCCACAACTGGAGAAAGCCCTCGCACAAGAGGCGAGGACCCAACACAGCCAAAATCAATCAATCAATCAATCAATCAAACATACGCATCTGATTCAAGATCCTCATTAAAAAAAAAAAAAAAAAAAAGGAATTTTTAATTTTTCTATTTTTATTTTGTTAGTTTATAATCACTTCAGTTAAAAGTGACTGCATCTGGATATCTATCATTCTAGTGGTACAACTCTATAATCTGCTATATTATGACCATGACTAGGCATGTATCTCCATTGCTCAATAATAGCCAACTAAATTCTTTGATCATTGACATAACTTTAACACAGAAAAGAGAAATGGCTAAAATATATGTTTTTTAAATTTTTATTCCCAGGAATTCTTATTCTAAACGAACATCTTTAATTAGATATAACATTACTAAAATTTTCATATATTTTTAAAAGGCCTTACAACTAGTCTTTTTCCAGAACCAAGTTTTTGCTGTTCAGTCTCTTGTCTTTTATCTGCATCCGTTGCAAAAGCAAGTACTTGGTATCTGTTTAAAAGATATGGAAAAATTGTAAGTGACTTTATAGTTAAAAAGCGTAATTTATTTTAAACTTTAAAAACACATAATCTCAGTATAGCTATAATTTTTAAATGCACATTATCTACAAACCTCATGAATAACTTTTTCCTTGATTTTAAAAATTGTAAAATTTAGTAGTGAATTCATACTGAATGATACTGTGGCTTAAGACTATGTAAAACTGCAATAGTAAAGAAATTATAACCATATGTCCCAAAATTCAATGTTGGAAAAATAGCTCTGCCAAATATCAAAGCATCTCCATTAGAATTTTATGTGACAAATAACAATACTCAAGAAAGATCCAGCACCAAAACACACAATAGAAAAAAATGCAAATAATGCAAAGCAACCAGACGACTTGTTGCAACCCCCCCAAAAAAGTAGTAGTAGAAATAGTAGAAATTATTAATAGATAATCTATGGACCCCAGAACACCTGAGTTTAATTCCCAGCTAAACCATTAACAAGTTGAGAAAAATTTTTTAAATTAATCACTCTGTCTTATCTATAAAATGGGAATAATAATCTCGAACTTAAGCATTGTTAAAAGAATTAAAAAATAATTTAGTGCCTAGTACAGTATCTGGTATATACTAGGTGCCCAATTATTGATTGACAGATTGACAAACACATAGACAGATACAGATTTATATATACATAGAGATAAATCACCTAGTAATTTATCTAGTATGTAATAAGTTCTCAATAATGGACATTATAACTTTCTATAAGTATTTTAAAGCTTTTATTTCAATAGTAACATTTAACACAACATTGTAAATCAATTATATTTCAATAAAATAAATTTTTTAAAAGTTAAAAATTAAAAAATAGTAACATTTAGCTCAAATCATTCTTAAAAACAATTTATAAATATCATTCAATTTAGAAATTATTAATTTAGACAATAAAGTTTAAATTCCCTTGCTCGCACTAATTTATGGTATATTGTTAGAGTAATAATCCTACTCAAAATGAAGAAATTTTAGGCTCATAGATTCCTTTCCCTCTTTTTTTTTTTTTTGAAGTTTCTTACTTTTATTGTTGGTGTATATCTAGTTACATAGGGGAGATAGGGAAGGCTCTCCAAAAGGTAACACTTGGCAGAGAAAAGGTATTAGAAGGTTAACAAAAACATCTCAACAAATAATTAAGCCTTTCCCTCTTATTGAATCAAAACTTCTTACATTGCTCTTTGATAGCTAAGAGGAAAATTAGTAGATAGATATATTCAGACATTTCATATTGTCTAAGAGAAAGATGTCTGATAGTGTAAACATCAGGGACCTGAATGAATAAAGGCAATGAAGAATATCTAAACAAGCACTGAAATTTACACTGGTATTCAAATGTCATATACCAACTCTTAAAGCCTTCTATCTCAATCAGCAATACTTAATTTGTAAAAAGCCTCCAATTTTCAGTGAATGTAGAATGACTATGAATTAAGATAGATTTTGCAATGCATTCATGAAAATTACAGTTAATAAGAAAGCTTAATGTATATAAAGTTCATTCATTCAATAAACATATAGTAGGGATCTCATATAAGCAATAACAAGGGGAAAAACTACTATATGACCTATATCCACCAAGACCTTCCAAAGTAGTTGTGACGATTCATATACAAACAAGTGTAACTCAGAGTGCCCTGTGCTAATAGAAGGTATGCATATAAGTACCAAGGGAATATGATCGCAGGAACAGGTAATTGAGGTGGAGGAAATATATATGTTCTTGGTATCAGTTCAGGAGGAGAAAGCTAGGTTTTGAAGAATGAGTGAAAACTCATCATGCTGTTAAAGAAGTAAAAGGCATTATGGCAAAGCAAACAGCACATGCAAAGGCATGCAGCAGTAAAAGAGACATGAAAGACCATGGCAGGAGTTTAGGAGAGATGCATGGCGGAGAAGAATGAGTCATGGGAAATGAGACAAAAAATGGTAGGAGGCTGAAGATCTCGGCCTTGTAAAATCATGCTAAAAAATCCCGTAGGCAGCTGCAGCAAATATCTCCATACCATCTGAGACTGACCTTCAAAATCCCTAACTCTCCAAAAGCGCCAAATAATTAGACCTCATAGTCCAACCTCCAAATAAGATTGCTTTACTCTTTCTGGTTCATGGTAACAGAAATTAGTATGCACTAGTGACTAGAACATCAGTCCAGAGCGGGTCCTGCAAATGGATCTAACCTCAGGCAATTAATTACATAGGCCATTCATTTCATGCAGACACCAACCTACCAGAGGATGATACGGATATTCATGAGATTGTTGCAAATATCCAAAGATTTTGAGCTGTTTGAAGCTTCTTATATAACTAAAAAGAGTTATTATTTCATGTGAGCCATAAGTGAACCCCTAAAGTGGCCTCATGAACATCAAAACAGCAGGCACAGACAGAGCCAAAATTGACTCCTGATTTCTAAATCCAGACCAATTCTCTTCCCAGAAGACAACTCAGAAGAGTATTTTATTACTAAACATAACTGACAGTAAATTTAGATGATGACAAACTTACAATAGCATTTATTTTATGATTCTTCCTTAAATTCTCTTAACTGTGACCAATAATGTACATGGAAAACTGTTTCCAAAACCAAACAATTCCAAGCAGACTTGGAATTTCTGAAATAAAGAAAACACTTGGATTTTTTTTTTCTTATCACTCAGGTGTTATGTGATATAAGCTAAAGAATAAAATTCCCTTGTTGAAAGTGCTGAAAGAATAATCAGGTCCAATGTAAAAAGATTTAATGAAAGAGTGTCATATGTGTTTTTCAGAACAGAAAGGGCACTAATCACAAGTACAGCAAGTCCAGGTGAACAGTGGTACTTTTTGAACCAATAGCCACAAATGCTTAACAGGTCCTGTGGAGCACCAATGACAAACTCAACCATATAATTCAGTGCTCCTCTGTATCACATCGTAAAAACAGCAGCAAGTAACTAAAATATGGATTGAGGTGTCACAGAACACAAAAGTAAACCCTCCAAAATCATTTATTTTCAAATGAAAAATAGTTGTCACCTCAAAGTGTACCAGGAGATTTGGGAACTTTGATATTTAACCTGCAGAACTCTACTAGAATTGGAAGTTCTGGATACAGAGCATTACTACATTCATTCCAACTATAGCGAAAGCATTCTTGATTATGCCTGGGAGAATCATTTTCATTGAAAGATGCCAGTAACAAAATAGAAGGTTTACTCATAAACTTTTCATTCCTTCATTAAGATCTTGTTAAACATCTACTTTCAACAAGGTACAATGCTAGGCACTTCAGGGGATATAAAATCCCTGCCATCAAGGAACATTTAGCCTAGTCAAGGAGAAAAACAAGTAAATATGTCATATCAGTGAAAGCATGAATAGTGCTTATGGAAAGCAGTGAAAAATTACTCTGTGAATTGAGAAGAAGGAGTTGTTACTGACAGCTATGTCAGGCAAGATCTGAATGGGGAGCAGGGAGGCTTCCAGACCTAATTTTCATTCACAGAAAATTACCTAATTTTCATTCACAGAAAAGGAAGGAAGAGTATTTCAGACAGAGTACATCATGAGCAAAAGAGGAGAGAGAAAGAGAGAAGCTCTGAATATATATGAATAACACCAAATATTTCAGTTTGGCAAGAGCCTAAGGCTGGTGAAGAACACAATCCTCTTTTTCAAATACTATCCATTAAATTCAACAAACAGATTTTAAAATACTGATTTAAAGACTATTGTCTACTTAGCAATGTATTAATATTAGGAGCCACTGTAGGGGTACAGGGGAAAGTGTATAGCAAACAGGGGAGAAAGATAAAACTCCTGGCAAGTATACTTCTTCAGGGAGCCTCCTTACATTCAACTCTTATTTAAAGGTATCACCTCTAGGCTCCTCAGTTTCCTGTGCACAGTGCTGCCATAGCCAGTATCACAATGAACTGAAGTAGCTGATTGACTTGCTACCTCCCCACTTGCTGGCATACTGCTGGAGAACAAGAGACAGGTCTTATCTGGCTTTGCATCTCCAGTGCTTTGCACAGTGTGTGGCACAGAGAAGCCTCTTGAAAAATGTTTGCTGAATGAATGACTGAACCAATGTACTGAATTATTCCTTTAGTGAACAGGTATTTAAAACAGATTCTGCTCTCAGGAACCTGATAATGCAAGACATACTCTGGAACATTTTAGCACAACACAAAAAGCAAATATGATATTGGGCAACAATCAGTGTGTTGGGCAATAATATATCTAGGAGGTTAAAAAAAGGAGGATATTTAAACCAGTTAGTTTTAAAAGTCCCTTCCAAATCTGAAAGTCCACTTAACAGAGGTAAAATGGGACTGGAGCATAAAGAGCACTGAATGTCGTATGAGAAGATTTAGATTTTTTAATGGACAACAAAAATTATTCTGGCTTAAGGAGGTGTTTTAAAAGAATAGCTATGAGAAAGGCCCTTCAAAGTTTAGATTAGAGGTTAAAAAAAAAAACAGAAATCCAAGTGAAAAGATAAAGGTCTGAATGCCAATGCGAATGGGAAGCAACGGCTGAATAAGAGAAAAACAAAAAAAAAAAGGTAGAAAGGTCACGATTTACTGACTAAATAATTCTGACAAGCAAAGGAAAGAAAAAGAGAATAAAAGATGATCCAAAGTTTGTACAAACGTGGCCAAGGGAATGGCCCTAAGCCCCTCCTCTACCAAAAAAAAAAAAAAAAAAAAAAAAATTCTCTCACTTCAAAAGAAAAACAACACTCAAAGTATGTCCTGAATTAGAATCACCTGGAGTATGTATTTGTGATGATTTCTGGGTCTTTTCCCCAAACCTACTAAATCAAAATCTAAGGGGTTGGGGATTAAGAATCTGCAAATGTGCATTTCATAAAAGGATGCTCAGATAATTCTTATGCACACTAAAGTTTGAGACTCATAGCCTTCTCTAGTTCCTACTTGAACATAATTGATCTGTTTTTAAAGTAATTAAACATCAATATCAAAAATGAAAATGAATTATGTCTTAAAACCCTTTTCTATTAACTGATTATATTTTTAACTGATTATAAATAGATTTAATGAAGCCTCCGAACACCAAACCTACAGTTTTCATGCTTTCTCCCATCCTAAATTACACCTGTGATTACCATTTAATCTATTAAAGTTGAAAGTATATATAAATACAACATACTACTCAATGTTATAAACCCTCTTGATTGTCCTCATTTCACAATAATCACATATCCCATGCATTTTTACCATTTTAAAAGATCCACATAATAAATAAAGTGTGCATTTTTTTAGTCTTAGATGGAGATGAATTTAATAGATCAGTATGTTGGAGAATTACCACAGTTAAAACAGTATGAGTTTCTGTGAGATTAAACCTTCATGTTGAGGAAACCTACACATTGTTTTCTCATCCAATCACTCCTGGAATTATTACCAAATTAATTCCTATTCCCATATTTCAAAGAGTAAGTCATGGAACATTCACATCTTTGTATCATGACCCCAGTGTAACACTGCTAGTATCACTCTACTTGGCAAGAACTGGGTGGAAAGCTGCAAAGCAGATCTTCTCAATATTGCTTAAGTTTTGGCAGGATTGAATGAATTATACAGATATTTTTCTCAGCGTCTCATAATAATTATGATATTTTATTTATTATCAGTAGCAATGCCACAACTCATTCATCTCCTTTGGACAAGCACCATAGGAGTTGTAGGAGGAATATGACATAATGATACACTACCTCCATCAGTTAACTTCTGCTTAGTCACAAACATTTGCTTATTTTCAGGATTTTCATCTAAATCCTAGATGCCTGAACAGTAATTCTCAGAATGTAGATTGCCGCTTATTAAGAGAAAACTACATTAACTTGCAATATACACAATAATAAAACTTGAAGGCAAAAATTTACATCTGTTGCCTGATGAATTTATATTTTCTTCCTGCCTTGGGAAAAGTCAGGTGGCCAAAAATAATACTGAAAGGCTATAATGAAGTGTTGCTTAGATGTTTAAAGTTCTAAATGCTGCCATCAGTAAGATAACAACAATAAAGTTACTGAAAATATTATAATTCTCCAAGTCTATTTCTTTTCCCAGAATGGATTTCTACTTTTTTTCCCATTCTCCCTTCCAAAAAAAACACAGCCTCCAAAAACTCAAAATCATAATTTTTATTGAAATTTAGCTGGTAGAGGAGAAAACGGTCTCTCTGAAACACAATTCACCAAAATCAATACGAATTTCTAGCAAAAAGTATAAGCTGTTTTCATAGGGTCATTTTCATACTTCACTTCTGTAAACCGTTCTTTTAAAAACATTGATAAAAACACTTGTATTTCTTGCCAGTATTCTTCCTATATCATATACATTCTTTTTTTGTTATAAAATCATTCTATATATGTATTTGTACCTGGCTTTTTTTCACTCAGACTGTGTTTTATTATTTATAATTCAAGGAACAATCGCAATAATTATTGAGCATTTTCTATGGGGTGGTAACTTGACATACACTTAATTCTTTTAACAAATTTGTCGAAATAGATGTTATTACCTCCTTTACATTCAGGATAAGGAGACTGACCATCAAACAGCTGTGAGTAGCAAAATCAGGACACCAATCCAGGTGTGCCTCTCTCCAAATCCTTCCTCTCAATCTCTGCACTATACTGCCTTTCAAATGTTTTATGATATGTAAATGATATCCTCTAAGTCACCACAATTACATTTTATCAGAGAAACCACTCTCTTTTTCATTTGCAATATTCAAGCTCTTTGTGGATAAGAAATTATCAGCAGCATACACTTAAAAAACCATGATTCCAAAGATTCAAGATCCAAACTTACTTGTAACTTTCCACTTGTCGGCAGGATGAAACAGTAATGAAGGAATCTGTACGGGAACTGTAAGCAAGAGGGCCAGGTAAAAGAGAACCAGGGAGAAATCTCCCAAAAGCATAGCTTTCCTGCTCAAACACCATCAGCATTCCATCCATAGACTGGATACAAATTAAATCGCGACCTAAAGAAGAATTAGAGGAAATTAGGTAACTTATTCTTTTTATGAATGTAATGATTTTATCCCTATTCACCACAAATATGTCAGTTAATTTTTTCCCCAAGGGACAAAATGGGCAGTTTAAATTTTAAATCGCAAACTGATGAAGCTATCAGATTATTGTATATCACTATCTACACATTTCCCAGTTTTTTCATTATTCATGTCTATAGTTTTAAATACATTTATTTTCATTTATTTGAGCTAAAATCTGTAGCTCAAGAGAATACCTGAGAACAATCATGACTCTTTGCAAGATATCATTTTTTCCAAAATCAGAAATACAAACTGTTCTGCACGACGCCTTCTCTTCTTCATAGTATGTCAGCCCCATACTTTCAAATGACTTAGACATCAGTCAAACACAGCAGACCAAATCCATAGACATGTATTAAGCACCAGTTTTATACAAATCACAGTGTTGAGCACTGTTGGGAGAGAAAAATGACTAATACCGAAAAACACTAGTCACTGATTGCCCTAAACTATCGATTGATTTTGAAGTGTCTTCTACTATTAGTCTGTAAACATTAACTACAAAATTCACAGTTCTTAAAACATACTGAGATGATGATAATGATGATGATTTCTATGGTACAGTATAGTATCCCTAATCTGAGAAAGATCTAGTGGCTATAACTTTTCACGTTCTGCTAGTGCGATTAGTGTATCTTATAATCTATTATATAGGGAAGAACTATGTCAAAGAAAAATTAAGCTACTCATTAAGAGAATAAACAAAAGGTCAATCTTCTAATTAAGTTGTCATCTCTAACCCATACTTACCATATACAGTAAGTCCTGTAGAAACTATTCCATTTTACCTTGGATATCAGTGCCAATACAGTTATCCCTAAATTTTGAAATTTAAAGAATACTTTGCTCAAAAAGAAATTAAATTGCATAGAAATGGATGGTAGTCTTATTATTGTATCTGAGTATGGATATAAGGGCAATTTTTAAAAATCAAAATATGTTGCCAAAGGAGTTTTTTTAAAAAGAAAACAAACTGAGATCTTTGGGGTGCTTATTACTGCAACATACTCTACCTCATCTTAATTGATTCAATAAATTTAACAACTTTAAATAGTCTGAGAGATGTTTCAGGTTGAATATTGTCTTAGCATATATTCACAAAATACACATCTGAACCACTCTGGGATTGCTAGAGAGAAAGGGATTGTTCATGTTAATGCTGTTTTGAAGAGTATTCCCTCAAAGCTCAAATTCTTTTATAAGGCATAGTAGGTTTCTCAGTCATTGTTTTAAGATTTTTTAATCTATTCTTTATCTACTATGCTTATTAAAGTTTTCATAAAACAAGATAGGAGTTTGTATGGATGCTGTATGTATATGCATGCTGTATGAGTGTATTCACAGAGATATATTTAGACAAAGAGTACCTCATCTATCCAGAATTTAACTATATAGCAATTCTCCTGTCTGTACCAAGCAAAAATGAAAAAGTATAAATATTCCTCTAAATAGTCAAAATAGATGCTGCAAAGTCTTTGTAATGAAAATCATGCAAACTTTTTACAGGTAGGATTCCCAGGTCTCACTCAGGGCATCGATTCTTATTTTAATTATGGTTCGAACAGTTGCAGTTCTCATAAACTAGTTACTGATATTCTAGGAGCTTCAGCCTCCTCATTTATAAAATGAGTATATTTGCCTAAGAGCTCCAAAGTTAGAGATAAGATTTAATAGTCTCTAACACTGTGTAGCACACATAAAACACAATAAATCATAGCATCATTATGACGGTTATCATTACCTGCTTCCCCAGCCCAGAGAAAAGAAAATAGCAAATTAGAAAAGGTATGAAAACACTGATAGCTGTGAGCAGTGACAGCTATGCCCCAACAAAAAAGAAGGCAACAGGACATCTATAAAATATAAAATATAAAATATATATATATATATAAAATATATATCAAATAATTCAAAAAATAATAACAGTCAGGGCTCAGCTTAGAAGCAATTACTAGCCCTATATATCTCAAAAAGAGAAATGTCATATTATAATGTACTAGTAGCTATTAAATGGATTTAATACAGTTTAGTATAGTTTAGTCATTTGCAAAAACAAACTTGTGGCCGAGATGCTAACTGCTCCCCCTAAGAGCCATTCTTTCTTTTGGTACTTGAATTATCACTAGACTCATGGCCATCCAGTTAGAATAAAGCCTGTATCTCCAGGCCTCTGTGACAGATACATCATATGAGTACTTTCTCACCAATGAGATGGGAGCGGGGTGATATGTGCAACACCCTTAAAAGGACTGAGTATGCACTCCCTTCCCCTCTTCCCAGCGTGATGGTAGGGCTGGAACAGCTATCTTGGCCTCAAAGATAGAAGCCACATAGTGAGAACAACAAAGCTGCCTACCAGTCCTGGACCACTTTATCTCCAGGTGGTTAAATCTGACAGAAATAAACATCTTCCTTAACTAAGTTTGGTCTTTATTAAAGCAATGAAACTTATATCTTAAATAACACAGACCTTATCTGAGCATAAAGATCCATCCAGCTTTACTGACTCTTAAAATTTAATTTCACTTGATTGGATCCTGATACCAAAAAACAACCAGATATGGAAGACATTGGGACAACTGGGGAAATTGGAATGTGACTGCATGTTAGATAACATTAGGAATTATTGTTAATTTTCTTAAGTGTGATTATGGTATTGTGATTACATATGAGAATGTTCTTATCAGGAAATGTGTTCTGCAATAGTTATGAGTGAAGTGGCATAAGATCTGTAACTCACTTTCAAATGGTTCATCAAAAAAAAAAAAAGTGTGTGTATACATGTGTATACATTTACAACTGTTGACTCTAAATGGTGGAAAAATGGACATTCATGTTACTTGTTCTGATATTTAAATTTTTTCACAATAAAAATGTAAACAAATAAAATAAAGTGTTCAAATATATTCCTTTAGTATACACATGCACTTTATTAACCATCAAGGAGGGAACTGAGCATTAGCACATTGAGCAGGACTTAGGAGGAGAGCAATAAATCTAATCTTAATAAGTTAAGAATCAGAGACAGAAGAAATCCAATTAATGAAACACATGCAATGACCTTGACCTATGGGGGAGGATATTACTGTAACCAAAATATACTCTCTGTATTATTAAAGAATGTGAGGTCAAGGCATGTATACTTCCAAGCAGAAGTACAATAAACTTTGAGTACATTTCAATATGTTGAATGTCTCTGAACCACAAATCTTCCAGTCTCCCAAAGACCTTAAAGAAGTCGTCCTCAAAGTGTGGCTACCAGACCACCAGCATCAGCATTGTCTAGGAAATTCTTAGAAATGCAAATCCTAGGGTCCCACTCTATACCTATGGAATCAGAAACTATGATGATAGGGCCCAAGTCTAGGTTTTAACAAGCCCTAGAGGCTACTTGATGCATGCTAAAGTTTGAGAACTACTGCTTTCGCATGGTATGACAAAGAGCTAGAGCTTGAAGAAAACTTGAGCCCCAGAGAACACTTGGCTCCTTAGCATGATATATGAAGTCTTATTTCCTGAAACTAGCAATATAGAGGAGATACTTAATATACTGTAATGTCCACATGGGCTGCCTCTAGAGCCAGATAATCTGAGTTTGAGTCCAGTTCAACCAATTATTAGCTGTGAATTTGGGCTCAAGTTTCCTTATCTGCAAGATGGTGTACCAAACTTAGTTAGCTGTTGTGAGAATTCAGTTAAGTAATGTACGGAAACTAGATCCAGCAGGTGTTAAATACTGCATTGCGTTATTATTTTATAATTATTTTCTAAGTCTCATACTAAATGTTGTATTAATATTTAACTACTTGCTGTTTCCCACACACATCGTAATGGTGCATACTTCCTTGCTTTTGCTTATATTATTTCCTTTCCAAAAAAATTCTTACACTTTTCTTCCCCTGGGATAGTGAACATTTGCTGGATGCCTCCTGGTCATCCATTGCCCTCTCCTCCCATCTTTAGCCATGAAGCTTGAATGAGACTGACTTCATTCTAAGCTTGAGAGTAGGTAGGCCCTGACTTATATAAACTAATTAGTATCCCACTAGTCACAGTGATTAGTTAAGGGATGGTTATAATTTACAGCCAATGAAAGAAACTAAATCCCTAAACTGAGCTGAAACTAAAGAAAAACTTACTCTTCCCCCTGGGGAGTAATATGTGAGAAGGATAAGGTCTGGAATCAGAGAAGCCACTAGGCTTTTACAAGGGTGCAGTTAAGATAGGGCCATGGAAGACACTGTTTAAGCCAGTGCATCAAGCCTCACTTGGAGCCAAACCTATCCATGAACTTTATAGGCAATAAATTCTCATAAATATTGAAGCTGAGTTGGCTCTCTGTCCCTGAATCAAGTGGATCAACACATTTGTCCTCTGAGAGACATCACAGACTGAAGCTCATGTCTTCCCAAAAATCTTCTCTTTCCCTTCAATTACCCTCCATCTGTGATCCCACAGAGCCCCATCCTTACCTTCATCGTACAACTAATCACTGATTGAAATTATCTATTTTTGTGCGTCTCATTAACCTTAGCTTAAACTCAACGGCAAGAAGGTATATCTTACTCATCTTTGTAAATCCAACAATTAGAAAATGCCTGGCACATAGGAGATACATTAATAAATGTCTGTTGAGCTGAAGTAAGCTAGGCAAAATACTTTATTCATCTGCAGCTCAGATTGGCTGAGACTTTATTCTATGCATTTCACATACTGCATTTTAAGTACATGAAAAATGCTTTATTTATTACAATCCCAGCCACTGACGATTAGAAAAATGTAGGGATCAATCCAAAACATTACTCAAAAATAAATAAATAAATTCTTCAAATCACTGTATTGGAAGCCACTTCAGAATACATACCAAAGGCTCCCCTTACTGATAATGAGAACAGAAAGAACAGTCCAGAGAAGCCATAAAAGTTTTGTAGTTCTAATAGGACGGAGCCAACAGGAAGCCTTCATAAAAGCGATGGGATTTCAGGAGCTATTTAAATGACCTAGCCATGAACCATACTCAAAGAGTCTTTACCACATGCTCAGTATTATATTAGGAGCTGTAAGAAATATAGAACAACAGCAAATAACTACTACTGCCACTTACTGAGCACCTGTTATATTCCCGCCTTTGTGCTAAACATTTATCCAGCATATAGCTATAATCTTTAATAACAATAGTCCCATTTTACACATGAGAAGACTGAAACCCACGGAGCTTAAATAATTTGTCTAATGTCAAAGAATTTAAAAATGACAGCTAGTACTCAAGCCAGAATCTGACTCCATTTTACCACACTGGATCCATTTTTTTTTAAATAACATAAGTTAACATATAAAATCTAAATGATGTGAAACTGACTAAGCACTATAGAAAATCAAAGAGCCTCATTACAGTGAACTTCCTGGGAAAGGTTTCATGATAGAGGTAGGATGTATCCTACCTCTCAGTTGAGAAGGATACCTAGACTGAGAAGGATAAGTAGAATGAAAAGAGATCAAAGGTAAAAGCAGAGGAAATTTCTGCAAGAGAAAAAGAACATATTAGAAAAAGATACAGAGACAATTAGACTTGATCCAATGCAATGGATCAAGTTTTACCACCAGGGCATGAAATGTAAAAGCAACAGATTGAAAAGATGACAATAGCTAAGTGATGTTTCCTCAAAAATTATGCCTAAATAATACAGGGGAAAAATTATCTTTTAAAGTTGAAATAACTAGGAAGGGTGGAGATTTCATCAGAATTTGAAATCTGGATGTTTATCTCATTAATCATAACCATGATGACAGAAAAATAAGCATTGTGATTAAAAACACTATTTGCAAGATCTAGGAACAAACTGACAAAGGACCTACCAAAATCATTTTGAAAGAACTCTGGAAATCAGTATTTTTCATTTTCAAAGGCAATGAAAAAATTTTGTGCCTGTGGGGATGGGTGGGTGGAGGCAGGAAAGTTCCATTATGGCAGCCTCATGAAATGAATATTTATTAAAAAGTGTGTCTCATTTCCTGGTGTTAAAATATCATATAGACAAAGCTTTAACATTATGCATAAATTGGTAATCAATTACATGTTGAACTGACTGCTAGATTAACACTTTTCTTTACTAAATTACAGTCTGTTCACTAAAATGGTCTGTAGCAGTGTGTGTGTGTGTGTGTGTGTGTGTGTGTGTGTGTGTGTGTGTGTCCCTGTGCTCAGTTCTTTCCACCATGCCTGACCCAGAGCATTTTCCATCATTCATTATTATAGCAACAAGGGCCCCATGGAGGGTAGTTCTGAATACCATTTCCTCCATTTCTCTGCTGTCTTTTTCTTCCTGTGGAATCTATGTAGCAGAGTAAGTGGAGAAGAAGACTACCATTACTCAGCATGCTACATGTTTTCTGAATCTCTCTATGCTCGTATTTCTTTTACACATCGAGTAAAAATACAAGTGAAGAAATGCAAACGTGACCTGTGGCCAAGCATACATTGCAGTTCAGCATACAGCTGTCAAAAATACTTGGTCTTTCTCCAAGTCTGAAAAACATATGAAAAACAGCTGTACAGGTAGTCAAAAAGGCAGACAGGAAACATCAAGAGACTTATACGTAAGAACAGAAGAGTCCAAAAGTCTGTGGAACTTCCGCTCGTTTTATGCATGCACTTCATGCACAGAAAAAGGTTTTGTTGTTGTTGTTACAGAAAACTGAAACACTAACTTATTAATCTTTATTGCAAACTTAACTCAAAAATGATACAACATGTTTGCTATGAGCACAGACACAAAAATGTTCAGAGTAGGATTTCAACAGATATTGACTTAAAAACAATGGTAGATGGATTTCTAGAGCTTGCAGGATAGTAAATTTGCCATTAAATATCATTTTTGTGCCTTTTCACTCATATCATTATAGAAATAAAACTATCACCATTGTTTTGAGATACATGCTACTATTTGGCTATGCTTAAAAATTAATAATTGGTAATTAATTGAATAAAAGAATAGCTAACTTCTTTCTTATTACTCTCTCCCTCATATTCTTTTTTATTTGAGCATTTGAAAAGTAATTAGTGTCTAATAATAATGCAATATTCAAGTAGATTCGAAGTTTAAAACCTTAGTTATAAATAAATAAATAAAATTTATTTAAAGCCCTAAGAAAACAGAAGAAATCAACAAATAGGATACATGTGTTGAGCTAAATGGCTAATATTTTTAAATATGTAACAAAGAAAAATTACACAAATTCTCAACTATTATTCAAGCGTTACGCCAATAAATAATTCAGGAGACTAATTAAGACTGAGGAAAATAAAAATTGGGTCTACATACTAACTCTTCCTATGAACTTGACTTTTGACATTTTAATGTTCTCATTTTAATAGGAATTTTAATAGCCTCACAAAGACCACTAGTGTGTGTTCCACTAAGCTATTTATCACTATTTTCCCCCCTAAACTGTGAACAAGGTTAATAACATATTATAAAGAAATTACAACCATTCATTAAATTAGCATTACATGTGATAGATTCAATATGAATGCAACGTTAGAGTTTAAAAGAAGGCCCTAAACATTATATTATCACTTGCATCCATCCACAAAATATTGGGTGAATTACTTTGTCAGACGTAATGATCATGAAAGGTTTGATAACATTCTCCAGAATTCACATTCATTCAACAAATTCCACAAACATTTGCTGTACCTAGTATATGCTAGGAGAGACGGTCGCTACCCTCAGAAAGTTCAGTGAATACGGGAGTTATAACAGTGTAAGAACAGAGGCATACAAAGGCTATGGAAGCATGATTAATAGTATCTGGAAGAATCAAGAAAAGCTTCAGAACAGAAATAACACTTGGGTTTTGCAGGCTGAGAAAGAGTTTGCCAAACGTTCAGAGAAGCAAAAGCAGAAAGCACGCCATTCAGAGACTTGGATTATAGGATTATAAGAAAGCTCTGTTTGAAGAGGAACAAGATCAGTAAACTCTGAGGGAGAGTGTTGAGTGGAGGGAGATACTGCTGATGAAGATGGCAGGCATGCTCATCAGAACCGATGGCAAAGCCACAACTTAAGTCCACATTTGCTGCAACCTTATTTTAGCCCTGAAAGCTCTATCAAATATCCTCATCTGTACAGCAGTCGTATGAGGAGAAGATTGTAATGATGCTACTGTAAGGATAAAATACAATAAAAATGCATACTGGCTGGTACCTAATAAGCATTCAATAAATGGTAAGTGTTTGATATTACTGGATTACCAGTTTCCTTACAGACCAAATTATGTGAAAAACTTAAAATTGAGAGGAAAAAAATCCTTCAGACCAAAAAGGATAAAATTTAATGTGGGAAGAAGCACACACCAAATCAGAAATTCACCCTTTTTGCCAAAGCAAAGGATTTTTAAGACTTCAAGAACTATGGAAAATCTCTCAAAACCTAGGTCTGTGTGAACTGCTGTCTATTCAAGATGATTTTCTGTCTATTTTAAGTATACTTTCCTCAAAACAGCAATTCCTCTAACATGATAACTATTGAAGAAATCTCTAAAGAAGTACATTATGAGTGTGTCAGAAAGCTCTATTTGGGAATGAGCTGTCCCTGCCTCTGTACCCTCCCCCAACACACACATACCCATTTTCTTCCCCTACCCCCAACCCTGCCTCTCTTTTATTGACGTTTTTTGCAGGATGACCCTGAGTGACATACGAAAGACAAGATAGATGATATCATACAGCAGAGCCCATTATTTATTAGCATTCCTTTCTTCTCTCTCATCCAAAAGGAAAATTCTTAAAGGGTGAGTATAATGTTGGAGATATATTTTTTTAAATAACTGGTTTCAAAGTGAGGTAAACTTCTCAAGGTAATAACCAGCCATGATAAGAAATCCAGAAAACTCTCCCCAAAAAATAATTTTAAAAAGAAAAAAATTTTAAATACCTCTTCATTTTGTACAAACATTCTTCATTTGCAATATTATCAGTCCAATAAAGCAATAACACCAAAAGCTAAATATTTGCTTTTTATATATTGTTAACTCTCAATCCTAAAATCGTCATTGTATCAAAAGAAGGAATAAGAAAAAACCATAGTCTACACTGAATTCACTATAACCAATTAAATTAGGTTGTGAAAAAAATAACTAAAGCCAGGAAATTCTCAGCTGAGGTTCAACTTCATCTAAACTCATACAATTTTAAAAGGCAAATCAAAATGAATTTGGGATAATGACAACAATGACTTTAAGTTTCCTGAACTGTCAATTCTTATCACAAAGTTTGATGTGCCACTTAACCATTGTTTGGTCTGTTAAATGTCCTTGGATTCTTCTAAAAGAAGCAGTTAAAATACCATATCTTGAATAAAAGTCATGAAAACAAATATACCAAAGTTATCATCTTAATATACAGATGGAATCACATTGTCAACCCACTCAAAAACTTCAAAGGTACGCCAGTGTCTCCAGAAATAAGTAGAAATTAATAAGCAGGATATCCAAAGAACTCTTCAGTGTATCCGCTAAATGAACTTTGACTACTCCTTCTCATCCAGTCCCAACCACCAAATACTTCAGGTAACATAAGCTTGCCTTAAATGCCCTTATGCATTTGTTACTCTAGTTCAATTCACCTCAGATATCATTCCCCCATCTTAACCTCATAAAATCCTTCTACATATCCTCCATCCCCAGCACCCAACCATTTTGAAGCTTTCTCCAATCCCCTTTAGGCATAAATAACGCACTCTTCCTCTATTCTTTCTTAGTACATTCTGCATCACTGCCTATTAGTACTGACAATATTTTTCCTGGTGATACAGCTAAATTTGGCATATTTCTCTCCCCTCCTCAACTCCCATAAATGAAGCATAAAATCCTTGAAGGTAAGTCGATTTTGTTTTCACGGTCTGGCTCACAGCATTGAGTATAGTCCCTTATATGTCAGTGCTCCAAAAATATCTGTTCAAGTCAACTGAACTCACATGGAAGTAGAAAACCATGTCAAACTGTAATACTAGGTATCAGGATGCCAATGATCATCAAGTGGGTCAAGATATTTGATAATATTACCATAGTCACATGAAAACCCCTTGAGATTTGGCATTATGCTTTATTCACCACACCTTCCCACCCCAAATAGTCCCTAGTATATAGTAGAGATCAATAAACAATCATTCAATGAATGAATGAATAGCAGCAAAGTAAAAGTGGTATGGAAAAGGCCCTAAAACAATTAGTTTTAACATGTGACACTTAAGAAGCTGAAATTCTAAGTTATTTCAGGGCTTAGTACTATGTCAAAAGACAAAGTATTCATTGTATGTACAACATTAGATACACTAGGAAATACTCTGCTCTTAAGAAAGATAAAGCCTAATAGAAAGACACAAGAAATAAAGGTGGGGTGGGAAAGGATGGCAAAAGGAAAATATATAAATGAGAAGGGAAATCACTTAACCATAAAGAATAAATTGTGGCAGTCCAAAGAGGATACCAAAGAAACAGAATGATCTTTAAATCCATCAGTATTTCATAAAACTCTAACTGCAAAAACATACACAGATTAAGCCTTAAAACTTTAGTAATTATTAGAGCCCTGGGTACAAAGTCTTTCTCTGGGTAATAGGAAACAAGGGATTATTACCAGCAGGAAAAGCACCCCCCAAAAAGGTACTGAATAGGATACTCTCTGGCTATTCCTTGTTCTTAGAGCAGGATGGTATATTATAAAAGAATAAATTGAGCAAAGATGGGAAAAGTATCAAATGTAGCATAAAGTATTAATATGTAGTGGAAAGAGCAATGATTTTGAATCAAAAAGACAACCTGGTAATGTTTTAATCCTGCTCTGACACATTCTGGATACGTGACTTTGGCTATTTTGTTTAATTTCATTCACTCTGTTTCTTCACATGCAAAATAAACCGTATCACAATCTCTATACCCCACTGGGTTGCTGTAAAGATATGGAACATATGCAAACTATCCAGTTCAGGACCTGGAACATGGTAGGAACGCATGCCGATCTTAATTCCAAATACAGCACACTTAAAAAAATAATCGAACCAACTTTCCCTAGTACCTACACTTATATCTTGAATATCAGATACTGTAGTTTAGTCATTAAGTCTCACTCCTTAGGTGTAAAAGGGAAGTAAACATCTCAGGGAAAAGTTAGGAAAAAAGGTGACCAGGAAGTTGGAAATGGTTCAGTTCAGAAGTTCCAATCTTTATTTGCTAAAGTAGTTGGTTCTTGAATTTCACTGATCTATAAAATTTCAGAAACTACTGGGGAACATCATAGGTTGTCAACCTTGTAAACTGCCCAATAAGGATATTTTAAAAAAAAAAAAGTAAAGACTATCATCACCAACATTTTCTACAAAGACAATGTAAAACGAATAAGTAGGAAGTAGAAAATGTTAGTCCTCAATATAGTCCATTAACTGAACAAATTTTAGCTTTATGAAAAATTTACTTCATTAGCTAATTTTTTTTCATTACCTTAAGACCATTTAAAACTTTAACGGGGCGTAGCATTTGCAAACCACTAGTTTATCCTAGCATGAACCACTTTTAAAGAACCCCCATACCAGCACTTAAATACCACTAGTATAAAAAAAACTCAGAAAACAAGCACAAAAAGTTTTCCCGTTAGAAGAAGAAAGGAAAAACTGGTTCCAAAACGTATTCAGGCCTAGGTTAGGTGAGGAAACAAGCATTTTCCATAATATGCTGGCTCTTTACAAGAGCCACCACTGTCAGACTTCTGGAATCAAAAAGTGAGGCAAAGGCTCCCCCTGCTGACAAGTAGACAAAGAATCTAACCCTATCAAAGGGCAACTGACTTTTCAAAAATCTTTCCAATACTGACTGGATATCGCATGGGCTTTTACTATTCTCTATCAAAGACTAGTTTTACTTTATATCCTAAAACACTGGGATATAGCTCCATCTGATAAAAATGAGAAAGACATTTATAACTAGGTAATACTCTGTGTACATTTCACTAAATCTTTCTAAACCAGCTTTCAAATTTCTTGGTGTCTGCTCTATGCTCTAAAGCTTAACTGAGCTAGAATGTCATACAGAGAGGAAATTTTAAAAGGCTAAAGAAATGAGGTGGGTTTCAAGAGGTTATGCAGAACAAAGGTAGCAATCTATGAATGCATTAACGGCCTTCTCTCACAGAAATCTCATGAGATTAAAAGAAGCAAATTAAAGACTTCAAAATTAACAATAATAGCAGGTTACAAGCACTGGCCCATATATTATTAACACATCCAACTCTAGCAACTATTCTATAACTTGGGAAGATCAAGAACTATTGTTCTCATTTGGCTATAGAGAGACCTAAGGCTCAGGAAAGTTCGATGTTTGTTAAGGACACACAGCTGGTGAGTAGCAGAGGCAGAATTCAACCCTATACATCTTCTAATCTTCATTCTGCTTCTCCAACTGAAAACTATGCATAAAGTGGATACTCTAATGACATAATCTCTAAATTCCTTTCTGATTTCAAATTTAACATGGCCTAACATCACAAATGCACTTGGTATGCTTATAAATAACATCAGATTTAAGTAGAAAATGTTAAATATTTCACTTTGGCAGGCAAAACTTGATATAGCTGCTTGGTAAATTCTTTGCTATAATTTATTTATTCTTGTCTTATTTCTAAAAGGATTGCTTGCAAAGGTAAATAAAACTAAACAAATTCTAAACTAAGCAGATGAGGAGAACAGCAGATAAAACCCTAATTCTCCCACTAAAATTACTGAATAAAATGTTTGTTAAAAGCAGCATTTTTGAGTACATCAATATGCTGCGCCCCCCTTAAAAAAAGGTAAATAAAGTTCAGAAGCCAAACACTAAGTGAACGTGAGAACCCACAAAGGTAAACAGAACCCCTGGGGCAATCTCTTAAATCATATACCCACAGCGTCAGTTTTCATAGTCTCAAAATAACATGTGGTAAAGGAGAAAAACCTTGGAGCCCACTCTAGGTGGGAAATCCAATTGATCCTGTACATTATCTTTCTCCTCCCTGGTATAAACCTAAGACCACAAAGGGCTCTACCCTTAGTGTAAGGAGAACTTAGAACTAGCATTCCCCCCACCCCCACCCAAGCCCAAGAGAAAGCAAAATAAAATGCGTATCTCAAAACTTGGAACGAGATAAAGGAAAAAAATCTCTCCTAAGAATTCACAAACCCCAAGCTGATCTTAATGTGGGTTTTCAGACCAAATTCACTCTATTGACTTGCCCAAGAAGCCTCAATCTGTGAAGTTAGTAAAAGTGATCCTGGGTTAGAAGTACCACCAAATCCCTGGCAAAAGACAATTCAAATATTTGAAGGGACACACCAATCATTCCCATGGATAAAGTTCCAAGAATATGACCTCACAGGCAAAAATCACAATATACAAGGAATTGGAGGCAATATAAGCAAGAGACAGCAAAAATAATAGCACAATCGGAAATGCAAAGACTTCATTTACTGAAATAATCAACAGAATAAAAGTACTACATTTTATGTTTAAGGAAATAAAAACAGGTATTAAAAATATGAATAAAAGATTTTATCAATCACCAAGCAGATTTTTAAAAGGACCAAATAAACTTTGAGAAATAATAAATATAATAACTAGACTTAACAAAGTTAATAAAACTCCAAGAGTAGTTTCAAAAGAAATTACTCTCTGAATAGCAGTGATTTAGGAAACAGGAAAATACATCTAAGAAATAATCTAGAATGCATTAGTAAGAAACATAGAGACAGAAAATACAAGTGCAGTTAAGAGACTTGAACAATAGCATAAGATGGTCTAACATGTATCTAATTGGATTTTCATTAAGAGATAATGGAGAGAATATGAAAGAGGCAATATTCAAAGAAATAATAGCTGAAGATTTTCCAGAATTGTTGAAAGGCACTAATCCTTCCCACTTGTAGAGGGAATGTAAAAACCGCTACACTTGAACTGAATTACAAAACAGAACAGAGTCACACGTTGAGAAAACACACTATGGCTGCTGAACGGGAAAGGTGAGGTGGGGTGATGCATAAAACAAGGGTTTCAAATTAGCTCCGATACCGTTCCATAAACCCAATATGTAAGAGACAAGGCCTATTCCATTTTCAGTGAACTGGACTCAACACCCCCTATTCACCTCACAAGAATATATCTGACTAGTATGAATCTTCAAACCTATGTATTGATATCTCTCTGTAAGTGAGTCAAGGGGGTGTAAAGCGGCATAAACACAGCCGTGAAAAGCAGCTAAACCCCATGATAAAAATAAAGGTTTAAGCCAAATAAATTCCAAATAGGATAAGTAAAAATAAATCCTCCCTTAGATACCTGACAGAGAAACTGCAGAACACCAAAGCCAAAGAGAATTTCTTAAAAGCAATAGAGAAAAGACAGATTAACTAGCAAAAGAATAACAGCTAGACTAAAAGTTGACCTCTTAACACCAGTGAAAGCCAGAATAGAGCAGAATATTATCTTTTGTGTAGCAAGAAAATAACTATCAACATAACATTATATTCCCAGATTTCCTCCCATTCCCTCCAAAAAAAAAAATTTAATGTTATTACAAAGATTCCATTCACAATAGCAACCAAAGCAATTAAGTTCCTAACACACTGACTCTAACTCAACTTTCAGATCTGAACTTCCTTAGGAAGGCCAAATTAGGCAATATACACCTAAAATATACCCTTGTTATCATGGCATCTTTTCCTTCATAGCACTTGTGATTTTATATCTATTTCTATGATTATCTACTGACTGTGTATTTCCCTCTCCAAACTTAATGAGGCCATAGACCTCTATACTTATCACCATATTGTTTACCACCATGCTTGGCACATAAGTGAAAGGAAAGAAGGAAGGAAAGAGGCAAGGAAGATATAACCAACAAATAAACAACTAATATAGATAAAAAGTAAAATTTTTACTAAAAGACATAAAAGAACAGCTAAATAAATAGTAAGACATATTATATTCCTGGATGGGAAGAATTAATATATAAACATGTCAGTTATGCACTAAAATAATCTATAGATTTGATGCAATGCCAGACAAAATTCCAGCATGATTTTTTCATGGAACTCAATGAACTATTTTTCAAACCTGAAAGGAAAGTGAAAAAAATGCAAGAATAACCTATAAATATTTAAAAACAAGACCAATAAAGAATGATTACTCCTCCCACATACCAAAACATACTATACATTAAATTTTTTAAATGCAGTATTGGCATTCTTTATAGATACACTACTTATGGACAAATAAATCAAGGGAAAGGAATAGAGTCTAAGAGCAAATTACAGATTATACGGGAATTTAGCATATAAGAAAATTAGCATTTCAAATTATAAAAAGAATATTCATAAATGGTTCTTGGACAACAGGGTATACACTTGGGAAAAAAATTAAATTAGAGCCCTACTATATACGATACCTAAAAATAAATTCCAGAAAAGTTAAGAAAACATATGAAAATATTTTAGAATCGTAGTATAGGAAAGGTCTTCATTAGAATGATACAAAGATCAGAAGCCACAACAAAAAAGATCAAAACGTTTAACATCATAAAAAATTAAAGTATTTGTCCCATTAAGTAAATGAACAAGGTTAAAATAATCATTCACAGGACACAACCTGGGGCAAATTACTTAATCTTGCCAAGCCTAAATTTTCTTGTGCCTGAAATGAAAATAATGACCTGATTTTCAGGGTTGCTTTGAGAATTAAATGAGAAAGTTAAGGTTAAATCCTTAGCACAGTCTTAGGTGGCAGCACCTGGCAAGTGTCCAATAAATATTTTTTGCTACTATTTTAAATTATGAAAATTTAACATATCACTTTTGCCCATTAAGTGGAGATTTTGAACTTTTTAAAAAATGATAATACATGATGTTGGCACAGATAATACACATAGCTGAGAAAAGGGTATATTTGGCCCATCTCCCTGACATAAAACAATTTATAATGTGTATCAAAAGCTTTTTGTCTCAGTACCTAGTCTTAGGATTTTTTTTCTGAAAATGTTTTTATTTTTATTGGACTATAGGGGATGGATTGAGAAATATCTCTGCAAGCTATGCCCCACTAGGGAACTGTCCATTCTAATTCTCCTGGGACAGCTTTCGGAGCTTTTTCTTTTTCTTGGACCTGCTGCTCTTGCTGGCAGCGGCCTCTTCAGGTCCACTGATGAGTGGCTCCTCCTTGGAAGAGAATTTCCTTTTTTTCGTGGGGACACTCTTTGTTTCCTGACTCTTCAGGGTCACTAACTGGTTCCTCTTCGGGCACAGATTTCTTCCTGTTGTGAAGACTTCCACTGCCAGCTGTCTCTTCAAGATCACTACTAACCAGCTCCTCCTTGGAAAAAGATTTCTTTTTCTTGGGTTTGGAGAAGGAGACGGATGGGTCTTCTATTCCATCCTCCTGAGGAGCCTCCTAGGGCTTTTGCTTTTGCTTCTTTTTGGGTCTTTCACTTATCTCCTCAACACCCCTCTGGAGTACTACTGCTGTTTTCTGAAGATGCCAGGGAAATTGCAGCCAGCCATTTCTTTTCCTTCTTCAAGCGTTACTTCTCCTGTTTCTCCAGCTTCCTAGTAATCTCAGCAGCCGCTTCCTCTGAACCATTACCTCCTTCATGTCATCCAGATTCTTTTGTGGAATCTCTCCAGTCTCACAGAAGGACAGCTGCTCCACAACTTGTTCTATTTGCCAGGTATCAGGAGATGCAGCCTTTGTTCTTAGCAGCTGCTCAACTAATGAAGGTAGAGTGGAAAATAAGGCCATATTTTGGGATGTTAGCACTTGTCTTCAGGGCTCGGGAAATGTGGTCCTTTTGCTGGGCCCAGGGAATCACTCAGACACCAGGACTGGCCATCACCCCCATAGCAGAGGCCTGTATAGGTCAGGGAGCCCTGGTAAACCATCACCATGATCCCCACAGTTTAGAATTTTAGAAGAAAAAAAAAAGTCCTAGGATTCTAGTAGAAAAGTAACTGCTAGGGGCTGGGGATAGAGGAAATAGGGAGAGGCTGGTAAATGGGTACAAATTTTCAACTATGAAATGAATAAGGCCTGAGGATCTAAGGTAAAACATGTAGTTGATAGCACTGTATTGTAAAATTAAAAGTTGTTAAGAGAGTAGAACTTAGATGTCCTCACCAAAAAAAAAGAGATAAATATGTGAGTTGATGGATGTGTTTGAAATGGGGGGGAATGCTTATTTTTCTGAATTTTTGAATTTTATTTTATTTTTTTATACAGTAGGTTCTTATTAGTTATCCATTTTATACATATTAGTGTATATATGTCAATCCCAAACTCCCAATTCATCACACCACCACCATCCCCCTGCCACTTTCCCCCCTTGGTGTCCATACGTTTGTTCTCTACATCTGTGTCTCTACTTCTGCCCTGCAACCCGGTTCATCTGTACCATTTTTCTAGGTTCCACACATAGGCGTTAATGTACGATATTTGTTTTTCTCTTTCAGACTTACTTCACTCTGTATGACAGTCTCTAGATCCATCCATGTCTCTACAAATGACCCAATTTCGTTCCTTTTTATGGCTAAGCAATATTCCATTGTGTATATGTGCCACATCTTCTTTATCCATTCGTCTGTCGATGGGCATTTAGGTTCCTTCCATGACCTGGTTATTGTAATTAGTGCTGCAATGAATATTGGGGTGCACGTGTCTTTTTGAATTATGGTTTTCTCTGGGTATATGCCCAGTAGTGGGATTGCTGGGTCATATGGTAATTCTATTTTTAGTTTTTTAAGGAACCTCCATACTGTTCTCCATAGTGGCTGTATCAATTTACATTCCCACCAACAGTACAAGAGGGTTCCCTTTTCTCCACACCCTCTCCAGCATTTGTTGTTTGTAGATTTTCTGATGATGCCCATTCTAACTGGTGTGAGCTGATACCTCATTGTAGTTTTGATTTGCAGTTCTCTAATAATTAGTGATGTTGAGCAGCTTTTCATGTGCTTCTTGACCATCTGTATGTCTTCTTTGGTGAAATGTCTATTTAGGTCTTCTGCCCATTTTTGGATTGGGTTGTTTGTTTTTTTAATATTGAGCTGCATGAGCTGTTTATATATTTTGGAGATTAATCCTCTGTCTGTTGATTCGTTTGCAAATATTTTCTCCCATTCTGAGGGTTGTCTTTTCGTCTTGTTTGCAGTTTCCTTTGCTGTGCAAAAGCTTTTAAGTTTCATTAGGTCCCATTTGTTTATTTTTGTTTTTATTTCCATTACTCGAGGAGGTGGATCAAAAAAGATCTTGCTGTGATTTATGTCAAAGAGTGTTCTTCCTATGTTTTCCTCTAAGAGTTTGATAATGTCCAGTCTTATATTTAGGTCTTGAATACATTTTGAGTTTATTTTCATGTATGGTGTTAGGGAGTATTCTGATTTCATTCTTATACATGTAACTGTCCAGTGTTCCCAGCACCACTTATTGAAGAGACTGTCTTTTCTCCATTGTATATCCTTGCCTCCTTTGTCATAGATTAGTGGACCATAGGTGTGTGGGTTTATCTCTGGGCTTTCTATCCTGTTCCATTGATCTATATTTCTGTTTTTGTGCCAGTACCATATTGTCTTGAGTACTGTAGCTTTGTAGTATAGTCTGAAGTCAGGGAGTCTGATTCCTCCAGTTCTGTTTTTATCCCTCAAGACTGCTTTGGCTATTTGGGGTCTTTTGTGTCTCCATACAAATTTTAAGATTTTTTGTTCTAGTTCCGTAAAAAATACCATTGATAATTTGATACAGATTGCATTGAATCTGTAGATTGCTTTGGGTAGTATAGTCATTTTCACAATATTCATTCTTCCAATCCAAGAACATGGTATATCTCTCCATCTGTTGGTATCATCTTTAATTTCTTTCATCAGTGTCTTACAGATTTCTGCATACAGGTCTTTTGCCTCCCTAGGTATTTTATTCTTTTTGTTGCAATGGTAAATGGGAGTGTTTCCTTCATTTCTCTTTCAGATTTTTCATCATTAGTGTATAGGAATGCAAGAGATTTCTGTGCATTAATTTTGTATCCTGCTACTTTACCAAATTCATTGATTAGCTCTAGTTTTCTGGTGGCATCTTTAGGATTCTCTACGTATAGTATCATGTCATCTGCAAACAGTGACAGTTTTACCTCTTCTTTTCCAATTTGGATTCCTTTTATTTCTTTTTCTTCTCTGATTGCCGTGGCTAGGACTTCCAAAACTATGTTGAATAATAGTGGTGAGAGTGGACATCCTTGTCTTGTTCCTGATCTTAGAGGAAATGCTTTCAGTTTCTCACCATTGAGAATGATGTTTGCTGTGGGTTTGTCAGATATGGCCTTTATTATGTTGAGGTAGGTTCCCTCTATGCCCACTTTCTGGAGAGTTTTTATCATAAATGGGTGTTGAATTTTATCAAAAGCTTTTTCTGCATCTATCAAGATGATCATACGGTTTTTATTCTTCAGTTTGTTAATATGGTGTACCACATTGATTGATTTGCATATATTGAAGAATCCTTGCATCCCTGGGATAAATCCCACTTGATCATGGTGTATGATCCTTTTAATGTGTTGTTGGATTCTGTTTGCTAGTATTTTGTTGAGGATTTTTGCATCTATATTCATCAGTGATATTGGTCTGTAATTTTCTTTTTTGTAGTATCTTTGTCTGGTGTTGGTATCAGAGTGATGGTAGCCTCATAGAATGAGTTTGGGAGTGTTCCTTCCTCTGCAATTTTTTGGAAGAGTTTGAGAAGGATGGGTGTTAGCTCTTCTCTAAATGTTTGATAGAATTCACCTGTGAAGCCATCTGGTCCTGGACTTTTGTTTGTTGGAAGATTTTTAATCACAGTTTCAATTTCATTACTTGTGATTGGTCTGTTCATATTTTCTGTCTCTTCCTGGTTCAGTCTTGGAAGGTTATACCTTTCTAAGAATTTGTCCATTTCTTCCAGGTTGTCCATTTTATTGGCATAGAGTTGCTCGTAGTAGTCTCTTAGGATGCTTTATATTTCTGCGGTGTCTGTTGTAACTTCTCCTTTTTCATTTCTGATTTTATTGATTTGAGTCCTCTCCCTCTTTTTCTTGATGAGTCTGGCTAATGGCTTATCAATTTTGTTTATCTTCTCAAAGAACCAGCTTTTAGTTTTATTGATCTTTGCTATTGTTTTCTTTGTTTCTATTTCATTTATTTCTGCTCTAATCTTTATGATTTCTTTCCTTCTGCTAACTTTGGGTTTTGTTTGTTCTTCTTTCTCTAGTTCCTTTAAGTGTAAGTTTAGATTGTTTATTTGAGATTTTTCTTGTTTCTTGAGGTAGGCTTGTAAGCTATAAACTTCCCTTTTATAACTGCTTTTGGTGCATCCCATAGGTTTTGGATCGTCGTGTTTTCATTGTCATTTGTCTCTAGGTATTTTTTGATTTTCTCTTTGATTTCTTAAGTGATCTCTTGGTTATTTAGTAACGTATTGTTCAGCTTCCATATGTTTGTGTTTGGTATGTTTTTTTCCCTGTAATTCATTTCTAATCTCATAGCGTTGTGGTCAGAAAAGATGCTTGATATGATTTCAATTTTCTTAAATTTACTGAGGCTTGATTTGTGACCCAAGATGTGATCTATCCTGGAGAATGTTCTATGTGCACTTGAGAAGAAAGTGTAATCTGCTGTTTTTGGATGGAATGTCCTATAAATATCAATTAAGTCTATCTGGTCTATTGTGTCATTTAAAGCTTCTGTTTCCTTATTTATTTTCATTTTGGGTGATCTGTCCATTGGTGTAAGTGAGGTGTTAAAGTCCCCCATTATTATTGTGTTACTGTCAATTTCCTCTTTCATAGCTGTTAGCAGTTGCCTTATGTATTGAGATGCTCCTATGTTGGGTGCATATATATTTATAATTGTTATATCTTCTTCTTGGATTGATCCCTTCATCATTATGTGGTGTCCTTCCTTGCCTCTTGTAACATTCTTTAAAGTCTATTTTATCTGATATGAATATTGCTACTCCAGCTTTCTTTTGATTTCCATTTGCATGGAATATCTTTTTCCATCTCCTCACTTTCAGTCTGTATGTGTCCCTAGGTCTGAAGTGGGTCTCTTGTAGACAGCATATATATGGGTCTTGTTTTTGTATCCATTCAGCGAGCCTGTGTATTTTGGTTGGAGCATTTAATCCATTCACGTTTAAGGTAATTATCAATATGTATGTTCCTATGACCATTTTCTTAATTTTTATGGGTTTGTTTTTGTAGGTCCTTTTCTTCTCTTGTGTTTGCCACTTAGAGAAGTTCCTTTAGCATTTGTTATAGAGCTGGTTTGGTAGTGCTGAATTCTCTTAGCTTTTGTTTGTCTGTAAAGCTTTTGATTTCTCCGTCGAATCTGAATGAGATCCTTGCAAGGTAGAGTAATCTTGGTTGTAGGTTCTTCCCTTTCATCACTTTAAATATATCATGCCACTCGAAATGGGGAGAATCCTTAAACCATGTGTACCTATATCAAATCACCACGATGTACTTTAAATACCTTACAATTTTATATGTCAATTATACCTCAACAAAGCTAAATTAAAATAAGAAAATTTTAAAAATACAGTGGTCATAATTACCAGTATTTGAACCTCTGCATGTCTGTTAGAATTTCTACTGTCTGTTTCTATGAGTTTAACTTTTTTTTTAGATTCCCCATAAGTGAATGCAGCATTTTGTCTTTCTCTGTCTAGCTTATTTCACTTAGCATAATGCCCTCAACATCCATCCATGATGTCACAAATAGCAGGATTTCCTTCCTTCTCATAGCTGAATAATATTCCATTATATGTATCTACCACTTCTTCTTTATCCATTCATCTATTGATGGATGCTTAGGTTGTTCCATATCTTGGCTATTGTGAATAATGCTGCAGTGAACATGGGAGTATAGATATCTCTTCAAACTCCTGTTTTCATTTCCTTTGGATATATAACCACAAGTGGAATTGCTGGATCATATGGTAGTTCTATTTTTAATTTTTTGAGGAACCTCCATACTGTTTTCCATAGTAGCTGCACCAATTTACATTCCTATCAACAATGAATAAGGGTTCTCCTTTCTCCACATCCTCACTAACACTTGTTATCTCTTGTCTTTTTTCATGATAGCCATTCTAACAGGTGTTAGACAGTATCTCATTGTGATTTGGATTTGCATTTTCCTGATAATTAGTATTATTGAGCACATTTTCATGTACCTGTTGGCCATCTGGATATCTTCTTCGAGAAAATGTCTATTCAGTTCCTCTGCCCATTTTTAAATTGGATTGTTTGGGGGTTTTTCTATTGAGTTGTATGAGTCCTTTATATATTTTGGATATTAATTCTTTATCAGATATATGATTTGCAAATATTTTCTCCCATTCCACGGGTCACCTTTTCATTATGTTGATGGTTTCCCTTGCTGTACAGAAGCTTTTTAGTTTGATGTAATCCCACCTGGTTTTTGGGGGGTTTGGGGGGTTTTTTAGGCAGTGATTATTTATTTTAAAATTTGCAACTAATCTCATGGATACATTTTTGTTATAATAATTACAATGATACAGGCAAAGGAAAGGTCCCCCTTTGGCCCCACCCACTTTTCTTTCCAAAGAATTTATCCAAAAATGTGATAGAAATAACAAATCTGAATGGTCATCATTTTCTCAGTAATAAAAATGTATGCTAGCTACTCCTTGCTACTCAATTTTGATCATCAGGCAACTTTTCTATGGGTATAAAATTTCTAGCACTTCTATTTCTCTTTTGATTTTTTGTGGTGCTAAAAAATGTTCTCCTTTTTATTCTTTCCAGTTTTATTGATATAATACTTGAAAATTGTTAGGAGAGTAGATTCTAAGAGTTCTCATCACAAGGAAAAATATTTTTTTTTCTTTTTTCTTTTTTTTGTATCATATGACGGATGTTAACTAAACTTACTGTGGTAATCATTTTACAGTATATGTAAGTCAGATCATTTATGCTGTATACCTTAAACTTATACAGTGTTATATGGCACTTGTTTATTTTTTCTTTGTTGCCTTTGCTTTTGGTGCCAAATCCAAAACATCATTGCCATGATCAATGTCAAGAAGATTACCCTCCATGTTTTCTTCTAGGGGTTTTATGGTTTCAGGTCTTACATTTAAGTCTTTCATCCATTTGGAGTTGATTTTTGTGTATGGTATAAGATAGGGGTCCAGTTTCATTCTTTTGTATGTGGCAATCCAGTTTTTCCAGCACCATTATTGAAGAGACTATCCTTTCCTCATTCTGTATTCTTGGTTCCTTTGTCATAAATTAATTTCTGAGCTCTCTATTCTGTTCCATTGATTTATATACCTATTTTTATGTCAATACCATATTGTTTCAATTACTATACGTTTCTAATACAGTTTGAATTCAGGAAGTATGATTTCTCCAGCTTTGATCTTTTTTTCTCAAGATTGCTTTGACTACTTGGGGTCTTCTGTGGTTCCATACAAGTTTTAGGATGACCATAGTATTTTTAAAAGCAAAATATTTTAAAAGCAAAATTTAACAGTGGTAAATCATAGAATTCTCTATAATCATTTAGACTTACATTGCAGTAGAATATTTGTTGATTTGGTAAATATTTGTGATATTGTTAAGTGAGAAATAGACCTTAAAAGAGTAAATACAGGGACTTCACTGCTGGCACAGTGGTTAAGAATCCTCCTGCCAACACAGAGGACACGGGTTCAATCCCTGGTCCAGGAAGATCCCACATGCTGTGGAGCAACTAAGCCCATGTGCCACAACTACTGAGCCTGAGCTCTAGAGCCTGCGAGCCACAACTACTGAGCCCACGTGCCACAACTACTGAAGCCCACGTGCCTAGAGCTCGTGCTCCACAACGAGAAGCCACCGCAATGAGAAGCCCGCACACCACAACGAAGAGTAGGCCTCGCTCACCGCAACTAGAGCAAGCCCACATGCAGCAACGGAGACCCAACACAGCCAAAAAATGAATAAGTAAATAAATAAATAAATGTTCCTTAAAAAAGAAAGAGTAAATACAATATGAATCTGGTTTTATGGCATAAAAACTCAAAATAAAAAGTCGAAATAAATATACTAGAATAGTCATAATGATTAGTTAGTTCTTAGTGTTGAGTAGAGATTATTTTATTTCCCTTCTCATATAAACCTCATCCAAAGTTTCCAAAATTAACATGTTACTTAAAAAAAATTTTTTTAATGGAGGAGGCAGGTATCAATCAAACTTCCCACCATTCCTGAAGCTCAGGCCCCACCAATGATTGGCTCTTCCACAGGTATAAAGATCAAAGTTCAAGCAAACATTTTTAAAAATCCATTACCAAACATATAAATTGAACCTTGGCAAGAAGGCAAATACGTTAAAACGCTTTTGGAAAAATGATGACCTAAATTTTAAAATTGCTGATTTATAGTCTTCCTTCCAGAAGTAGACAAAAAGCATCTATCCTTAAGCAGGCTATTCTTATTTCATGAAATAAAACAATGCCCTCTGTACATGAAATATCTCTTTATTCTTAAGGATGAGGGAGAAGGGAAGAAAAGCGAGGAGAAAACAGAGAGAATATGCATTCACCTCATCATATACTAACTGATGCAACTTCTAGAGAAGCCCTGTTTCTACTGACTATAAAATATCATATGAGCCATGAAAATGCCAGACTCCTACTGATCTTGATCTTCGCCAGGATAAGAGTTTGAGAAAACACTAATTGCTGAGTAGCCTACCTAGAAAGCCCTGATACATTTGGAATCTTTATCAATTTATTTTCACATGGTAAAAAGCCAACAAAAGTCAGAAACAAGTGATAACAACATTATTTCTCTAGAAAATGATAAAGACCTTAAAGGCCATCAAGAGTAGAATACCTGTGGTTCAAGTCCACCAGCTCCCAGACTGGGTTCAAAATTAATCAGAAGAAAATATTACACGATGACTTCTGTTGTTCAGTATCATTGTCAGATTGATGTATGTTACTCTCATCTCTCCAGCCATGTGGAAAGATCCTTATGGAAGGAATAATAAGCATTTAAAAAATATTTGTCTGACTGAATCTTGGTTTTTCATTCCTGCTAATAGCTATGGTTTTTCTTCAGTAGCTTTCTGGAACTCTTCCATTACTCAAATGGGCTTTCAGTGAGAAGGTTAATTAAAATGACTGTTAAAGAATGTACTAGATAACTGTAGTACCAGAAGTGAGGAAACTCCTGTGCTCAACTTATGTGATCAAACTCTGCAAATTTTCTAGAATGTTTAGCCAACTGCCTCTATTCTCCATCATAAGATCAACAAATACAACTGTACTCCTGAGTGTAATAAAATGTAAATAATAAAGTACATGTCACAGTCAGTCCAATGGACTAGTCACCTGTGAGCTTTACTCTGAGCCTATATATCAAAGCAGAGTGAGCCAATGCAAAAAGAGGTTGTCCACAATAGTAAATTTTGGAAGCAATCTCCATGGTTAAATAAATTATGAAATACCCATATATAGAATTCTATGGGGACTTCCCTGGTGGCGCAGTGGTTAAGAATCCGCCTCCCAATACAGGGGACATGGGTTTGAGCCCTGGTCGGGGAAGATCCCACATGCCACGGAGCAACTAAGCCTGTACACCACAACTACTGAGCCTGCGCTCTAGAGCCCGCGAGCCACAACTACTGAGCCCACGTGCCACAACTACTGAAGCCCACACGCCTAGAGCCCGTGCTCCACAACAATTGAAGCCACCTCAATGAGAAGCCCATGCACCGCAACAAAGAATAGTCCCCGCTCGCCACAACTAGAGAAAGCCCGTGAGCAGCAACAAAGACCCAATGCAGCCAAAAATAAATAAATAAATAAATAAGTTTAAAACGAAAAAGAATTCTATGAGGCCCATACAAGAACGAGGTAAGCCTATACATTTGGACATGGAAAGATATCCATGTAAATGAAATGAGCAAGTTATAGATGAACATATAGAGAGTGATCCCATTCACATAAAACAAAATAAAACAAAACCAAATATGTTTATAAATGCATTGAATAATGTATGCAAGTGCAATGTTGTTCACCAAACTGTTTACCTTGAGAGAGGAGTAAAATTTCATAGGCAGCAAGGAAATAAAAAAGGGGCTTTCAGTTTTTATTCTTTTTTTTAAATATAAGGATATATTTGTTTTTAATAAATATATAAAGAATTACAAATACATTCAATGATTTATAAAAAGAAAAATATTAAAAGCATTAGATAGTGTATATACCAACAGAAATTAATTATGATGTACAGTTGACCTTTGGACACAACAGGGGTTGGGGTACCGACCCTCCACACAGTCTAAACTCTGAGCATAACTTTACAATCAATCCTCCATATCCATGGTTCCACATGAGTAGATTCAACCAGCCAAGAATCGTGTAGTACTATAGTATGTATTCACTGAAAAAAATCCAAGTATAAGTGAACCCCTGTAGTTCAAACCCATGTTGTTCAACAGTCAACTTATATGTATGCATAAAACACAAATTCTATGCCATTAAAAATGTAGATTTATATTCATTGACATGGAAAGACAGTCACAATTTATAAGGCAAAATGGCCAGGAATGAACAGTATTACCCATTTTGTTGAAAGCAGCAGTCCCCAACCTTTCTGGCACCAGGGGCCAGTTTCGTGGAAGACAATTTTTCCACGGCCGGGGGTGGGAAGGGGGGTGGAATCATTCAGGTTGGTAATGCAAGCGATGCAGGGGATGGTTCAGGCAGTAATGAGAGTGATGGGGAGCGATGGGGAGCAGCAGATGAAGCTTTGCTCGCTAGCCCACTGCTCACCTCCTGCTGTGCGGCCCGGTTCCTAACAGGTTCCGAACAGGGGTTGGGGACCCCTGGTTTAAAGAATATGTGTGTATATAGGAACTTCCCTAGTGGTCCAGTGGCTAAGGCTTCGTGCTCCCAGTGCAGGGGGGGCCTGGGTTCCATCCCTGGTTGGGGAACTAGATCACGCATGTTGTAACAAAGAGTTCCCGCATGCCGCAACTAAAAAGATCCCGTGTGCCACAACTAAGACCCAGCGCAGCCAAATAAATAAATATTTAAAATAAATAAATAAAACATATATGTGTATATAAATGAATATATAAAAGTCAATAATCACAATTAGTCATAAAATTTAACAGTAACCCACTGTATAATTTTTTTTATTCATTTAACTATATTCTCTAATCTGTAAACAATTAACATAGTAGTAGAGTAATAAGGAAAAATATTCCTTAAAACAGTTTCATTACGCACACAAAAAAAGCTATATATCTAAAGTTCATGAATAAATAATTGTTAATACCGTTTCTAGTCACACAAAGTAAAGTGAAAAATAAAAGAAACTGTTTGTATAACAAGAGAAAATAGCCAAGTATTTCAGGTAAATTTGGTAAAGAATCTGAATTGCCCAGGTAAGCACCTCCACTTTTCTACTTCACTTCCTGTATATGTACACACCTCAGTTACTTTATATAATATATGCCAGTGCACAAACATTTCCATCTTCAGTCATGTGTGTAGCTTTAAAAGTCTAATCAATTTTATAAAGGACAAAAAAGTTGCCAGTGAAGCCAAGACCTTAATTTAACATCATTCCAACAGAAGTTGCTGCATTTTAATGCACCTTTATAAAACCCATAAAACAAGCATTATAATGAAAGAGAAACTAACTATTAAAATGATGACTTTTAACCTTTTTAATGCACAATGGGCAGTCAACAGTTTTCTAAATCCTGAGGCTCAAATGAATTTTAAGGTTTATAAGAGAAAACTCCACTCCCAAGTTCAAAATACTCATTGCTTAAAAGTAATAATAAATTCCCTAGTGAAACACTGGGCTCTGGTTTTAATTAGAAGTAAATGTGCTAAGATTGCCACCTCCTGCTGAAGAAAAAGTCAAGTCCTTCATGACCTACCTCAAGTGGATTTTCAAAATACCTCAGATCTGAATCCTGTCTTAAAGGAAGAAAGAGGAAAGAATAGAAAAATATATTCTCATGCAGAAAAATAAGTAATGCCACTTAAACTATCCAATGCTGCCAAATGCAAAATTCTCATTTCCCAAAAAAGTAAAACATACTCTTCTTTGGATCCATGATCTGAGATAACAGATAAAATCCCTTACTTGATGGCATTACTCTAACAAAATATTAAAATATACTTGTCACATGTCAAATTCAAAACCAAAATATATCAGCAATGACGAAGTCAAGGAGGAAAAAAATGAGATTGCATAATAAAACCATGACTTCTATTATTGTCCATTCAAAAAAATTCATCCGATGATACAATGAATGTTGAAAAAATCAGTACTTCCCGAAAACTTAATTTTTCTCTCTTCCCCTGAGATTGCCATTATGATATTTAAACCTTGAAATTTTCAAATCTTTTAATATATATGTGTGTATGTATATATATATAAGTATATGTACATACACACACATAATATACCTATAAATATGTACAAATATATATAACTGTACAGAATTCTGACTCTTGTCAATTTCCTCATCTGTAGAATGGGAATAATATCTACTTTGCAGGTTGTTTCAAGAACTAAATGGAAACATGTGAAGGAACCTGGCACAGTACCAGACACATAACCAAATCTTGCAATCAAAAAAATGTTTTTCTTAGCCTTTGGAAAGACAATAGAGATTTCAAAGTTAGTAGCCTTTATTAGGAGATCTCTTTAACACAAGAAAAAGAAACAACATCTGCAGTTGTCTTGTTTTTTCCCTCTTAAATCAAACACACTCTCCATCTAAGATATTTTCATAGTTTTTTACTGACTTCATATTTTGGGATGTCAGTTATACAATACCAGTAGCTTTCATTTAAAAAAAAAGGGTTGGTCTAACAAAAACATAAATTAATGTATGAAACACAATGCTGTTCCTCCTTATAGAAAGTTCATATGCTTTAATATCAAAATAAGCCGTTAGTCAATAAATCTCTAATGACTCCAAAATGAGAAAGCAAAAAGTTAAGAATGAAAACTCCTCCTCTCCTAGATAAAGTAAATAACATTCTGAACAGATTATTTGTAATTTATAAAAACATATTTGCAACTTGGTAACATTTTACTAACTACTTGAAACCAGTCAAAATTGCTATGGTACATTCTAAAGGAAAATAATACAAACAAAAAATTAACATTTCAGCATCATCAATAGCCACCTAAACTATCAATGCCATGATTCAGATTTCAACAGCCACCTAAACTATCAATGCCATAATATGATTCATATTATAATCTGATAATAAAAGAAGATTATTTCAGCTTTCCAGACAATGTCTCATTTCTCAATCTCCTCTATTTCTCCAATATACACAGCATGCATCATTCTGGAAAATTTCTAATTGTTAAACTCTGTTAAAAGTTTAAGTCAATGAACAAATGTTTCTCGTTACAAAATTCAATAACTGTAATAGAATTATGGATTTAACATGTAACGTCCTGAAAGCATTTTCTAAACAGATGAATTGTTTGAGAGTTACTACTTTCCTTAGGTTTGCCTACATGGAAACACATGTTTTTTCAATTATATAGCAAAGACTATGGCTTCTGTTCAAACCTAGATTTTATTGTTTATAAAATTAGAAACAGATACAAATATATAAAGATATATACACACACATTTATAAACATATACACCCAGGCTATATATTATATATGAACAGTTGAAAGGTTTAGAGTGTTATATAAGTAGGTACTTTACACACGTATGAGGAAATTAATATTAATCTCTCAAATGGATAATTCATTCATAAACAAAACTTTTGTAATCTCAAAGATATCCTCATAAATGCCACCACAATTATTTATACAATTCAGTCAAAATTAAGCTAAGTGAAAATACTGGTGAGTTCTAGCACCTTTATTTCTTAAAAAAATCAAGAATTGTTTACAGTCATTGTTTGCCATTTTTACCCCAAAAAGGGAGGATTCTATTTTAATCTAGTGTCTCTAAATGTTCACCAAAATCACACTGCATTTTCATCAATACTTGATTTACAAGTTCATGTATTTCTGTTTATATTTAAATTTTAAGATTAAAGGTAATTTAAATTTTCTTCTTAATAATGTTCTGTATTTTTCCAAATTTTGTGCAAATTATATGTGGCCTTCATAATTTAAAACAGAAGTAATTCTAAAGCAATAATTAAAACATTGAGTATGAATTATAAATCAGAAAGCTTGGTATTGGTAACTCCCTCCAAAAAAGAATGTATAGTACCAAAGGGCTAATCTATGAATTTATGACTTTTCATGGTTTGTTCAAAAGGGACATACATATATTAAATTCTGATTCAGATCTAACTGTTGTAATAAGAGAAGAAAAGAGGTGTGTAAGTTATACCTAAAATATAGTCCTTAATTTTTGTTAATATTAATCCTATAATGAGAGCAGTGGGGATGATTCTGTCCCCCGAGTGGTTGTCACACGGGTTGGTGGAGGGTGCTACTGGTATCTAATGGGTAGAGTGCAGGATTGCTGCTAAACATCCTACAATAGCACAGGGCAGCCTCCACAACAAAGGATTATCCAGACCAAACTCAGCAGTGCCAAGGGTAAGAAACTCTGATGTACAAAATATAAATCTTTTATGTTTAAGTTACAAGTCAAAATCCTAAAGACAAATAATTTTAATTCAAAAAGTAATTCCTGTTTCTTTTTAAGGACACACTAATTCCAACTTTCCAAGCATCTAAACTACTTACTTCTTTAAAGCAGTTTAAAAAATAAAGCCTAACTTTTCTTTCATTCTCAATTTTAATTCTCTGTCCTCACCGCCCTCAGCATACCCCTGACCCAAAATCAAGTATAACCTTGAAATAAGAGACTTAAAGATACACAAAAGTTCTTCCTCTTTGTTTTGTGAGTGTATCTTCTAGAATAAAGGAAATGAAAAGTTTCGGAATTTGGATAAAGATAATCAAATCCAGCTAATAAGATTTTTATTTCAAATTAATATTTGTTTTATTTTTAATTGTCTCAACTAAATAAAGATTGAAGGCTTTAAGGACTCGAAACAAACTACATACTGTACTAACACTCTTATCACAGCTTTTTGTTATTTATTTCATCCTGCTTTTTTTTTTTTGATGCTGTATGTGTTTTTTTTAATTGCGGTAAAATATATATAATGCAAAATTTACCATTTTAACTATTTTTAAATGTACAGTTCTGGGACATTAAATACATCCACATTGTTACACAGTCATCACCACCATCTATCTGTAGAACTTTTTCACCTTTCCCAACTGAAACTTTGTATCCATTAAACACTAACTCCCCACCCCCTCCTCTCCCAGCTCCTGGCAATCACCATTCTGTTTTCTGTTCCTAAGAATCTCACTACTCTAGGAACCTCATATAAGAGGAATCACAGAGTATTTGTCTTTTTGTGATTACCTTATTTCACTCAGCATAATGCCTCTCAAATTCATCCATGTTGTAGCATATATCAGTACCTCATTCTTTTCTATGACTGAATAATACTCTATTATATGTATATAACACATTTTGTTTATCCATTCAAGTGTCATTGGACACTTGGATTGCTTCCACCTTCTGGAGGCTATTGTAAATAATGCTACTATGAACGTGGGTATACAAATATTTGCTTGAGTCCTTGCTTTCACTTCTTTTCGGTGTACACCCAGCAGTGGAATTGCTGGATCATACAGTAAGTCTATGTTTAATTGTTTTAACTTTTTGAGTATTCATTCACTCTTGATAATATAAAGACATATTTTGTATGGCTCTTACACCCTCTTCTTTGTTCTGCATAATATTAGAAGTGAGAAGAGATTTCTCTAATCTTGCAGTACTTATCAATAAAAGACCTACAAGGGGTCTTCCCTGGCGGTCCAGTGGTTAAGACTTCACCTTCCAATCCGGGGTGCAGGTTCGATCCCTGGTTGGGAAGCTAAGATCCCACATACCTCGCACCCAAAAAACCAAAACATAAAACAGAAGCAATATCGTAACAAACTCAATAAAGACTTTTAAAAAAATGAAAATAATTTTTAAAAAATCAAAGACCTACAAGATATACCTATAACGCACAAGAATGTCTAACAAAGCAGATCTGTGTATTTGTTTAAACCCTAAAGCTGACACCATCTAACAGTTAAAAATTCATTAAAAATGATCTCCCATGGATTGACATATACACACTACTATATAAGATAGATAACTAATAAGGACCTACTGTATAGCACAGGAAACTTTACTCAATACTCTATAATGACCTATATGGGAGAAGAACCTAAAAAAGAGTGGGTATATGTATATGTATAACTGACTCACTTGCTGTACACCTGAAACTAACACAACATTGTAAATAAACTATACTCCAATAAAAATTTTTAAAAAACAAAGAAAAAAAATGATCTCCCAGGCTAATATCCAAAATTCTCCTGAAAAAAATCTCTTCTTGTTTTGTAAGATTATTAATTATTGGTTAAATTTCTTTTTTTAACTTTTATTTTATATTGGAGTATAGCTGATGAACAAAGTTGTATTAGTTTCAGGTGTACATCAAAGTGATTCAGTTATACATATACATGTATCTGTTCTTTTTCAAGTTCTTTTTCCATTTAGCTATTACAGAATATTGAGGAGAATTCCCAGGACAAATTTTCCTCTTCTGGGGTATGAATTCTCAAAGGAATGAGTGTAAAGATAGTTTTTCAAACTGCACTGACACTCACCAATGAGAACCTATAGGTTCTCCATCTCTTTTTTCCCTTGAGAATGAAAATCATTGCCACAAAGCCAAAAGAAAGTGTGTTGCAGCTTTGGTTATCCTGGGAAAGAAAAAACGTCTGAGAACCAGTGACTATGGCAGTGTTCCCAAAATTGTTCCAGAACACATGCACGTGTATGTATATAAGATGAATGAGGATAAGTAAATCCTGCAATTCTGAATATGAACTAGAAGTACCAATATGAACCTATAATATATTTTATCTTTAAAAATTATTTTTATATATTGCCTAGCTCTATCCACCAAAACAAACCAGAAGCAATAACTAACCAGGAGCAATCAGCACCATTAGCACCCAGATTGTGATCTTCAAATGCCATTTCCCACCAAGAAAAAGAAATATACTCCTTTAAAAAAAATGACTTATTCCAGTTCTGGAAGGGGAAATATACAAGATGTGGCTGGAATATCTCATAACAGAAAGCAAGAATGCTGACAGGGACTACTGGAGCTCTGTCAAAAGGGCTCGGAAGCACCAACTTGTAAAGGTTCCCTTGGCCAAAAATGGTATGGTATTATTTTTAGCATTAATAAAAATAACAACTTCAGTAAATTAAAATGCACCAAATATGTAAATCCATGAGTTCATAATAATACGCAAATAACAAAAATAACAACTAATTTGTCATCTTTGGAGGGTTCTATGGAACCAACTCTGTATTTAGAAAAACAAAAGAGAACCAAGCATTCATCCTGCCTTTCCTATATGAAATGTATCTCTGGGTAACCAAATAGTTTATAATTTATTAAAAATCTATTCTTTTAGATGTATTTACATAATAAAGAAATGACAAAATCAGAATATAACAATTTTGAATCTCTAATAAAATAATGATCTAAGCAATGATCATCAATGGCTATTGACAACACAAAGACAGACAACCTGGTATCATGTACCTACTTATAGAAGAAGTACACAACACCAGCTGTGAAGCTGTCTTGCCAAAAAATCAAACCTGAATCTGATAAAGCTTCTAGATCTAACTACAAATTTACAAATTTGAAGGACAGAGGAACACATCTATAAGACACCATGGGGGGCTTCCCAGGTGGTGCAGTGGTTAAGAATCTGCCTGCCAATGCAGGAGACACAGGCTCTATCCCTGGCCCAGGAAGATCCCACGTGACATGAAGCAACTAAGCCCGTGTGCCACAACTACTGAGCCTGCGCTCTAGAGCTCACGTGCCACAACTACTGAAGCCCGCGCGCCTAGAGCCCGTGCTCCGCAACAAGAGAAACCACAGCAATGAGAAGCCCTCACACCACAACGAAGAGTAGCCCCAGCTCACCTCAACTAGAGAATGAGAAGGCCGGCGCACAGCAACGAAGACCCAATACAGCCAAAAAAAATAAAAACAAATAAATTTATTAAAAAAAAAAAAAAAGACACCATGGGCATGCAACAAGCAAAAACTAGACTATGGGAATTAATAGGACAAACAATTCAATCTATTCAACAAATAAGTTACAGAGGAGAGAGAGAAAGAGGGAGAGAGTAGGGAGGGAGGGAGGAAGGAGAGAAGAGGGAGGGGAGAGGAGAGAGAAGAGAAGGAGAATCTAATTTTAACCTATTAATATATTTTAATGGAATAAAAAGCCAGTAAAACTTGGCATTTTAACACATTATTTTGCCACTGTACTCTCAAGTTAATCCTAACTGAAAATGTGCACTGTAAGAAGGTTTTTAAAAACTTGAAATGAACTTATGGCTTTCAAATTATTATTTTCAATCACAGTCATAAATGCAACAGGGAGACAAAATAGTTAAGAACTCAGTCTACAAGTCAGACCCACCCAGGTCCAAACCTCAGCTCTTAATAGCTTATCACTTAATAGCTGTGTAAACTGAGGCAAGAAATTTTATTTTATAAGCATTAGTTTCCTCATCTGTATGATGAAGTTTAATCACACTGACTTGACAAGATTGTTTCGACAATTAAATAAGATACTGTATACAAAGAATTTAGCAGAATCACTCATAAAACATGCCCACTAAATGTAGTTTTTATCATAAATAATAAATGTCTCACATTAGAATTTTTAAAATATAAATGTGAAGAATCACAAAACTCCTGTTCAAAAGTAAATACCACACTCACCACATTTACATACATGAAGACCCATTTAAGGAAACATCAAGAAAGGAGGAAAAATTAATTTTAAATATGCCTCAGTCAACCTTAAACCTATGTTAACAGATAAGAGCAATTATTTACCAAATATAAAGAGGTTAGAAAATCAAATTGACAATTGGTACTACTTGTTTTACTACAAAGTGGCACTAGCCTTTGGACCAGTAGCTATTTGCAAAATAGACTCAAATATAATAAATACTAAACATTCCTTTGAGTTTTTAGGATTCTAAATAAATAGAAGTTCTGTCAGGCATCACAGATGAAAAGATAAAAGAAGTTCTTGATCTCAAGGAACTCATAGTCTAGTGAAAGAAACAGACAAAAAATTATAAGACATTGTGGTGTCATGATAGAAGCACACAAAGGGTCTTATAGTTTCACATAAAAGGCATACCTAGGACTGGGGGATGAGACAAGAGGTAGGTGTAATTGGTTTCAAAGTCCTCCCACCAAAAAAGTGAGCCTGAATTGAATTTTGAAAGAGTAGGAGTTGGCTAAATGAAAAACTGAGGGAAAGTAAATTTTACTGTACAGGCAGAAGCATGAGAAAGTATTGTTTCAAGCTGGGGTCTGAAGTAAGATCAGATGATAGAGTTAAGCAGGCCAGAGACTTATATAAGCCTTGTTATTCTCACAGGTGATGGGAACCATGAGGAATTTTAAGCAGGTCAAAGACATGATAAGATTTGTGCTTTGAGAGATTACTCTAAAGCAGCAGAATGAAGAATGGAAGGAAGAAAGAAACAGGCAGCCTAGGGAGCAAGATAAGAGGCATACAGAGCAGCAGGGAGGCTCTTCCAGCAATGTAGATGAGAAACAGAGAAAGCCCAAATTAAGGCAATGATGGTAGAGATGATGATGAAGCATCTTATTCCTCCATTTTCAATGTCATTAGAACTCCTTGTTAGCAGGACCTACAGAACAGCATAGAAATCAAGGCCAATGATCCTGATCCTCCAGTTCATGTGATAATAAAGATGTCACCCAATTCCACCATTATGGTAGCCTAGACTTTTTCAAAACTCAACCACAAACCAATTTGATGCCTTGGTTATAAAAGAGAGAAAAAAAAATTTAAGGAGCAGAACTCCATATAATCTCTATTATTCCTGTAAACAAATAGACATGTGCATAAGTCTTTGACTCCTTAGACAGAAACGCGTGCACACAGACACACACGCACACGCAATAAGAAATAAGAAAAAGTTTCAATTTTCAATAGAGTTCATGCTACATAGATTAAGAGGCTAAAATTATATTCAAATTCATATAGTGTCTGCTATCACTAATTACACACTGGCTTCCTTTCATTTACAAAGACTGCCCAATTTCATTCTATATATATTGCAATATTTTCCTCTTAAGGTTAAAATTCCTATAGTGTATTTAATCTTTAACCAAGAATACTTCTTTTAAATATATATATATATGAATACCTAGATAATAGATATATAGTTGTTTTTATTTTCATCACCTCCAAGTTCCTCAAATGCAAACATGATTCCCTTTTCAAAATAATTTCCTTATTTAAAATTCAAACACAAATTCATTTCCAAATTCAAACTTGCCACATACCTCTATGAAGAACAGCAACTCTGGCAAGGTTTGTAAGGTTGTTTAAAAAATGTTAAGAGGGGGGCTTCCCTGGTGGCACAGTGGTTGAGAATCTGCCTGTCAATGCAGGGAACACGGGTTCGAGCCCTGGTCTGGGAAGATCCCACATGCCGCGGAGCAGCTGGGCCCGTGAGCCACAATTACTGAGCCTGAGCGTCTGGAGCCTGTGCTCCGCAACAAGAGAGGCCGCGACAGTGAGAGGCCCGCACACCGCGATGAAGAGTGGCCCCTACTTGCCACAACTAGAGAAAGCCCTCACACAAAAACGAAGACCAAACACAGCCAAAAATAATAAATAAATAAATAAAAATTTAAAAAAATAAAGTTAAGAGGTTATAAGCAATTAAAAATTACTCTAGTATCTGAACAGTACAAAACCTTTATCTTCAGCTACATGAATTGCCTGAAGCACTCTAGATTTATTCCAAAATTCCAGTGCTCTACAATTTTTCTGTAACAACAAAGTGGGTAATTTAAAAGCAAGGGAATTATTTAATCAAGTACATAACATCCACAGTAGAAAGCAGTTTCCCCTAATTTTTTTTTCTTCTTGTTAAAATGAAATAACCAAAGAACACATTTTAATTTCAAACTGAAATGTTTTAAAATAAATACTTTTTGCATGGAGTTCACTGTACTTGGTGATTTCAATCTTATACATATTTTTTTAATCAAAATATAATTATCATATTCATTCAATCCAGATGTTAATTACTTGCTGTATGTCTGAGACTGGGCTATGTACTAGAGATTAAAAATATGAATAAAATATAGTCCTAATCTCAAGAAACAAACACTGGGGTCAAGAAATACTAAAACAAATCATTATACCACAACTTAGTACATGCAATAATTAAAGGTAAGGTATAAACAAATTCTGTAGAAATAGAAATGGAGAAATAACCAAACCAGCAGGCCAGACAAGAAAGGCTTAACAGAGAAAGTGACACCAGCAGGGGTGGGGCTCCAAGTAGGCTCTGATGCTGAAAAGCCATCATTTGGTAACTGCCACCAGGACAGGAGAAATTGCATGTGCAAAGAGCACTGCTAAACTTATAAAAGAGGCTTTAGATTTTTCTTACACTTTAGAAAAGGTACATGACTTTAATTTTGTAGTTGTAAAACAAATTTCTTAGTCTAAATCAAAACCATAAAACATGTTTTCTCTCCCTTAGCCTTAGACAAGTGAAATTTTATAACTTGCATTTCAAAGGTGATCTTAGAGTATTTCATCTTATTGTTATTACTCCATGCTAATTTCAGAATTAAGAAGGGCATTGGCATTTGTTTAGTACGAGTTGCTGTAAGATTAAACGTAAACTGGTAAACAGATGATTTGGATAACTTACAATATTGCAAGTAATATATGTATAAAAGAAGGTATCACATAGAACTCATTTCTTTACTATTAAATCACAGTGTGCCTGCCTGAGAACCAATTATCTTCACATTTCATAAACATGATGGTGCTCAAAACTCCTTAAATCTAGTCTTTATGTTTATGGACACAGTTGTATAAAAAGTAGTTTTATATTTAATAGGAATCACTGTGATAGTGAAGACTCAGTCTAACAACAGGACCCAGGCGAACATCAAAGCAAATTCCAAGTGTAAGTCAATCGGGAATATCCTGAACATCCCAACACCAGAGAACTCCCATTTGGCAAAAGAGGGGTGGGTCAGTCAAAAAATATCAGTGGCATCCACTCTGATCATCCCTCAACACGGAAATATGCCCTTTTTTTAACTATGTCATGATATCTAACTCTCAAACTCTTTTCATTTGAAAATATGTTGCCCCCAACTGTGAAGCAATGCATGCATGAAATGTGCACCCTGCCACTTAGCACTATATGCTCTTAAGGAAATTCTTTAAAGCTGTTTCCTCATCTGTAAAATAAGCTACAGTTACGCAACTCCAGCAAAATGCCTGGCACGTAGTAAAGCACTGAATAAAAGCTGCTGTGAAGTCTTCAACTGATATAGGTTATTACATGAGGTCTGTCAATAACCAGCAAAGTACCCGGCACAATTCAGCATGTAACTCATGTTGGTTTCTTACATTGGTTTCCTTTATTTCTTAGGGCTAAGACACTAGCATTTATTTATCTTATAACTCTAACAGTATCTAGCAAAAAGCTTCACAAAAGAAGCCTATGGTAAAACCCAGCTAACTAAAATGGCTTGGGTAACTACTTCTGAATACTCAACAATCTCTCTATGCCACATGTGGTTCATAAGCTCTGGCTGTACCAGTTCAGTTAGTGCACACTGTAAAAACAATACCCTGAATTTACAAAAATGGCTTTCTTACCAGGAGCTTAAGCCACTTCTAAATAACAGTTCATTACTGACAATGACAGGATGAGGTAAACACATAACCATATTTTGAGGGAAACCCAAGGCTAAAAGAGTATGTTTTATATGGACAGTGAATCAATGGCAAAACAAGGACTCGAACTCAGAAATTTTTGCTTCAAGTTTAGAGTTTTTTCCATCCCAGACTGCATTTCCTCAAAGGACAAAAGTACATTGATTCACATCGATTTTCCAAGTCTTCACTCAAAAAGTATGAAATCTATATACAGTTGCAAATAAACATTTATAAAAGGAACAATGCCAAAATCTTTTCTTTATTAAGCTATTCAATGTATCCTTCTCTGTAATATAAGGTTGATTGTAAATCGTTTTGCTTTTTTAGGGACGTTGGCTTATTATATTAAGGATAATTATTTTTAAACCTACTACAAATAGAATAAATTAAAATTGTACACAAAGTTTAATATTTTTATCCTATGAGCTTTTTATAGTTCATCTTGTTTCCTCTGGCCATTTGCTTTTAATGTGCAACCAGTGAATAGTGCGTTTTTTATGTTTCACATTTAAAAATGCAGTCTTCCAAGCTCAGCCAGAAATGTCCATTTCAAAAATCTTACTCCAGCCAGTTGGCTTTGTCAGTGACATATGTGCAAAGTGAAAATGTAACCCACAGTGGTTTTCTGCAGGTCAGATGGAATCACTTAGCATACTCAACATGGTTTCCAGTTCGTGCCTCAAGAGGAATTTCCTTCAGCTAGCAAGTGTTTCTTTTAAACGTCAGACCAGCTACTGTTGTTTGAACACAAGTGTTATCTTGGCATGGCTGGAATATATGTGCATTCTGAGAATTATAAATGTTATTCTTATCAAAATATGAAAATTTTGAATGTATTTGCATTATAAACATTGTATGGATTCAATATAAAATTTAAGTAACCAGTGGGTGATGTTTGGGGAGCTAAAATTTTTGAATTTTAGTCAATGCCCCTGTTTTCAAAGTTTCTTTAAGTCCAAAACACTTCACAGATATAGTGGCTCATGTAAGCAGAAATGCTAAATGTCAAAAAAAGCACCTTTAGTGTTAAAAAAATTAGGAACTGCAAGTAATATTAAGTATGCTCTTTTCTGTCACATAACAAATGACTATTAACATAGAGCCTTTTTAGCAAAACATACCATAAATACATCAATGTATGAGAAATTTTCAGTTATTAAAAATGAAGGGTCAGCACCTAGAGGGGTGGGATAGAGTGGGTGGGAGGCAGACGCAAGAGGGAGAGGATATGGGGATATATGTATACATATAGCTGATTCACTTTGTTATACAGCAGAAACTAACACAACATTGTAAAGCAATTATACTCCAATAAAGATGTTAAAAAAAAAAGAAAAAATGAAGGGTCGGGACTTTCCAGGTGGTCCAGAGGTTAAGACTTCGCCTTCCAATGCAGGGGGGTGCAGGTTCGATCCCTGGTTGGGGAGCTAAGATCCCACATGCCTCGCAGCCGAAAAACCAAAACATAAACCAGAAGCAATATTGTAACAAATTCAATAAAGACTTTAAAAATGGTCCACATCAAAAAAATCTTTAAAAAAAAAAATGAAGGGTCAAATTTCACCAAACATAATTCTTGTTTTTCCAAGGGTTGCAATTTTAAGTTGGTTAACTATTTAAAAAAGAAAGGCAATCCCAATTTCATAAAATAATCAATAAAACAAAAAGCAATTTGGCCCATCCAAGAGACCCTTTCCTTCATACTATATCAATAAGCTAGACAAACACATGCATCTACTGCATCAAATAAGGTTAAAGTTCTCGCACAAACTATGACCATGTGAAGAAGCCAAGCATAGCAAACCTCTTGATGATCCTAAAACTGATTTTCAATAGGTTTATTATCTGATTGCTTTTATACTCTCCATAGATATCTTTTTTGTGAAAGATCAGGGATTGTTTTCATTATTAAAAGGCAATTCTTTTTCACTCCAGTGGCTTATCAACCTTGAATGGAATATAGTACCTACACTTTTCTTGTATGGCTAATAATTACTTTTCTTTGTACAGAGAGACACTAATCTCTTTCTCTGGTAAACAGAAGACATAAAGTTCAACTTGGTTTTTTGCAAGGATAGGACTGAGACCTAGGTTTGGAAACCAAAAAATTATGTCAACCATGAGTAAAGAGCATCTGCTACTAGTGGAAGAACTATTCTATGTTTAATGGCAGTATTTATAAAGGGGTCTTATTCTTATTAAAAGCAGAAGTGTAGATGTCATTACACTAGTCAAAAGAACAGCATGTACATTATGACATTATATATTTAACAAGAACACAGAAGGCCTGGTGGCCTAGTGTCAGAAGTGTGTGCTGCCTTGTAAGGGGTTCAGAGTTCAATGACTTAAACGAAGCCTTTGATCCTCAAATGGGTAAGAATGAGGAAACTAATAACAATGAATTACCCATGGTAGTAACAACCCTTTCCCTGTCTAATGCAGAATCAGCATTCAGAGCTTCCCTTTAATGTTAGTTTCCTAAAACATGAACTTTTCCTAAGAAGAAAATTCAAGAAAAAAGGGACAGGATGTAAATCAAAAAGAATATATATATATCCTAATGATAAAATGATTCTAGAGCTTCTCTTCTCATCCAGCTTCTATTGGTGCTATTGGTTCATCATGTTGGTTCCAACAAATGTAAAAAAACATGCAAAGTTAATTCCTCTTACCAAATAGAGGAGTGGGAGGGTGAAGCAAATTGGTGCACTTTATATTCATATACGAATATAAGATTATGGATTCAGTCAGTAACAAATGCATTCTGAGCTGTTTCTTATTCTGTTTCTGCATTCTGAGAACAAGTTTCTAGGGAACTAACCATAGCCTTTTACTTAATCCCCAAAAGGCTAAAATGGATGCAGAAGTTAACCAGGTGCAGTCAATTAGCCAGCGATGGTATCAAACCTACAGGTGTAGCTTTGTTACTACTACCTGAATTGGGTACAGCAAACTCTTAAAGTAATTTTATTCCCCCACTACAAGCATCCCTACCATTCTGTCATCCCTTAGAATTTGCACACATACAAGTAGATGAAATGTTAGAGGAAGACAATACATCAGAGAGAAAAGAAAAGGCTAGAGGAAGCCAAGGAATAGGAAAATAAGGGGGAAAACGGAATTAGCTAATACATAATTTTAAGATCTCGGTGTTAAATTGTCTACCATTAATACAACTTCCAAAATAAACTGTCTTTCTAAATGCATACAGAATTACTTGGAGAGGAACGTGATTTATCAAACTGATGAAAGAACAGAAATTTTATTTTGTAATTCTGAATTTTCTCATATGAAAAATTGGGGTAAAGTATCACCCATTTCTTTTTTTTTTTTTTTTTTAACATCTTTATTGAAGTATAATTGCCTTACAATAGTGTGTTAGCTTCTGCTTTATAACAAAGTGCCCATTTCTTATAGGTACTTATTTCTTAAGGGAATTCCCTTGGCGGTCCAGTGGTTAGGACTCCATGCTTCCACTGCAGGGGGCCCAGGTTCTATCCCTGGTCATGGAACTAAGATCTTGCAAGCCCCACAGCGCGGCCAAAAAAAAAAAAAAAAGATATACAATATAAGCAGTATTGCAAAGCACCTAGCACAGTAACTGAAACAGTATTCAATAAATGATAGCTATTTTTAATCATATTAAAGTAAAAATTGAATGATGAAAGATGTTTATGAAGCCCATGATGTCTAACATTCTTATTGTATATTCTTGATATCAGTATATCATATATTTCCATTTTAATTAAACAAGTACGGTACTTCTTAGAAGGAAATTATCTGAAAAAGATAATCCAGTACTCAGAATAACAAAAGATTTCAAATTATTTTCTTTCGTCATTGCCAAAGCTATGTAAAACTTATAAACATGATATTTGTGCTTATCAAAGGACTGGCTGAAAACCACCTCTGAAGTTGTAGACACTTGTCATATGACATTTGAAGATATAGGGAGCTATACTTACGCACTTACTCTTCTTAAACTTGATCTATTTTTTTTTAACATCTTTATTGGAGTATAAGTGCTTTACAATGGTGTGTTAGTTTCTGCTGTATAACAAGGTGAATCAGCTATACGTATACATAAATCCCCACATCCACTCCCTCTTGCATCTCCCTCACACCCTCCCTATCCCACCGCTCTAGGTGGTCACAAAGCACCGAGCTGATCTCCCTGTGCTATGCGGCCGCTTCCCACTAGCTATCTATTTTACATTTGGTAGTGTATATATGTCCATGCCACTCTCTCACTTTGTCCCAGCTTACCCTTCCCACTCCGTGTATGCTCAAGTCCATTCTCTACCTCTGCCTCTTTATTCCTGTCCTGCCCCTAGGTCCTTCAGAACCTTTTTTTTTTTTTCTAGATTCCATATATATGTGTTAGCATATGGTATTTGTTTTTCGCTTTCTGACTTACTTCACTCTGTATGACAGACTCTAGGTCCATCCACCTCACAACAAATAACTCAATTTTGTTTCTTTTATGGCTGAGTAACATTCCATTGTATATATGTGCCACATCTTCTTTATCCATTCATCTGTCGGTGGACACTTAGGTTGCTTCCATGTCCTGGATATTGTAAATAGTGCTTCAATGAACATTGTGATACATGACTTTTTTGAATTATGGTTTTCTCTGGGTATATGCCCAGTAGTGGGATTGCTGGGTCATATGGTAATTCTATTTTTAGTTTTTTAAGGAACCTCCATACTGTTCTCCATAGTGGCTGTATCAATTTACATTCCCACCAACAGTACAAGAGGGTTCCCTTTCCTCCACTCCCTCTCCAGCATTTGTTGTTTGTAGATTTTCTGATGATGCCCATTCTAACTGGTGTGAGGTGATAACTCATTGTAGTTTTGATTTGCATTTCTCTAATAATTAGTGATGTTGAGTAGCTTTTCATATACTTCTTGGCCATCTGTATGTCTCCTTTGGAGAAATGTCTATTTAGGTCTTCTGCCCATTTTTGGATTGGGTTGTTTGTTTTTTTAATATTGAGCTGCATGAGCTGTTTATATATTTTGGAGATTAATCCTTTGTCCATTGATTCATTTGCAAATATTTTCTCCCATTCTGATGGTTGTCTTTTCGTCTTGTTTATGGTTTCCTTTGCTGTGCAAAAGCTTTTAAGTTTCATTAGGTCCGATTTGTTTACTTTTGTTTTTATTTCCATTACTCGAGGAGGTGGATCAAAAAATATCTTGTGATTTATCTCAAAGAGGGTTCTTCCTATGTTTTCATCAAGAGTTTTATAGTGTCCGGTCTTATATTTAGGTCTCGAATCCATTTTGAGTTTATTTTTGTGTATGGTGTTAGGGGGTGTTCTAATTTCATTCTTTTACATGTAGCTGTCCAGTTTTCCCAGCACCACTTATTGAAGAGACTGTCTTTTCCCCATTGTATATCCTTGCCTCCATTGTCATAGATTAGTTGACCATAGGTGCGTGGATTTATCTCTGGGCTTTCTGTCTTGTTTCACTGATCTATGTTTCTGTTTTTGTGCCAGTACCATATTGTCTTGATTACTGTAGCTTTGTAGTATAGTCTGAAGTCAGGGAGCCTGATTCCTCCAGCTCCATTTTTCTTTCTCAAGATGGCTTTGGCTATTCAGGGTCATTGTGTTTCCATACAAATGGTGAAATTTTTTGTTCTACTTCTGTGAAAAAATGCCATTGGTAGTTTGATAGGGATTGCACTGAATCTGTAGATTGCTTTGGGTAGTAGAGTCATTTTCACAATGTTGATTCTTCCAATCCAAGAACATGGTATAATCTCTCCATCTGTTTGTATCATCTTTAATTTCTTTCATCAGTGTCTTATAGTTTCCTGCATACAGGTGTTTTGTCTCCCTAGATAGGTTTATTCCTAGGTTTTTTTTTTTTTTCTTGCAATGGTAAATGGAAGTGTTTCCTTCATTTTGCTTTCAGATTTTTCATCATTAGTGTATAGGAATGTAAGAGATTTCTGAGCATTAATTTTGTATCCTGCTACTTTACCAAATTCACTGATTAGCTCTAGTAGTTTTCTGGTAGCATCTTTAGGATTCTCTAAGTATAGTATCATGTCATCTGCAAACAGTGACAGTTTTACTTCTTCTTTTCCGATTTGGATTCCTTTTATTTCTTTTTCTTCTCTGATTGCTGGGCTAAAACTTCCAAAACTATGTTGAATAATAGTGGTGAGAGTGGGCACCCTTGTCTTGTTCCTGATCTTAGTGGAAATGGTTTCAGTTTTTCACCACTGAGAATGATGTTGGCTGTGGGTTTGTCATATATGGCCTTTATTATGTTGAGGTAAGTTCCCTCTATGCCTACTTTCTGGAGGGTTTTTATCATAAATGGGTGCTGAATTTTGTTGAAAGCTTTTTCTGCATCTATTGAGATTATCATATGGTTTTTATCCTTCAATTTGTTAATATGGTGTATCACATTGATTTGCAGATATTGAAGAATCCTTGCATTCCTGGGATAAACCCCACTTAATCATTGTATATGATCCTTTTAATGTGCTGCTGGATTCTGTTTGCTAGTTTTTTGGGGGTTTTTTAAACTTTTTGGGTTTTATTTATTTATTTATTTATTTATTTATGGCTGTGTTGGGTCTTCGTTTCTGTGCGAGGGCTTTCTCTAGTTGCGGCAAGTGGGGGCCACTCTTCATCGTGGTGCACAGGCCTCTCATTATCGTGGCCTCTCTTGTTGCAGAGCACCAGCTCCAGACGCGCAGGCTCAGTAATTGTGGCTCACGGGCCTAGTTGCTCCGCAGCATGTGGGATCTTCCCAGACCAGGGCTCGAACCCGTGTCCCCTGCATTGGCAGGCAGATTCTCAACCACTGCGCCACCAGGGAAGCCCTGTTTGCTAGTATTTTGTTGAGGATTTTTGCATCTTTGTTCATCAGTGATATTGGCCCATAGTTTTCTTTTTTTGTGACATCTTTGTCTGGTTTTGGTATCAGGGTGATGGTGGCCTCGTAGAATGAGTTTTGGAGTGTTCCTCCCTCTGCTACATCTTGGAAGAGTTTGAGAAGGTCAGGTGTTAGCTCTTCTCTAAATGTTTGATAGAATTCGCCTGTGAAGCCATCTGGTCCTGGGCTTTTGCTTGTTGGAAGATTTTTCATCACAGTTTCAATTTCAGTGCTTGTGATTGGTCTGTTTATATTTTCTATTTCTTCCTGGTTCAGTCTTGGAAGGTTGTGCTCTTCTAAGAATTGGTGCACTTCTTCCAGGTTGTCCATTTTATTGGCATAGAGTTGCTTGTAGTAATCTCTCATGATTCTTTGTATTTCTGCAGTGTCAGTTGTTACTTCTCCTTTTTCATTTCTAATCCTGTTGATTTGAGTCTTCTCCCTTTTTTTCTTGATGAGTCTGGCCAATGGTTTATCAATTTTGTTTATCTTCTCAAAGAACCAGCTTTTAGTTTTATTGACCTTTGCTATTGTTTCCTTCATTTCTTTTTCATTTATTTCTGATCTGACCTTTATGATTTTTTTCCTTCTGCTAACTTTGGGTGTTTTTTGTTCTTCTTTCTCGAATTGCTTTAGGTGTAAGGTTAGGTTGTTTATTTGAAATGTTTCTTGTTTCTTGAGGTAAGATTGTTTTGCTGTAAACTTCCCTCTTAGAACTGCTTTTGCTGCATCCCATAGGTTTTGGGTCATCGTGTTTTCATTGTCATTTGTTTCTAGGTATTTTTTGATTTCCTCTTTGATTTCTTCAGTGATCTTCTGGTTATTTAGTAGTGAAGCACATTGATCAGTAGACCAGAATAGAGAACATAGAAATATACCCACACGAGTATGGCCAACAGATTTTTGACAAAGGTGCAAACCAATGTAATGAAGGAAGGAGAGCATTTTTAACACATTGTGCTGGAACAGTTGAACCCTCTTAAAAAGAAAAATGAACTTTGAAGCAAACCTGACAACTAATGCAAAACTTAACTCAAAATGGAACACAAGTCTACGTAAAAAGTAAAACTATAATACTTTTAGAGGGAAACTTTCAGAAAAAAATCTTTGTGACCTAAGGCAAGCAAAGAATTCTTAGATATAACATCAAAAGTACAATCCATAAAAGAAAAATTGATAAAGTGGACTTCACCAAAATTAAAAACTTTTGCTCTGTGAAAAACCCTGTTAAGAGGTTAGAAAGATAAGCCACAGATTGGGAAAGCATATTTGCAAATCACATACCTGACAAAGGCCTTGTATCCAAAAGATATAAAGAACACTCTGAGTTTACCAGTAAAAACACAAACAACGCAGTTAGAAAAACAAAACAAAAAACACCAAATCCAGTTTGAAACAGACACTTAACCAAATAGGGAATATGGGTGCACATAAGCATATGAAGAGATGTTCAATATCATTAACTATGCTGAGTGAAGAAAAGCCAATATCTAAGGGTTACATACCATACGATTCCATTTATACAAGTTTGAAATGACAAAATTAGAGCAATGGAGAACAGGTCAGTGACTGTCAGAGGTTAGGGAGGGGTATGATTATAAAAGTGTAGCACAATGGAGGGCCTTTGTGTGATGGAAGAGTTCCATATCTTGATTGGGATGGCAACTACATGTGTCCATACAAGTGATAACATTTCATAGAACTATACCCACACAGAAAAAAATCAGTTCAGGTAAAGAGTGATGCAACCCAAGTAAGGTCTGTATCTAGTCAGTAGTATTGTGCCAATATCAGTTTCCTAGTTTTCACATTGTACAATGTTACTATTGGGGGAAGTTGGGTGATGGGTATACAGGACCTTTTTGTACTATTTTTGCAACTTCCTGTGAGTTTATAATTTTTTCAAAAAGTTATCAAAAAGGAACCACTGAGGGACTTCCCTGGTGGTCCTGTGGTTAAGGCTTCGCCTTGCAATGCAGGGGGTGCGGGTTCGATCCCTGGTCAGGGAGCTAGGATCCCACATGCCTTGGGGCCAAAAAACCAAAACAGAAAAAAACAGAAGCAATATTGTAACAAGTTCAATAAAGACTTTAAAAATGATCCACATCAAAAAAAAAAAATCTTAAAAAAAAAGGAACCACTGAGATGCCATGACTACTGCCACCTCAACAACAATTTTATGCCAATGAATTTGAAACCTCAATGAAATGGGCAAATTTCTAGAAAAATTTCCCACAATAAAAGCACTGAATAGGGCTTCCCTGGTGGCGCAGTGGTTGAGAATCTGCCTGCTAATGCAGAAGACACGGGTTCGAGCCCTGGTCTGGGAAGATCCCACATGCCACGGAGCAGCTGGGCCCGTGAGCCACAGCTGCTGAGCCTGCGCGTCTGGAGCCTGTGCCCCGCAACGGGAGGGGCCGCGATAGTGAAAGGCCCGCGCACCGCGATGAAGAGCGGTCCCCGCACCGCGATGAAGAGTGGCCCCCACTTGCCGCAACTAGAGAAAGCCCTCGCACGAACCGAAGACCCAGCACAGCCATAAATAAATAAATAAATAAATAAATAAATAAAATTAAAAAAAAAAAAAAAAAAAAGCACTGAATAAATTCTACAAAACTTACAAGAATAAACTTTATTCAAGGGAATAAAAGTGTGACATTTCGCAACTCAATGTGAGTAATGTCACTGGAGCCAATTTTGCCTCTCCAATAGAACTATATATACTGCGAAATTGATTTTGTTTTCTCCAATATCTTGTAATTTCTTAATTATGTCTGTTTCAATGACTCATTCAGAGTTTGGTATTAAGGGATACTTCATAAATTCCAGTAAGGCAACTAGCTGGTGTTAGATCTCATTTTACCAAAACTCCTATTGATGTGGTTCTTCCAAACATTTTAAATCTTATCTTTCTTTTCCCTTTATGTATACTTGGCCATTTTTCCTGAAACTATTGATACCTGTGATCATGTATCTAGTAATCCTAACATTTTTAGTTCAATTACATTTTAATAGATTAAATAGAAAAAAAATTTCTAATCTGGGAAGATAAAACAATGCCAAGTCTCTAGTTTAGAGCTCTAGGTTTGCTCTTTATCCTTGTTCTAAGCTTTTCCCTGGTCTCTTTGATTGTGATAGTTCATTCCTTCTCTCTCGTTGTTGGAATGGTAGAAACTCTTTGGTTTGGGGCTGCATGACAGCCATTTGTCTTTATGTGGTCTATTATTCTGTCTCAGGGGTTGCCTGTCCATAAGATTAAACTTGATCTATTTTTAACCATTTTAAATTATAAAACTAATAGAATTGAACAGTCAGAAGAGTAGCAAATGGAAAGGTGAAGTCTCCTTCCTTCCTGAACTCAGCAGAGTACAACCAGGAAACAATTTTTTCCCCATCATTGTTCCTGTAAAGCTGTTCTGTGGATTCATTCTTCACTGCTCCTGAATGAAGTTTAAGGCAAATCTTACAGCTTTCCTATTCTCTCTTAGGAAATCATGAATAATCTCGTTTTCCAAGTATTAACACATCTAGACTCTCTTGGAGGATTTCAACTTCCAGCTAAAACAAAATAACTAGCCCTCCTACTGTAAACTACTATAAACTGGACAAAACATATCAGGCTACTGTCAGCAGGCAGCACAGCCTATGACACCAAGAGAAGGGAAACTCATGAGGTGAGCCCCTGCATCTGCCCAAGCTCTGTCAGGAGATAATTTCCAACTGCAGCACAGCAAGCTGGAGTTCAAGCAGAGCACAGTAGCCCCACTAAGCTAAGAAGGCAGCTATCAGACTTGGGGGCAGCTGCAGAACCTGAAATCTGGGGCAAGGCACCAGAGAGAAGGGAGCCTTTCAGTGGGAGAAACAGAAGGCTGTTAGACGTTCCCTGATTGTCTCTAATTGAGCGCTGAGCTGAGCATGCACATGGAGAGACTGTGCAGGATTTATCAGAGGATGACTGCTACAGGGGTGAGAATGGAACAGATACCAGAGGTCAAGCAGTGCTGGGGGATGTTAAAGGCCTGACCCAGCTGATATGAAAAGACCTCTTTAATACCTTGTAAATACCCTGAGAAATACTCTGTAAATACTCTGTTTACCTTGTAAATACAATTTACCTTGTAAATACTCTGTTAAGAGTAAGGGCCAGGCCCCAGAGTAAGGTCTGCTCTACACCCACCTAACACAGTCTAAAACCAAGCCCTTACAAGCGCCACAGGGAAGAGAGAGTTTGGGAGTTGAGACATCCCAAGTCAAAGGAGTTTAGGAAATACCTTGGACTTTCCGCAAATCTGCCCTACAAGAACATAAAATCAAGCTGTCACAACATCAAGGTGATCAGCCAGTAATTTTATTGTAGCTTTTCTGCTGGATATGTAGAGGTATCTCATTGTGGTTTTAATTTGAATCTCCCTGAGGCCTAATGATGCTGAGCAACTTTTCACACACTTATTGGGCCATTTGCATATCTTCTTTTGCACTATGTCTCTTCAAATATTTGTCCATTTTTAAAAATTGGGTTGGTGCTTCCCTGGTGGCGTAGTGGTTAAGAATCCACCTGCCAATGCAGGGGACACACGTTCAAGCCCTGGTCCAGGAAGATCCCACATGCTGCAGAGCAACTAAGCCCGTGTGCCACAACTACTGAGCCCACGCACCACAGCTACTGAAGCCTGCATGCCTAGAGCCTGTGCTCCACAACAAGAGAAGCCACAGCAATGAGAAGCCCTCACACCGCAACGAAGAGTAGCCCCCGCTTGCCGCAACTAGAGAAAGCCTGCACGCAGCAACAGAGACCCAATGCAGCAAAAAATAAATATTAATAAAATAAACAAATTTATTTTTTTTTAAATTGAGTTGTTTATCTTCTTACTGAGTTATAAGATTTCATTATATATTCTGAATACAACTAATTTGTCAGCAACATACGTTGTGAATATTTTCTCTCAGCCCAAGGATTGTCTTTTTATTTTCTTGACAGTTCTCTTTTGAAGTTGTCTTTTGACTTTTAATTTGAGTGCAATGTAATTTATTATTTTCTTTCTTTTATAGTTAGTGCTTTAAATGCCCTAAGAAATCTTTGCCTACTCCAAGGTCATAAAGATTTTCTCTTAATTTTTTCTTCTACAAGTTTTACAGTTTTAGCTTTTACATTTCAGTCTATGACCTTTCACCTGTGAAACTATACACATTAGAAGTTTTCTCTGTGAAAAGGTTTTTATTATGAATTCAAAAAATGTAGTAGATATAGGGCTATTTATGAATTCAAAAAATGTAGATATAGGGCTATCCAGACTTTCTATTTCTTCTTGTGTCAATTTGTGGTAAGTTGTGGTCTTCAAGTCATTTGTGTATTTCATCTAAGTTATTAAATTATTGGTGTAAAGTTGTTCATAATATTCCTTTATATTCCTTTTAATATCTCTGGGACCTGAAAGTGTCTTTTAAAAAACAGAGTTTCTGGGGCTTCCCTGGTGGTGCAGTGGTTGAGAATCTGCCTGCCAATGCAGGGGACACGGGTTCAAGCCCTGATCTGGGAAGATCCCACGTGCCGCGGAGCAGCTGGGCCCGTGAGCCACAATTACTGAGCCTGCGCGTCTGGAGCCTGTGCTCTGCAACAAGAGAGGCCGCGATAGTAAGAGGCCCACGCACTGCGATGAAGAGTGGCCCCCGCTTGCCACAGAGAAAGCCCTCACACAGAAACGAAGACCCAACACAGCCATAAATAAATAAATAAATAAATAAATAAATAAATAAAAACAGAGTTTCTGGATTTAGGGAATAATGATGGTCACCTAATTCCAAAACCCTCCCTCCTTTACTTTCCTGGAAAAAACCATAAAACAACACCACACCCATACCTTCTGCATTACTATTAGATGGAGAATACTGTAACCTCCACCATACATAAGGGGGGTGGGGGAGAAAATTCCAACAGTGCTTCCACCATCAGCCCACTGCTACTACTAAAAACCTGAGGGTATGGAGAATGGAGAAGGGAAGACTTTCATAAGATTCTATGAAAAGGAATAGAGGGAAGCAGAGATTTTAGGGAAAGCACAGACAAAATCAGAAGAATATGTGAAACAATAAATGTAAATACTTAACATGGGGTGGGACCTAGGAATTCATGGCTCTGGCTACAGGAAAGGAGCTTGAAAGTGTGCAGGACTGGAAGTGGCAGCCTTAGAGAAGCACTTGATTTGGGGAGTGAGTTAGCTAGAAAGAGAAGATAGAAAAAGAGGTTTGTTTACATGATAAGTGATATGGTCAGAAGCAATTATGAAACTACTTTAGATGTATTATAGGAATGAGCAAGTAAATACATGTGTTGATGTTGTTGGGAGTCAGGGATCCACTTTGGAAGACGGGACATATAAATATGGAATGGGGAAGGCAATAAAGAATCAGGTAAGGATGGACTGAAATTGGAGATACTGGTGTGAACTTGCGGTATCTAAATAATGTTAATGTATGAGTTTATGCGTACTTATGTGCATATATTCATGGTTATGTGCATGTTTATATGTATGCATGTATGTGTTTATGTATATATGTATGTGTATTTGCACATGTACATATCTCCTAGCTTTGCCCTCTGAAAGGGCCTAAAAGCAAAGACACCATGTAACCTGAGCACACCTAGCACTTAGATCTTGGTCTCTAATACCATTTCCCACTGACAAGAACAAGGGTTCTTCAGAGAAAAAGCTTATTCCATGGCTGGAGCAGGATAGGTATAAGATTATCCTGGAACATCTTGCTATGCTGGAAAGTAAAAAAAACAAAAAATGCTAGGGACAACTTAAGCACCAAAATTATTAAGTTCAGTATTGAATTATAGAAATTCATGAGTGCACACTAATAATAAATAGACAAATACATGAATGATGGAGAAGGAATATCTACTGCGTATAGTAGAATACTAAGGGCCAACTGGCAAATGTGAAGAAAATGCTGAGTTAGAAAAATCATTTTGCAACCATCACAGTAAAGGTTTTATCAGGCAAGAATCATCAATGAATGATAAATTTACAGGGAAATTTTGACAAAAAGCAGGATATTTGTACTGTTTACTAGTAGCAAGAGGGGAAAACAGTAATTATGCAGTGAAAAAATCAAGCAAAACCTTGACCAGCAGATCAAAATTAATTATCAATAAAGATGACTCTAATGTGATACTGTGAAATAAATGCTATATTACCTACTCTTGGCAGTATTCTGACCAAGAATGCATATTCTCAACGTAATCACAAGGAAACAGGTGACAAACAAAATGAGGAAATGAGCAATATTTTCTTTTTTTAAATGGTGGGGAGACTACATTCTTCAAAAATGTCAATGTCATAAAAGACAAAGAAAGGGGGTGAAAATTTTCCAGATTAAAAGAGGCTAAAAATGGCACTACCCTGGCAGTCCAGTGGTTAAGACTCTGCGCTTCCACTGCAGGAGGCGCGGGTTTGATCCCTGGTCTGGGAACTAAGAGCCCTCATGCCTCGCATGGCACAGCAAAATAATTAATTAATTAATTAATTTAATTTAATTTTTAAAAAAGAGTCTAAAAATACATTCAACTGAATGCACTGCCTGCCTCTAGACTAGATCCTATAACAGTGGGATGAGGGTGGCGGGGGGTGGGGGCGGAATCCTATAAAGCACTTTATTATATTATTAGATCAACTGAAAAAATTAGAATTTGGATATTAGAATAGATGAAAGTATTATATCAAAGTAATTTTATGAAATTAGCAACTGTACTGCGGTTATGTAATAATATTCCTATTCTTAGGAAATACACACTAAAGTGCTTAGGAATAAAGGGCCACGAGGCATATAATGTACTCTCAAATGGTTCAGAAAAAATAATTGTGCGCACATGAGAGAGAAAGAGAGAATGAGTGCAAAAGAGAGAAAGAAATGATAAAGCAAATAAGATAAAAGTATTAACAATAGGAAAACATGGGTAAAGGGTATAAAGGCTATTTCTTATATTATTTTTAACTTCAGAGAAAACAAAGAAAGGAAAGGTAATCAAATCTCAGTTGTCAGTAGTGTCTACACATAGCCGTAATAACGTAAATTCTTATACTAGTTAGGGAAAAGGCCAAGCTACAATAACAAAGATACACCAAAATACAATGACTTAAATTAGATAGCTTATATTTATTTTTGCTAACTATAGAGACAATCTCTTCTCCAAACCCTTTCCACATCTCTATCTGTAATCCCACTTCTTCATTCCACTTCATTTGAACATCTGCCATGAATTCTGTTTCCTGCTGGGATCTTAACTGATACAGTACTTAAGAGATTTGCGGACTAGTTTGCTCACATATCTGATGAACGCACAGATGACTTCCCTTTGAGGAAAAAAACAACAGAAATACATGGCATGCAATGGAATCACAATTATTCAAATTAACATTGGTGCAGTGTGCGACAGAGTACCAGTGGAAGACTTTGAGAGATAAATGGCTATTGCACTTGATTGTTTGATGAGAGTGGTAATTACAAAGATTGCTGAATGGGCTACCTGCTTGGCTTAAGCACTTACAAAATATAAAAGCTTGGGATCTTAAACTCCCAAATCAAGGTACAATTGGAAAACTCAAAAGCTTCTATGCAGACCATTTAACAGGATGACACTGCACAAAGAAAAAGGAAATATACAGACCTTCCAGGGTTCATTAATCCATGAGAATGCCAAATACCACAGTATCCACTAGTCAAAATGGGGCTTATAGAATTCCAGTTATAAATGGAGTCTTGAAATAGGAAATTGGACCCTGGGATTGTTAGCCTCTCTAACAAACACTGGGTTAAAATGTTCTTATAGTAGATTGTGGATTAACACAATGTTCATTCCTCTCCCCTCCAGAAACTATATTAGAAAAATGGTAATCCCAAACATCTACCAAAATTAAGAACACCCTTAATCTCTGAGCAAAACCAATCCTATTAGTAGCCATGAAAATGAAATTGTAGGAAACTAAGAGACAGTCTTGTCAAACGTTTATACTCCCTCTATATTCCCCATTCATTATTATGCCAAGTACTCAGATATTACTTGCCCTGCTGCCAACCATGTACGTGAAGGTAGGATTACTCAACCGTCTGAACATTCACTGGGTCCCAGAGGTGAAATAACTCACTCAACCACGGGGGCAGACAATAAAGCTTTTTGCCCATGACTTACAGCCAAGCTTCTGTAATCATGACCTGGCAACCATTCTCACCCCCTTTATTATTATTTTACTCAGGGTAGAATTAAAAGCCTGTGGAGACAGGCACTCAGATTTTCTTTTAACTGACTAGTGACTCTGAGGACAAGTTTCTCCTCAATATTTTATAGAAGCATTATAACAAAAGAGCAGGTATGACTTCCCATTCAAGATAATCAGCTAAAGACCCTTATGTCTCCTCTAAAAAAAACAACAACAGCAACAAACCACACCAAACAACAAGGAGTAAAATAAACAGACATCAACTCCTTCAAAGAAATCAGAACTATGGTAAGCTTAACCACAATCTATGAAGATAGAAAGTGAACAAAGAAAAGGTAAACAATAGAGAAGAGAAGAGAAAGGTCAAATCTAAATGCCTAGAAAGGAATACATTTATCCACCCCCCAAAATTCTGAAAAGCACCAGGCACCACAGAAAGTGGGGTGAGGTGGGATCTGAAGATAAGGGTAATATTTTAATGTCTGTGTAATTAACATTTAGGTACCCAGACCTCCACAGGATACAGAAAGTGTAATCTCTGGAGCAGTTGAACTAAGCAAGTGATTCCAGATTAGAGGGACACCAAGTGTGAAATAGCATGGGAACAGGGCAAACAACTGAAAATACAAGGATAAAAAACCTGTCTACATCTTGAATAGTCAATCCTCTAACTCCCTTCCCCACCAAGCTCCAGAAAACATGGGACTAGCTCTTCTCCCGAGACAGGACTTAAAGAAACCTCTAAAGAAAGAAAACCACCTCAGGAGAAAAGACACACAGCTACTGATAACCAAGTCCCCAGTGAAACAGTGAGGTAGTCCCTAACTGCCCTAAGATGAAGCCCACCAGTTGATAAGCCCTGGCCCCTGGCCCCAAGGACACATGGTTTGCAGTTAGCCTTTATTGCTTGACTGTTAAATATAAATGAGTAGCCAATAATCACATCAAAAGGTGTTCAAAATCACTAGCAATCAGAGAAACACAAATCAAAACCAAAATGAGATACCACCATATATCCACTAGAGTTGCTATAATCAAAAAGATAAATAATAACGTGTTGGCAAGGATATGGAGAACCTCATCTCATTATTTAGAGATAAGGAGTTAGCCATCTGAAAAAATAAAGGTAGAAATGAATCATATTGGAGAGTAGGGGGAAGTGGGGGGCTGACGCCTTCATAAGTTTGTCAGTACAAGGTAGAAATGAATCATATTGGAGAGTAGGGGGAAGTGGGGGGCTGACGCCTTCATAAGTTTGTCAGTACTATTTGACATTTTATTTTTATCAAATAAATTGCACATGGTTAAAAGTTATTTTGAATGTTTCTGTCATCTTGCAAGGTTTAAAGTAAATGGTCTACAAGGAGGTGAAAGACTTATATGCTGAGAACTATAAAACGCTGATAAAGGAAATTGAAGACGATTCAAGGAAATGGAAAGATATCCCATAGTCTTGGATTGGAAGAATTAATACTGCTAAAATGGCCATACTACCCAAAGCAATCTACAGATTTAATGTGATCCCTATCAAATTACCCATGTCATTTTTCACAGAACTAGAACAAATAATCCTAAAATTTATATGGAACCATAAAAGACCTAGAATTGCCAAAGCAAAGCCAGAGGCATAACCCTCCCAGACTTCAGACAATACTACAAAGTGTGGTATTGGCACAAAAACAGATATATGGATCAATGGAACAGAACAGACCGCCCAGAAATAAACCCACACATCTACAGTCATTAATCTTCGACAAAGAAAGCAAGAACATACGATGGAGAAAAGACAGTCTATTCAGTAAGTGGTGTGGGGAAAGCTGAACAGCCACATGGAAATCGATGAAGTTAGAACACACCCTCACACCATGCACAAAAATAAACTCAAAATAGCTTAAAGATTTAAATACAAGACACAACACCATAAAACTCCTAGAAGAGAACATAGGCAAAACATTCTCTGACATAAATCGCATCAAGGTTTTCTTAGGTCGGTGTCCCAAGGCAAAAGAAATAAAGCAAAAATAAACAAATGGGACCTAATCAAACTTAAAAGCTTTTGCACAGCAAAGGAAACCATAAACAAAACAAAAAGACAACCTATGGAATGGGAGAAAATATTTGCAAACGATGCAACCAACAAGGACAAAATATACAAACAACTCATACTACTCAATAACAAAAACAACAACAAAAAATCCAATCAAAAAATGGGCAGAAGACCTAAATAGACTTTTCTCCAAAGAAGATACACAGATGGACAATAGGTACATGAAAACATGTTCAACATCACTAATTATTAGAGAAATGCAAATCAAAACTACAATGAGGTACCACCTCATATGGGTCAGAATGGCCATCATTAAAAAGTCTACAAATAACAGATGCTGGAGAGGGTGTGGAGAAAAGGGAATCCTCCTACACAATCCTCCTGTTGGTGGGAATGTAAATTGGTGCAACCACTATGGAAAACAGTATGGAGGTTCCTTAAAAAACTAAAAATAGGGTTGCCATATGATCCAGCAATCCCACTCCTGGCCACATATCTGGAGAAAACTCTAATTCAGAAAGATGTATCCTCCCCAACACTCAGAGCAGCATTATTTACAATAGCCAAGACATGGGACCAACCTAAATGTCCGTCGACAGATAAATGGATAAAGAAGATGTAGTATATATACACAGTGGAACACTACTCAGCCAGAAAAAAGAATGAAATAATGCCATTTGCAGCAACACGGATGGACCTAGAGATTATCATACTAAGTGAAGTAAGCCCAACAGAGAAAGACAAATATCATATGATATTGCTTACATGTGCAATCTAAAAAAAAAAAAATGATACAAATGAACTTGTATACAAAACAGAAATAGACCCACAGACATAGAAAATAAACTTATGGTTACCAAAGGGGAAGGTAGGGAGAGATAAATTAAGAGTTTGGGATTAACACATATACACTACTGTATATAAAATAGATAACCAACAAGGACCTACTGTATAGCACAGAGAACTATACTCAATATTTTGTAATAACCTATAAGGGAAAAGAATCTGAGAAAGAACATATAGATATAGGTATAGATATAGATGTATAACTAAACTACTTTGCTGTACACCTGAAAATAAGACATTGTAAATCAACTATATTTCAATTAAAAAATAAAATTTAAAAAAATTATTTTTGGTTGAAAACTAAAAAAAGAAAAGAAAAGAAAATATGACACAAATGAACTTATTCACAAAACAGAAACAGGCTCACAGACATGGAAAACAAAATAGACAAATAACAAGGTCCAACTGTATAGCACAGGAAACTATATTCCATATCCTATAATAACTCATAATGGAAAAGAATATGAAAAAGAATATGTATATATACGTATAACTGAATTTCTCTGCTGATTTACAAAGGCAAAAGTTAATCACTCTGCTGATTGAAAATAACACAACACTATAAATCAACTATACTTCGATTTTAAAAATTGTAAAAAAAATAAAATAAAAAAATTGTTAAAGTAAGTGGTCTATTTTTAAAGATGTAATAACATATTTTGCTAATACACTTCTAACATCTCTCTCCTAAGCCTAGGAGCTTCACCTCTGATTTTCCAACAGCCCTGCAGTGGATTGTACCATATTAAAAGGTATCATTAAATTCCCCCACCTTGATTTAAGACAGTACATAAATGTACATAGTGTGTAATTTTTAAGTGGGAGAGGGAGGAGAATAAGTAGGTATAATATTGTTTTAAAAAATAGATTATTGAAAAGCCAAAAAAGTAGAAGACTGACTTCTACACTTCTAGCTCACTTCAGTAACTGTGTGATAAATACAAACAGCTCAACTATTCTATAATAAGCACTATATAAATCCTAAAACTCTACCATAATATATTAGCCTTTAAAAGCCTGAAAAACATAGCTATTGCCAGTTAATCTCAAAACTGAGGAAAATTTACAAGAAATATGGTTCAGGCATATTAGAGGTCCCTAATTTTAATGTCCTCATTAACTGAATAACCTATTAGGCCCGATGCCTACTAATCTATATCATTTGCCACGCTTACATTTATTCCAATATAATTAATACACACTGATTCCCCAAAAGATAATCTATTCTACATACTGACATCAAAACAGTATGGTTTTCAGGAAGTTGGGCAAGAGAAGCAAAGAAAGAGTAAGGGGTGAATGATGGAGCCAATTTCCCAAGTTTCAGTAGAATTTGTCACCATCTTTCAAAAAGAAAAGAACTACTAAAAAAAAAAAAAAAAAAAAGACAAGAACTACTGATTGTGTTCCCAAATTATGTGTTGATCAATTCAAGAACAGCCTAATACTGCTGAGAAAACCACAGAATAACAGGATTTGGAATAATCTTTCATGGAAAGGCAAAAGTTAAACATCATATTCCTTAAGAGAACTATCAACAGTAGACATATTAATAGTGCTAGGCACTGTTCCTAATATATCAGGACCTACATTAAAACCCCTGCTAAGTCAAGAAATGGTCATAACAAATCTTTCAGCCTTACAGCATAAAAGTCAGTTGATAATTTCTTTGTCTAACGCCTAATAAAACTTATTCTTCCAAAATTGTGGAAAAGCTAAGCACAGTCCTCCTATATTATAAAGTTTCCTGTTACAAAGTTGCATGGTTTACACATGTTATACTTTATTACTGAAAAAAGAGTCCTCCTTATAACACCCTCTTTGTTGTAATACTCAACATTCTTTGCCTCCAGGCTAGATATATAATGAAAGCAAAATGAATTCAGACAGATTGTTGAGGAAAAAAGCTAGTTTCTTTTTAGTAGCCTTTCTAAAGTCTTTTTTCTTTCCTTGTAGCTTTTCATCATCTCAACGTTTTGTTCCTGCTGAACATTTTCCTTTTATTTTTACGTATTTCCTTTGGTAATGAAAGATGATAGACTGTTAAAAACCAGTTTGTACTACCTTGGAAGCAAGCACTTTTAATATACAACTCCTACCTTCCAAAACCTTGTACGAATTTCATGTTTAGGGCAATGAACTGCATAGGACTTAATCAACCAGCTGCAAAAAGCTATATGAAATCTTAATTTTCCACTCACACATTTTTATGTTCACAGTCCCCTAAAATCATGAATATAACTTTCCAAATTAGATTTAGGAATACTTTTTGGTTATTGTTTCCATATTAAATAGTACTGTCCTATTTTAGCAAAGATCTGCAAATGCTGCTTTAAAAGGTTCTTATTCACAAATTTCAATGTAAGGAAATTTGTTTTAAAAACACTGTTTAGAAAAAAAAAAAAAAAAAACACTGTTTAGGGGCTTCCCTGGTGGCGCAGTGGTTGAGAATCTGCCTGCCAATGGAGGGGACACGGTTTCGAGCCCTGGTCTGGGAAGATCCCACATGCCGCGGAGTGACTGGGCCCGTGAGCCACAACTACTGAGCCTGCGCATCTGGAGCCTGTGCTCCGCAACAAGAGGCCGCAATAGTGAGAGGCCCGCGCACCGCGATGAAGAGTGGCACCCGCTCACCGCAACTAGAGAAAGCCCTCGCACAGAAACGAAGACCCAACACAGCCAAAAATAGATAAATAAATAAATAAATTTATTTAAAAAAAAAAAAAACACTTTATTTTTAACTTAGGCAGAATTACAGTTCAAATATTAATAAGATGGGGCGGGGCTTATTCTGATATGCCAAGCTTAATAATTTCTGATATTCTAAATTAGCCAGAAGTGACTTAAATTATGTACTATATGAAATACTGAAGGTACACATTTTATATCTTTAACGTCTAAGAAGCACATAAAGCAAGAGTAGTACTTTATTACTACTAATAGAACTCTACTCTCGATAATCTTGAACATCTTTAAAAATTTTAATAGTAAAAAGACTGGGAAAAAATTGTAGCAGTATAATTTTTAAAATCATCTACATTTGTTTAACACTTTTATTTTTCTACTGTCCACATAAAGAATTATATAAGGATGTTTATAGCCTTTATTCATTTTAGTCAAAAACTGGAAACCACCCAAATATCCATCAAAAAGATAATCTACTTAAAATTTCTTTTATATGTAAAACCTCTACACAGAGGACTACTAATGCACTTTGAAAATACCTTTAACATGGTAGTAGTCAACACAACATTTGTTTTTCATATTAAGCATTAACATGTATCTCTACCTTGTGCTTTAGAATTTAAATCTGCAAGCAAGAGTTTCCATGTAGAATGGAAAAGGGTTAATGAATCAACTTAATTCAAGAGAGACTGGGGGTGGGGGGAGGGAGATTGTTCATTTCCCATGACAATGTGTTTTGTAGATGAATTTTTTTAAATGTTGGAACCCTTTATATCACAGTGTCATCTGAATAAAGTAGTTTTATGGTAATCATTTTCCTTCTCAGTTGAGTAAAATATTGAATAGCTTAGTTATTCCACTCTTAAGAAGGGGACCATGATTAAACATATATAGAGATCAAAAATGGCTGTCAAATCCTATCAAGACTACCATATTTAACCATCTTCTTGTCAAAGGCAGTTCTGACCACAGACATTCCCATAACACTTTTCCAGCCTTGGCATTTGGCCACCATGAAAGAAAGTATTTTTTTCAAACAACACCAAGAAACTTCAAATATTCTTTTTAACCTTTCCCCCCCTCTTAGCCAGAGTAGGCAAGGAGGCATTTAACCACTAAATTTCTACAGCATATGTATAGAGGGAATCAGAATTCACCTTTCAGGAAAAGTAACAACTTTAAATGATCGTGTGAAAAATGAATTTGCAGAACACAGGGAAGTCTCTTTATAACATTCCCACAGGAACAAAAGGTTTTATAAAACATAATATACAGGAAGATGCATTTGAAAGTAACATTGTTTTATGGGTCTTGGACCAGAGATTTTATAAATGAATACCATATATATGAGAAAAACCAGCACAGGATGAAAATCAATACTATCATCCTCCTGATCTTCTGACTTTTCACGGTGGATCCATAAAGGATCTTAAAAACAAATGAGGGAAGTTCTCCAATATTATAAAACCTCTATACTTTAATGCTTAAGCAAGGAATGGGAGCAAGCACAGCATAGGGATTCTTCCATAACATTATTTTCCAACATTTCAACCATATCTATTGGAAAATAGAGGCCGTATGGTTCACTAGTGAGACAAGGGTTATCCAAACATTATTTTTTGATTCCCTATAAGGAAAATAGCATTAATCTTTTATTAGTGCTAACATCCCTACACAGAAAAGCAAGGCTGTGTTCTGGCTGTTCATTCACCCCACTTGAGCATATCAGCTCACTCTCTGGATGGCAATCAAAGAATCCAGACGGCTTTGAGAAGTATAGCCTCTCAGCAACCACATGTGGCCACTAATACATTTCCTTGGCAGACAAGAAAAAGGCTCCAGTTTAGACAATTAGAAGTTATTTGAAGGCTGAGGATCTGATTATCTAAGGTTGCCTCAAGATGAGGCAAAGGTGACTTACTTATTCTTCAATTCACTATTTTCTTTGGCGGGCTTTTTATTCCAAAGAATTCATGAATTTTTATTTATGTGACAATATAATCCCATACAAGCTTATAGAAGTCACTTTATGATTTAAAAAATATTCCACCATGCTCATATATATTATTGGTAAAATCTGTTCGCCTCCTTTACTGACAATTATATTCCCAAACATACTGAACCTTTTATATATAGTATTTTCTTTCCACCTCAGTCACAAACGTGGGACTACTGTGCTGTCAGACCTTTATAATCTATACCATGCCCATATTATGTCTACACTCTAACATTAACCTTTCCTTGATAAAAATTCTATTTTTTTGAAGTTCCATTTGACTGAAAAAATCAAAGTAAAATAAAAGAACTGAAAGAATTAAAGGAAAATGAGCTTTCACAAGGCACAAAAACAAGAGAGATAAAAGGGTTAAAGAGAAGAAATGTCTTTTATACTAAATATTAAAGAATTTACATAATTTTTGAAAAATAAAAACTTTTTGACTTGTGAACATTATCACAAACACTCAAATAATTTTGAATATCATTTTATGCTGAAAAACATATTAATAACAAAAGAATCAATAATGTATAGAAACACAACCCCAAGTAGATGAAAAAACTGATTATTTCTATTGGTAAGTTTGTCTTGTATAAGTGCTGCCTCACTGGCATATTGAGAAATAATTTGAGCAAAGGTGAATCCAGGAAGCCCAAGTAATCACTTCCACTTTTACCACTATGGTGGTTAACAGTAATTACCATGACCCATGCACTGTAGTAGATGTTCAACACGTGCCTGTTAAAGAAGAAAACAAAACCCAGAAGTTGGCTACAACGAGGGCACCGGGCTAACATTTTTTTCTGAAAAATAACCTTGAAAGCCTGATGTGTATGACGTCGGCCCTGCTCAGTTACATGGGTATTTTGGTTCATTCACTCAACAAATACTTATTTAGCCCACTAAGTGCCAAGGACTGTGCAAGACATTAGACACACGATGGTGAACAAAAAATATGGTGTCTGCCCTCATTAAGCTTACAGAAAAGGCTCCTTCTCCTGCCTCTCTCACGGTTCACATAAATCCTCTAACTAGAAAGGCAATTAAATAAGAGGTAATGTATTAGAAATAACATAGGCTTTAGAATCTGAGAAATGGAATAGTTCCTGCCATATCAATAAACAAAGGATGTCACAGTCATCAGCAATTGCAGCCCTCCAACGTGAGCCAGTGAGCCCTGAGGAAACTCAGAAAGGAAAGAATACCTGCCATCTAGCAGCCATCAGACTGCAGCCACTCCCCACAGTGAGCCATGAGGAAACTCAGGATGTAAAAATACAGGATACTGGCCCCAGATAGCTGAGGTGCATATCAAAGGAATGATTTCAGTGAGTCCAGACTCTTGCATCTTCCCAGACACAGAAAAGCGTTAAATTCCTTAACCTGGGATATCTGGTTTTCTTTAATTAACAATGATCTTTTGATGTTCCCAATTACTTGCCCTTTGTTTCAGAATGTCCGTATAACCTGGCTCCCCCACTTGCCTCCTCAGAGCAGTTTTCTCAGGGTTACTTGAGATGTTGTCTGCCGGGCTTGAAGTCCTTAAAACTCCCACCAAATAAAACATAACTCTCAACTTTTAGGTTGTGAATAACTTTTTAAGTCTACAAATCAGATAGCTCTGGATTCAAGGCCTCCCTCTGTCCAGGTATGATTTGCAGCAAAACACTTATGGTCTGTGAGCTTCTGTTTCCCAATCTGGGAAATGGTAATTAAGTCACCTATCTTACAGGGTTAAATGCAATAGCACAACATAGAGAAGATAATAAATATTAGCTCTCTCCATATAGTCTTCTCTATAAATAAATATAAAAATGCCTGTTGGAAAATCAAACTACAGAAGACAGAAACATCAAAACTCTGCAAGGGAGAGATCTTTCTAAACTTAGAACAAATAGAATAAATTGAACAGGAAAGGAACGATTTGACCACATTAAAACACACACACACACATAATTTAAAAGCCAAGAACCCACAGTTTAAAAGCCAAGAACAATCTGGCAAAAAGACGTTCGCACCAAGTACAAAGAAATTAATCTGTACTAAATAAATAGCTCAAATAATAGAAATAAAATAAAAGATCATCTATCCAGGAGTCTACCAGAATCATCCAAACAACTGAACTGTTGAATCCAGAAGAATTTTTATAATAAACATCCATTCATCAAATCTGGCAGTCCACAGACTACTTTCAAAAAACCCTTTCAAAAATGTAACATTGTGGACTAAACAAACAAATAAATAATTAAATGATAAAAAGAATAGTAAACATACACCAGCAGCAGTGGAACAAAAGAAAGAACACAACTTCATGCCATAAGCTTTGAAAAATGGTGACCATCATGAAACGTAGATGTTTCCAAGAATCTTCAGGGCTAGACTTAGTGCATTTTTTGAAGGTGCTAAATCCAAACTCCACATAAGGAGGAGGGGTGGTGAGGTAGTGAATAAACAAAATTCTGAAACCTTACTAAAACTCCCAAATTTAGGGAAAGACAGACCCAGAAGGGATATAGACAGCCTGGAGAAATGGAAATGCCCAGAATAACAAAACCTCTACCTTTACCACATTCCCTTTCTATCAGATAAGTAAAACAAATTTTACCATGTTGGTGTTTTTCTGCCAAAAGAAAAACAACAGTAAAGGCCATAGACCGTAAGAATAGCAGCCACACTAAATATCTCCAACAATGATGATGAGGATGGGGAGGGGAAGATGGGCTAGAGAAGCCTCACACATACCCACAAGGGGCCAGAAGGAAAGGGTGGGGTGGGAGGAAGAGGGGGAGTGGGGAGGAAGTCAGCACAGAGAAAATCCAAAGCCCAAGAATACCCTCCCACCTTCCAAAATAACAAGTTAAAGACCATCCAGGTGGAGTAAACAGTGATCCAAGACGATGAACAAAACCACAAAAGACAGGGCTGAGGCCGGATGGTCCAGTATGGCTGCCACAGCCACAAATACTCCCTGAGCAACATCTAGCCCTCAAAACAGTGTGTCAGAAAAGAAAACAAACTCATCTCTGGTTGGGTAGGAGTAAAGGCAAGGAAAATTCACCAGCACCATAAAAAAGCAAACTGACCCAGACAGAGTTGCCCTGTCTTGAGCAAGATAAAGAGAGATTGCCCTGGCAATTCCACAAACGCACTACAAAAAAAGGCAGGGAGAGACAGAAAGGGGAAGATAACAAATGAAAGACAGATGAAGAAAAAACAGAACTGAGAATCAGCAGAGGGCATCGATGACTGTCAGAAGTGCTGTCACACATGCTCCCCATCAGTCCCAGAGTACTGATACAGGGTACTGCCCATCAGTCCCAGAGTACTGATACAGGATACTCCCCATCCACCAGCAGACAATGTTACCAAAGATCCTGAGGTGTGACTGGACACACCCTATGTGCACCTCAAGATGGCTTTCCCAGAATATAAAATGTGCATAGGTTTAAAATCAATGTGTGAAACTTTTTGCCATTTTAAAGGAAAGGCACGTTACCCTACATTGTTTACTTCCTCACAGCAGGCTGACAGTGAACTCAGAACCCGCAGATAGATACCAAACTCAAATGTTCACACCTCCAACTGCTTTAAATATAGCCCAAATTAGCATATCTTTACCCATTTAGAGTGTACGTTCTTTGCATACCCTGCAAAACTGCACCTAACATCTGCTAGCCACATATAAGACAAATCCTGGGGCTATAAAAGGCTCCAAGTCATGGCTGCCCTTCACAGCTCCCTGACAGAGACTCACTATCCTGCATCTGAGCAACTTCACCTAGACACATAAGCCCCACTCGAACTTCCGCCTCTCCTGGGAGTTTCCTTGCCCTCTTCCCCTTCTGGGTGGTGGTCCTGTGTCACTGTCTCTGGAAGATCTCCTGCTGCAAGGGACTTCCCCTCATAAGAAATCCTGTCAAAGCACCACCCAAAAAAAGCTCATTGTGTGCTACTGCCATCTCACAGTCTTTTTCCTTGAACAGCTCTGAAATCCTCAAACTCACCACAGTTAATTATTCACTGATATTCTCCCGAAGATCCACCCCTCCCCACTTTCAATCTTATTTGTAAAAGGAGAATTCACTATACCTTCAGCAAAAGTAACTCTAGCCCAAGTGTAATCACATTTCTTTGGTGAGAGTAACAGTTCAGAGATGCCCAACCAGAGCCACTGAATTGGAAAGAGAGCTTTGCTGAGCCTTCTGGGAGGAAAGCAGGCACTTTTTCACATGGACTAGAATCTGAGAAGTAAAATTTAGAGCTGCTATAGCCATCTTGTAACCAGGGGGAAATAGCCTGTCCAAGGAAACGGAAGCAAGAGATGAAAAGAGAGAAAACAGATCTGATCACGTTGAAGGCCCAGATGATGAGAGCCAGTAAATTTCTTACTCTTGCTTAAGCCAACTGTCAACTGCAATCAAAAGAATTCTCAGTTGTACCAAAGGCAAGATTCGAAAGAGAAAAGAACCACATCCAGTGGAAAAGCAGAATTGTGGCCTATACAGAAATTGGGAAGTTTTGGGTTTTGATGGCAAAATTTTTTTAAGTCTTGAGTTGTTTATTACCAGGTAAGGTCAAAATATAAATACTCTCATGAAAAACAAAAATTTATGATCAAGAAAATTAATTTTAAAAATTAGAGCAGACTATAGATAATAATACTGTGTTATATCATTTTAAATCTGTTAAGAGATACAAATATCAGATCATTCTATTGTACACGTGAAGCTAATATAATGTTGTATGTCAATTTATACCTCAATTTTTTTTAATCTATTTAAAAAGTAGATTTCATGTTAATTTTTCTTACCACAGTAAAATTATAGATAGATAGATAGATAGATAGAATGAATGAATAAATGGAAGATAAATATGAAAAATAAGAGCAAAGAAGCAAAGTGTTGGAGAAGGTTAAAAATTGAATAAAGAACCAGATGGTGGTGATAATCACTATTGAAGTATTATAGAGCCTTTTTTTTAATGAACCACAATTCATTATGAAGAGATGGCAATAATTCAACATGACTAAAAAGCACAAATTATGTAATGGGAAAAAGTTTTAAGGAACAAAACTGGCCCATCATAATCCAGTGTAATTTTTCAAATAAAAATGTATTCAAGTTAAATTTTTCAACAAAATATCATGGAAGGCATTTTGTTCATCAGATCAAGATTTCATCTTGTGTCCTCGAAGACTCCTCAAAGACTTTATAATCTTTCTACTCTGAGAAACTAGTACAGTGCCTGGGCATTCAGAAGACTCTCAGTAAATGGGCATTGGATGGATGGATGGATGGATGAATGGATGGATGGACAAACAGACACACAGAGAGAGATGATGCAATTACCACGCTTGCTCTAGTCCCTGAAAGTTCCCATACATCTCCAACAAATCAACTATTTCTTCCCACTGTTCTTGTCACACATTTGAAAGATTCCTATACATTATAAGGTTCATCAACCTGTCTCAGCCCTACAGGATAAATTTTGGGTAATTGAGGATGCAACTAACTATAGGGTCTATAAGTCACATTATGAGTAAAGGAAATTCCAGCTCAAATTTATCTTGATAGTAGCAAGATACATCACATAGACTACATAAAGTATCATATTTTACCAAACTAGGTATACACAGTTGTTGACCTTAAAACAATAATTTTCCTTCTTCATTCCACCACTGGGTTTTTGTCAGTAAACATTAATGATGTCCTTTTCCAAATACTATTCTGAAATGGCAAGCTTATCTTAATTAGGTAAAGTATCATGTCAAAAACCATTGGAAGTTGTAGTGACACAATGAAACAAAAGCAGAGGAAAATCTGGCAGGTATATCACTTGTTCCTTTTTTCAAAAACAAGTAGAATTCAAATTACCAAACAAAATAAATAACACCAATTTTAGTAACATTTTTTTTAATGTGAGTTTTTTTTTGTTTTTTTTTTTTTTTATTTTTATTTGTTTATTTATTTATTTATTTTTGGCTGTGTTGGGTCTTCGTTTCTGTGTGAGGGCTTTCTCTAGTTGCGGCAAGTGGGGGCCACTCTTCATCGCGGTGCACGGGCCTCTCACTGTTGCGGCCTCTCTTGTTGCGGAGCACAGGCTCCAGACGCGCAGGCTCAGCAGTTGTGGCTCACGGGCCTAGTTGCTCCGCGGAATGTGGGATCTTCCCAGACCAGGACTCGAACCCATGTCCCCTGCATCGGCAGGCAGATTCTCAACCACTGCGCCACCAAGGAAGCCCGTAACATATTTTTAAATCAATTCAAATCCACCTTTTCAAAATTGATTTAGTATATTTCCAAACTATAATTTGATTGTCCATACTTATGTCACTCACTAAATTTTGCAAGCATTAGTCAATAGTATAAAAAGCATAGATAAACTACCATATTTACAAAACCCAGAGTCACATGTTCCTTCAAAAAAGCGGCTTAGACGCAGAGCAACCAGGCCCGTGAGCCACAACTACTGAGCCTGTGCGTCTGGAGCCTGTGCTCCGCAACAAGAAAGGCCACGATAGTGAGAGGCCCGCGCACCACAATGAAGAGTGGCCCCCGCTTGCTGCAACTAGAGAAAGCCCTCGCACAGAAGCGAAAACCCAACACAGCCAAAAATAAATAAATAAATAAATAAATATTATTTTTTTAAAAAAAAGCAGCTTAGATTAAAATCAAAGAAACTATAAACATTTTAAACTTCAAACACATCTTCCACACCCCTCTGTAAAAAAAAACAGCCCAATATAGCCACTAATATCGCACATTTCAATCATTTCCCTCTAAAAAGTATAATATGGAAAGAATTTTTATTTAAATTCTGGAATGGCAGGTAGTAGTTTAAATAATGGAAGCTACTAGGCAAATATTCTTCAAGTAGTTCATAAAACTAGATTTCCTATTTCTTTAGCACTTCTTTCTCATTAATAGACATTGCAACATAGCTTGAGGTAAAACCAAAACTTACGGCATCAAATGAACGCACCTTTGAGCTTTTGCAAATGTATAAAGGGTATTTTTAAAAGGTTTTCTTAACAAGCAAGCAAACAAAAAAAAGGTTAGAAAAAAACAGTAATTACTCTTTTGCTAATTTCAAATAATATATTACCTCCACACACATATAAACTCTCTGATTATTTTAGGGGGTACTTTTCTTATAAACCAAAATACCAACCAAAGAAATGAAATTGAGAAAGCAAATATCTGACCTAGAAATTACCCAACATGTTTTCCATAATCTATGCAGAACCAAAGTTATGCACCATCTTTAGCCAAACCAAGTACACATCTTTCTGATTGGAAAGTTTTTTTCCTGAATCAGGGAGAAAGCAAATTTACTCATAGCCTAGATAGCCCAGTTTAGTATGGTTAATGCCATAAGATTCTAGAAGCAGAGAGCCTGGGTTGGAATCCCTCCTCTACCATTTACTAAGTATATCTTAAGTTACTCAACCTATAAAGCCCTTAGGACAGTGCCTGGTACAGAATAAGCACTCAGTAGATGCAGGGTGGCAGTAAACCTCTAGATCTCTGCAACTTGGCATCGGTTGGGAGACTGTCAGAAATTCAAACTCCCAGGTCCAATTCCAGACTTACAGAGCCAGAACCTACAATTTTATCATGATCCCTTCATGATCTGGATGCAAATTAAAATTTGAAAAGAACAGCTAGAAAGCATTTTTACATTATATTCTGAGATATTACCTATAATAATTAATTTTTTAAAGAACCACTCCATTGCTCTTCTGAAGTTACATTTATTTTTAGCAAAAGGCAAAGTATTATTTGGGATAAAAATTCCTCCGTTAGTGATTTTTTACCATACCTCTGTATTCAAAGGGAGACCCAACTAAAGCCCAAGGTTGTAGAGGACTGCCATCTAGTGGTAGTTCATTCTGATACACATACCAAATAAACTCCCTCTGCCTACCAGTACTTTAAACACATTTGTTTAAAATGCTGCTAGGTTTTCTTTTTGCTTAATTCCTTTCTTGAAGACTGCTGACACGATTACCCAACTTAATAATTCCACAAGAAGACATCTTAAATACAGAGGAAGGTAGAAGACAAACATTTTTCAATTTCCTTTTTTAAACTCAGATTAAAAAAAAACAAAAAAAACCTCAGATCAAGTGATCAAGCCTAGGGAAGTTTTCAGATTAAAAGATTAAAAGCTCTCTCCTGTAAAGGTGCACATCAGACACACACTAGCAGCATCAGGCTTAGAAAATAGGCTTTCTTTTGAAATGTGCATTTCTTGGGGTGACTTCTACTTTCTTCTTCCTACGTTCTGTACTTTTTACAATATATTTATATAATTTGCAGGGGTGCTTTTTTGAGAAAAAAAGTACTTTGTAACCTTCTGACTCAATAACTCCACTTCTACATTCTATCCTAGGAAAATAATAAGAAACATGGGCAAAGATTTATATTCAAAGACGTTCATTTCAGCAAACCAAACTTAATCTCAACAGCTTCATAATAACCCACTGAATCTATGCATCAAAACTTAATCATTCTCCTCTGTTACTCATTTAGATCACTTCTAATTTTTCTATATTACAAATAAATATATGTATATACAAAAGGAAGGAAGGGAGGACAAAGAGGAAGGAAATAATTAAATATATGTCAATTTGATATGACTTTTTCACATTTTGGATCACTTCCTAATATACATTCCCGTAAACCACATATCAGCATTCAAGAACATTTTCACAGTTCTTAACAGCCAACCTGCTTTGTAATAGTACTGTAAAATTTTACATGGCCACAAGCCATGTAGGATGTACAGACTGTACTATCACCTCTCTAGCAGCAAGTTTTATCCCATGGATAATTTTTTAACAGTTTTACAATTAAGATATAATTTACTTACCACTCCTTAAAAGTATACAACTCAGTAGTTTTCAGTGTATTTATAGAGCTGTGCAACCATCACCATAATCTAATTTGAGTTCATTTTCATCATCCCAAAAAGAAACCTTGTAACCACTAGCAGTAACTCCCCATTCCCCATGCCAATCCCCCAAAAAGGCTAATTTTTACTACTTTACCACCCCATTACTTTTTTTTTTTATATATAAATTAATTAATTTATTTATTTATTTATTTACGGCTGTGTTGGGTCTTCGTTTCTGTGCGAGGACTTTCTCCAGTTGCGGCGAGCGGGGGCCACTCTTCATCACAGTGCGCGGGCCTCTCACTGTCGCGGCCTCTCCCGTTGCGGAGCACAGGCTCCAGACGCGCAGGCTCAGTAGTTGTGGCTCACGGGCTTAGTTGCTCCGCGGCATGTGGGATCTTCCCAGACCAGGGCTCGAACCCGTGTCCCCTGCCTTGGCAGGCAGACTCCCAACCACTGCGCCACCAGGGAAGCCCCACCCCATTACTTTTTCATGTTTTCTTTTAGATACCTCAATGATATTATGCAAGTGTTTCAAACCCATGAAACAGAATAATTGCTTCTGCTACTCGGATATCTCTCTGTTTCAAATTGGGAAATATCCTGCTTAACCATAGGAAAGTAAGATACGTTATAATCACCTCCTGTTTTTTCAAAAGGTACTTTTTAAATGTAAGGCATAATTTAAGAACTAAGAGAAGATATATAAGTACAAAGTTACCTATTCTTTCCAAAACTAGTAGCAACTCTAATTACTTTGAAAGTCCATTACTGAATATAGCAAAAATGTCACACAAAAGCAAGGAATTTCTTTTTTATTTAATTTATTTAAAACTTTATTTTAATTGGGTTAACTTGATCTGGTAATAAAACTAAAAGTACAGTGCAATCAATGTAAGATAACATTTGACATGTGATCTAAAGAATTGTCTTGTTAAAAATAGGGCTTCCCTGGTGGCACAGTGGCTGGGAATCTGCCTGCTAATGCAGGGGACAGAGGTTCGAGCCCTGCTCCGGGAAGATCCCACATGCCTCGGAGCAACTAAGCCCGTGCGCCACAGCTACTGAGCCTGCGCTCTAGAGCCCGCGAGCCACAACTACTGAGCCCGCGAGCCACAACTGCTGAAGCCCGCACGCCTAGAGCCCGTGCTCCACAGCAGGAGAGGCCACTGCAATGAAAAGCCTGCGTACCGCGGCAAAGAGTGGCCCCCGCTCGCCGCAACAAGAGAAAGCCTGCGCACAGCAACAAAGACCCAACACAGCCAAAAATAAATAAAATAAAAAATAAATAAATTTTAAAATAAATAAATAAATGTCTTGATACTACCAAAAAATAAAAACTTACTTTCATTTAGCCAAAGCACTTTTTCCTCATACAATAATTTTTTTTACTCCAGATGTATAGAATTTAGCCATTTTTCTTTTGGGGATTTAGTAGGGGAAAGAACATTGAAAATAGTTAATTAAACAGGGGAGACCTAGGTCCCCCGATCATATCAGACATTTTTTTAAAGAACAGTGGAAATCAGTTCTAACAGCTGAAGTTGGGAGGGGACACCTCACAGAAGTTAGCCTCTCATCAAATTTTAGCTTTTTCTTTCCTCTCTTCATTTCACTCTAGACATCTCCCATATTCTTCAAATAATCCAAACATTCCTGTTACTCAAGGTAAGCAATACTGCAATCCAGCCAAGTGTTTTGTCTCATATCACTTTAATTATACAAAATGTTTATTTGTACATTACCACCCAAAATATTCTTGCCTTTACCTCTATATATGAAAAAAGTGAGTTCACATGAATGAAGGATGCTTCCAAAATAAAGACATTTTTTGTGTCACTAAAGCAAAATCTAACACAGGTAGCCTACTTTTTATTAACACAACAGTTAAACAATAAACTCATAAAAACTTGAGCCCAAAGAGAGCTATATTATAAAATCCCTAGTTACATGTTCATCAGGTGCCCCCCCCCAAAACACACACACAATCACACAGGTGTCGACACCTGGCTTCCTATCCTCATTTCAGCACCAGCAGCTCCTCTATCGTCCTGTCACAGTGAAGTGAGAGGAGTTGGATTGTAAATTATTCTCCCACACCAAGAGCAACAGTATACACAAGCAAGCACCAAGCCCTGGTAACTCAGAAGCTCTGGAACTACGGTGGCAGCCCTTGCGCTAATTAGAAAGAGATACCACCAGGGTGGGAGGAACCCAGCCTCACTGAGCCAGTACTTCGCAAAGGTAATGCCTTTGTGAAATTTAGGAAAGGCACCCTTCATCTGGGGATGTTTATTCCAGGCCAGAGCACATGGCTTGATGAGCAGGATCAGGTCTGCATTTCAGTCTCCACATGCCCCTGGTCCAGGTGCCCTGGTTTAGAAACAATCTGCACAACCCTGTACAGTGGCCCTGGAGGTGGATTGGGTGGAGACAGGGGTCTACAGCTTCACCCTGCCTATACCCTGCCTAAGTAGAGCAGGGACCCCCATCAACGAAAAGATCAACCCCTTCTTCCACTGAGAGAGGCAGGGACACAGTTCCACCACAGAAAAGCTCAATTTCACTCAGCTCATTTATAAAAGACAAAATGTAAAGAAAAGACAGTTTTAGAAATGTCTCTGTAGATCACATAAAAGTGCTGGTTATATGAAAATCAAACACATTCAATGTTTAAAGTTTTCTTTTTTTATTACTTTGCCCAAGTATTTGAATATAAAGGTTTCAATAAAATATGTTTAACTCTCTCTAAGATTCATACCACATAATTCTCCATTTTTATATGGCCAAATATTCTGGCCCTTACAATAGCACACTCATGATTAAATGCAAATTACCTTTTACACCACCAAATGATCCATAAGTCATATTGCAGGCTGTTCTCTGAAGATTATGTTCATACATCAATTTGATCTGATATTGGGTCCCATGTTCTACATTACCCAAGCTTCCTAAAAAGAAAAAAATAAAAAGACTGCTTTGTATTTGTTTACATTAAAATATATTAATATCTTCTCATCCTCTTACCAATTCCAAGTAATTCAATTTCAGTGAAATTTAAAATGGCAAAGCACTAAAACATATGTATTATGAACAATTAGTATACTGATGACACAGAATGCCAGCACAGTTAAAACAATTTAAGTCTCAGCTAGATTATACCAATAGATGAAATACTACCCTGGGTGACATTTTGTTATCTATGTCCATTATGACTGAGTAAAGTGTAATTATTTAAGTAACAACAAAATCCTCCAATTTCAGTTCTGAAATAAATGAGGTTAAGTTCCCTGCATTTATAACAATGATAGACCAAAGACATGAATCAAAGTGTCTAAGAAAAAAATTCCCCACACTTTCAAGCAATTCAATTTTCTGTCCCAACTCTCAAAATATTCAAGCCCCTAATATATTATGTTCTAATTTAATAGAGAGATCTAAAGCTTCTCTCAGCAAGTAAATAGCAATATGTTTTCTTTGAAGTCTGCCAAGAATAATCTCCTTCAAAACAAAGAAAAATACTTTCCCTGCACTTAATAGATCATATGTGCTACAATCACTTTGTAGTTCATTCCAAATGAGAAAAGATTCTTTATCCGCATTTTACTCTCTAGTTGTTAGGCTTTCTAGAGTATATACGGTTAGAGCTATATCCTAGTGATCAGGCAAGAACATTATGATTAAAAGAGGTGTTAGAAAGAAAAATGATTCCAAATGTAACATTTTCCATTAAGAAGCATCTTTGTCATTCGTTCAAAAATGCAAAAGTTAAAAGAAAAACTTAAAATATCACAAAGCAAATGAAATAGTCCCAAACTGGATAATATTAGATGATTAAAACAATCTAAATATAGGGGCTTCCCTGGTGGCACAGTGGTTAAGAATCTGCCTGCCAATGCAAGGGACACAGGTTCGAGCCCTGGCCTGGGAAGATCCCACATGCCGCGGAGCAACGAAGCCCGTGTGCCACAACTACTGAGCCTGTGCTCTAGAGCCCACAAGCCACAACTACTGAGCCCATGTGCCACAACTACTGAAGAAAGCCTGCGTGCAGTAACAAAGACCCAACACAGCCAAAAATAAAAAAATAATAATAATAAATAAATAAATTTATTTTTTAAAAATCTAAATATATGTTTGTATGTATGTATATACATATTTATACATGTGCATTTACTTGTTTGTTTTTTGTCCAGAAGGATTCACCAGTGTACACTGAGGTTGCAAGAACAGAAGTATTTCTACTTCCACTTTACAACTGAGGCACCTGAAGTTTAAAAAAGAATTCAATAAATTTCCCCCGAAATCACATAGCTGATAAGGGACACAGTACTCAAACTAGGTCTTCAGAGCCAGCACTATATATCCTGGTACCTGGTTGTCCATCATTTAACAACTTTCAGGGAACCTGGTAAACCAATGACAATTTCCAAAATTGAATAAAAAAAGCAGCATCAAAAATATGTTATTTCCTGGGGAGGGATGAATTGGGAGTTTGGGGTTAGCAGATGCAAACTATTATATATAGAATGGATAAACAACAAGGTCCTACTGTATAGCACAGGGAACTATATTCAATATCCTGTGATAAACCATAATGGAAAAGAATATAAAAAAGAATGTGTGTGTGTGTATATATATATATATGGATAACTGAATCACTTTGCTGTACAGCAGAAATTAACACAACATTGTAAATCAACTATACTTCAATATAATATATATATGTTATTTTCACCTCCACCTTTCTCTCCCTGGCTTTCTCTTCCTCATTTGGAAGGTGGAGGGTTGAAAGAGAAAAACTAACAGGCAAGGATTTCTTGGAGGAGAACCACTTCTACTCAGATCTATGCCCCTGAAAATGCTAACAACTCACATACCAGTAGAGTAAAAAAACAAAGAGAAAGACTCAAATTTGCCAGCTAACCCTGATAGGAGATTGAAAGCTTTCTGGAACCTAAATGGTAGTAAAATCAGTAAGGTCCAGAGAAACTGGTGGTAATCACAACCATACCAGCCACACGGGCAAAAACAAAAAACAAAAACTCTAAAAACATAACTCACAGCATTGACCTAAGGACAGTTCTAGCCTCTAAGAAACCAGGAAAAAAAAAAATCCAAGAAACTTTTGGTTTGTCCCTACAGAAATTCCAAATTTCATTCTGCACCTAAAACCAGATGGACCCCTCCGAGTAAGGAATGCACTTACGCATGCCTGCTAGCCAAAAGGCCAGTGAACACAAGGGTCAGCAGTCAATATTTAAACAAACTTGCACGAAATGACATTAGGATTTATGTCTTGAAAAAGCTGCAAATGCATTGGTAAGTTTTTAAATTTCAGGTGACAGCACTTTAAAATGTATTAGTGCACCTATGGAGAACAAAAGACAATTTATCTTCCTTCAATACTAACTTGGAATAAAGGTAGTACCTGAAAATCTAAAAATTCTGATCACTTGTTTTCTAGAGAAGCATTGATGACATAAGATTAAAATTACTTACATATGTTTTGTCCTTGAATATACAGACTGAATACAGTAAATGTATATCTATAATAATAGTCTATATATAGCTAAAGTTAATGTAAAGTTTCATCAATTAGATAGTAAATGGATATCAGAACATTTATGCTGATGGTCTTATTTAAACAAGACCTAATTTAAACAAAATAATTCTCTGGACAATCAAAGGTCACCTTGAAAACAGGTTTTGGTGTAATTTTACATAACTGCTGAGAAATCTAATGATGTTAAATGAAATAAAAGCCATTACAGAGTAAGCTAAAAGGTTCATTGTATTAAATAATCAAATTAGGTTATATAACCCTGTCAAAAGTAAAGAGACATCCTTTTGCCCTCTCACGGCAAATATTAAAATTCTATAAATATGTCAAATGCTTAGTAAGTACAAAATTTTTGGAAAAGAATATTTAAAAGAACATAATCAGTATGGCTTAAGCTCACACATCTGTAACCATTTACTCAGAAACTGCAGCCCATCAGGAAGGAATCTGAGATGCCATGTGATGCTTTTCCTTTACCAGAATATAAGATGGGCAAAGTTCAGGTCAGCAAGACCCTGCTGTTTCTCTGTATTAAGCCTGCATTTAATGACATATCACCCCCCCCCCCAAAAAAAGTCAGCACACTAGCCTCTGATTATTAAGAGTTGTTTGCTATATCCAGGAGGTCTCCTCTAATTTGCCTCAAATATTTTTTAGGAGCACATTAGCGCATAAAAGAAAACAAAAAACCTTTGGGGAGGGGGCCATCAGGGTTAAGGATGTCAAGTTCAGCTAACACTTTTCATCTGCTGACACCAGTGGTTTCACTTAAACTAGAAAGTGTTTATGCTTCCCCTGTTACAGTAAAAGCTAGGTAAAAGTTCAGTCTGGTACCTCAAGAAACATATTCAAGAGAACAAAAACATTAACTTCTCTGCTTCTCAATTTAAGCCAAGCCAGGAAAAATATACAAATTGTCAGGCTATGAATATCATAGGAAGCTGAAGAAATGAGAGACAGAGAAGGAAAATGAGGTGGAGTGTAAGGGAATGTAGTTTGGACAACTCCTCATCCCCAGAGAATACAAAGCTTGTAAATGAATAGAAAGAATAAAAGAGCAATAAAATCGCCATTCCCGTGACAAATAACTTTCATTATCAACACTAATTTTAAGGAGGATACCAATGTCCCATAAACAAGTTGTGACCAAACATGCCAGTTTCTTTCACTAGCCTTTTTTGATAAACACACATTTCATCCCTAGTCTATGCCCTACACCCCAGTGAAACTCTAGAGACTTCTGGCTTTCTGAGCCATCATTCAAACGGGACCAGGGAAAGCCAAGAGTCTAACCTAATTTCTAGATTTTAGGATGTCTCCCTCTCCTGCCCTCTTAGAGCTCCCAGAGCCTCTAGAAGGGACCAGTACCCCAAGCAGTATTCAAGAGTTACTGTGGGCAAGTTCTCCTCCTCCATACCTGTTAATAAAATATCACTTGAAGTTAACAGGCTTATGATGGAAAACAGAGGAACAACTAGACTCCTGCAATAAAGTAGCCTATATCATACCTTCTCCATTTACTCTGGAACACTAAATATCTGCCCTACCACTAGGAGGAGCAACATCTTTTACCATGAAACCAATAAGAGTATTTAGCAATGACAGTAAGAGGTAGTTTACCAGGCCTCTGATATAAATAGAATGGAAACGGAAAAGAAAATGATAGTGGTAACAGATAAGGAAAAGAAGAAAGAAGAAAATAACATACAGAGAGTAATAAATAGCCACTACCAATTGCCTCAGCATTACCTAGAAATAAGTTCATTCATTCATTCAACAAGTATGCCTACCACACACCATATATCAAGGCTGCCTTCAAAATCTAATAGATCTTTGCCCCAAAAAGAGATGGCCTAAGAATATCCAGCTCTGGGACTTCCCTGGTGGTGCAGTGGTTGGGAATCCGCCTGCCAATGCAGGGGACATGGGTTTGAGCCCTGGTCGGGGAGGATCTCACATGCTGCGGAGCAACTAAGCCCGTGCGCCGCAACTACTGAGGCTGCGCTCTAGAGCCCGCGAGCCACAACTACTGAGCCCATGCACTACAACTACTGAAGCCCCTGCATAGAGCCTGTGCTCCACAACAAGAGAAGCCACCACAATGGGAATCCGCGCACCGCAACGAAGAGCAGCCCCTGCTCACCACAACTAGAGAAAGCCTGCGCACAGCAACGAAGACCCAAAGCAGCCAAAAATAAAATAAATAAATTTATTTTTTTAAAAAAAATCCAGGGCTTCCCTGGTGGCGCAGTGGTTGAGAATCTGCCTGCCAATGCAGGGGACACGGGTTCGAGCCCTGGTCTGGGAAGATCCCACATGCCACGGAGCAGCTTGGCCCGTGAGCCACAACTACTGAGCCTGCGCGTCTGGAGCCTGTGCCCCGCAACGGGAGGGGCCGCGATAGTGAAAGGCCCGCGCACCGCGATGAAGAGCGGTCCCTGCACCGCGATGAAGAGTGGCCCCCACTTGCCGTAACTAGAGAAAGCCCTCGCACGAACCGAAGACCCAACACAGCCAAAAATAAAGAAATAAATAAATAAAGTAGCTATAAAATTTAAAAAAAAAAAAAAATCCAGCTCAGTGACAGTAAATATGAATCATGACTCAAATTGAAAGCAAAATACAAAGAAAGCCCAAATCAAGAAAATGAATGTGAGACATCCAAATCCTAGAAGCTAATATTTACAGCAAATTCCGAAAGAGAGTATCTTTTGTATAAGCAATAGGTCCACAGACACTCAGCTTTATTGTATCCGTTAAAAGATTCCCCCATATTGCACGTCATAAAAATAACTGTCAACTTGGACTAAAATTTATCTAATAACTGAAACAAAATTTGTAAGTTACCTTTTCATATTTAATAAGGGCCAAAATGCTGAAACCAAAATGCAATTAACTTTCATACTTGTACCCACAGAACCATGTCAGGGAATGAAACCTAATTAAGTCTCAAATAAATGCCTTGAGGTCTGGTTGAGTGAAGACAACCAAAAGCCAAGAAATTGGAACTGTAAAGAGAAATACTCGAGGTTCACCAAAGAAAATGTACTTTAAACCACCATGACTCAGCATCTAATGAATTTTGCTGTTGCTGTTGAACATTTCTTAAGACTCAAGTGTCCTAAATACCCAGAATTGGCCTCTATTAGTCATAGGCAATCCTGCACACAATTCCTCAGAGGAAGGAGATTCCAAGGAACCCTCTACAGTGATAGAAATTTAAGTATGCATGGAAATAGCAGACCAAGAAAATGTAATAGCCTTTGTACCTGAAAGAATAAATGAACAATGGGAAAATGCTAAGGAAGATAAGAAAACCTTCAACTGAGTCAATATTAACTATTCTTACCTAATATTAAGAAGTCCAGATTTTAGTACAAATTCTACATTAGAAAAAAATGTTTCTTACCTGAGACAGAGTAGACACACAGTTTTCTAGAATGCAACACAGCCAAATGAAGCATTTCAGTACCTCTGAAAAACAGGGAAAGTTTTAAAAGTTTTAATACTAGTTTCAGATGTAACCCAAAAAAATGACAAAATGATTTTAAAAAGAGATTTTAACCATAACCTATCATGAGTGAACTAAATAATTCACTAGATAACATTCAAAGCTGAAAAATAAATTGAACAACAAGCAACCAGTTTGGCAATACCAGAGGCCCAAGGACTCTGCCTCAAGGAGCTGCCTTCACATTGAAGCCAAGGGAGTCTCCCAGCAAAAGTCATATCAGAGGTGCCTTCACGAGTGCTCTCCCACAATAAGGAGATCCACGTGGGACTTCCCTGGCAGTTCAATGGTTAAGACTTCACGTTTCCATTGCAGTGGGTGCGGGTACGATCCCTGGTTAGGGAACTAAGATCCCGCAAGCCGCAGGGTGTGTGTGGAGGGGGAGACCCACGTTCTGGTCCTGGCTTGAGCAAGTCACTTACACTCTCTAAGCCTATTTCCCCTTTTGGAAAATAAGAGGTTTAAATTAAATGAAATAAAAATCATGTGAAAGCACCTTGTAAAGTATAAAGCACTACAGAATGCTAATCATCATTGGCAAAAGGCATATATCACATGGAGGTCTGAAATTATACTAAAGGTATTGAAAATATTTCAGTTTGGTCTAAATATCAAATAGAAATAAACGGCCACTGTCACCACTACACTTCCCAGCCCCTATCAAGTGGTTTCCAGAGACAAGGCACAATCCAGAAATCCCAAATTCAAAGTCTTCAAGGGTCAAGTCAGAAGATGTAAGTGAATAAAGGGTGTAAACGGCTGTGATCAATTGGAGACTAGGGCCAGACTAAAGGAGGCAAGGACTACTCAGCTCTGGGCTTGTGGCCAGATCTCCACATTTTTTTCAAGAAAAGCCAGAAAGCAGGGATTTTTATGTGAAAATTTCTCGTTCCTAAATGTTGGCAATTCTTTTAAATTTAAAACTAATCTGCAAGCAGGCCTCTGATGTTCGACCTCTGATGCAGACTCTGTTCTAAACTGAAAGGACTAGAGTTGAAGTCTGAAGGCCTGGACTGGGGTCTTGACTCTGCACTTTGATATTTCTGTGATCATTTAATCTTTCAGAGTGTGAGTTTGTCATTTATCAAATAAGAATTATATTAGATAATACCTGCAAAACATTGTTACAGTGAATATATAAATACTCACCAACTCACTCTACTACCAGAAAATGAAAATATACACAACTATCACATAATCAAGACCGCCTTCAAAGATTTTTATATGTACCCTGTAACACTCAAAACAATCTTTCCATCATGCACAGGAAAAGAACATGATGTCATGGAAAGACAGTAAAGAATGGAGTCAGACAGACCTGGGCCTGAATGCTGGCTGTGTAACCTAAAGCTCTGAGCTCTAGCCAGTTTCCTTATCTCTAAACGCAGATCACATCTTACAGATAAGATTAATGAGATAGTACTAGTCAATTAATACTAGTACAGTATCATTAATGTTCACCTCCTCCCTTCAAACAAGTGATCACACAGGTGAAAGCCACACTACTGTGTAGAATGATTGTGACAGCATTCCACTTTTTTAAAAAATGAAAAGGTAAAAATGCTTCTTAGAGGCAAGAATTCTTTTGTCTCCTTACTTTATACATCCATCATATTTAATATGTGCTAGGTACACAATGGGCACCTAATCATCATCAGCTTTGAGATGGAGTAGATATTTACCAGCCACATCAATCATAACATCCTGATCCAGCCTGTCACAGGGCATAAAAGTCCCATCTCATGTCCTGGCCTATAGCATCCACGAAGCAGCTTCCCAACAGAATGAATCGTGTTACCAGAAGAGGGTTAATGCTCGGGAGCAGTCTTTCAGGTTTTTCTAGTAGGAGTCAGGGCCCTGAACAAGTGGAACCTGGGGCCAATAAGTCACGATGTGCAACTGGAGTGAGCCAAAATCCAGAGCTCAGGGCACTCCCAGACTTAAGACAGCAAAAGGGCGCTCAAAAAGAAAAGGTACGGGAAAACAAGGCCACCTCTGTCTACATAACACTTCACAATAGATACTTTTATAAATGATTAAAAAATACGGGCTTAATTTTAAGAAAATGCATGTATGAAAATAAGATAAAATCAGCAATATCATCAGTAAATAAAAAGCAGATATATTACACAAAATGCAAAATAATAAACGGTGTTCTAAAATAAATAAGGTTTAAAAATAAAGTACTTTGAACCAAAGACTTACTTTGTGGGGTGAGCTGGCTTCCTTTAAGAAACTAAGGACCTCTCCACCCCAAATAAGTAATTCGTTTCAAAGCTTCAAAGTTATGCACCAAATCACATAACTGCTATGATGTCTAATTTTTTTAAACAAACAGTTTGTTTAAAACTGGACAATTAGTGCTTTAAGTGGTGAATACTTTCTATTTCTTTGTCTGGTTATTTTTCAAAAGCTTATCTCTTTTCCTTTAAGCTTCTGACACATCAGGCATCTTATGTCTGTTACTATAAAAAAGTCCTAAATTATTCTATCTTAAATGTACAGGTTTCCAAATTTTAAAATGTTCAGTACATGAGGACCACCTAGGTGACAATATACAGGAAATATATTTAATTCATAGATAGTCTTTTTTTTTTTTTTGAAGCATCCACAAAAGTGACATAGTAAGGGATTGACATACTCCAAGTATTAAGATAAAACACCGGAATTGGTGGGCTGTACTTACGAAACAAACTTTCCTACTTCCACTTGCAGTATTGGATCTCGTAGATGCACTTCTAGAAGCAAATCTTCAGCTTGCGCTCCATCTCCTGTTTTTACAGGATGAGGATTAAAGATCCTTAGGTATCCCATAAAGCTACCCACAATTACTTTATCTGTAAAGAGATTTTTTTAAAGATATAGAAAGAAACAAACATTAGCAACAAAAATTTTTTGGAAATAAAATTTCCAGTGTCTAAAAGAGAAATCTAAAAATTAAAAGAATCCAGCTTTGCTTCATATGCAAAAACCAATCTGCCAATAGAATATGTAATTAAAGTGAACTTATCTTAATAACACATAGCTTTTCAAAAATAGCTTTACATCACCAATATTCAAATGTACTAACATATTACATTTTTCTTAAGCCTTGATTTGGGGTCGTAGCCATAATTTAACACAGTCAAAGCAAGCCCTTTTAAGAAAGGACCAGTATCAGGTTGTAAGCTGATTTCGTCATAGAGTGTCAACTCTATACCTGGTTTTGGCTGTTGAAACACCGTATTAACTCAGTGTAAAAACACTGAGGCCTCATTAGACAGAGTGCTCTGATTTACAATTTCTAGTCTTGGGTACAAAAGGAGGAAATAGTAGGATAGGTATTATGGGTTGAATTGTGTCCCCCAAAAAGATATGTTGAAGTCCTAACCCCCAGTACCTGTGACTTTATTTGGAAATAGGGTCTTTGCAGATGTAATCAAGTTACGATGAGGTCACACTCAATTAGGTAAGTGATAGGACTCAATTAGTATCCTTATAAGAAGAGAAAACAGAGACAGGGGTGGGGAGAGGAGAATGCCACGTGAAGACATAGAGACAAGCAAGGAGAAGATGATCATGTGACAATGGAGGCAGAGATTGGAGTGATACATCTACAAGCCAAAGAATGCCTGGTACTATCAGAAACTGAAAGAGGCAAAGAAGGATCCTAGAGGCTTCAGAGGTAGCATAGTCCTGCCAACACCTTGATTTTGGATTTCTAGTCTCCAGAACTGTGACAGAATAAATTTGTTGTTTTATGCCAGCCAATTTGTGGTACTTTGTTATGGCAATCCTAGGAAACTAATACTTTGGGTTGTTTGAAATCCCTGGATTAGTAGAATACATTGACTTTTTTCTATCAGCTTAAAAGAAGGAGTTCTACACACTTATTTATTGAGAGTTTATTAGGTGCCAGGCAATGGTCTAAGTAGCTTATATATACTAACTGATTAAATCCTCATAATAACCCTATGAGAGAGGTACTATCCTAGGAATTTCAATCCTGAATAGAGACACACATGTCATTAAGAATCTGGTGATACTATTCAAAATAGCCAAGACATGGAAACAACCTAAATGTTCATCAACAGATGAATGGATAAAGAAGATGTGGTACATATATACAATGGACTACTATTTAGCCATAAAAAAGAATGGATTAATGCCATCTGCAGCAACATGGATGGACCTAGAGATTATCATACTAAGTGAAGACAAATACCATATGATATCACTGATATGTGGAATATAAAATAGGACACAAATGTACTTATTTACAAAACAAACAGACTTATGGTTGCCAAGGGGGAGGAGGAATGGGGGAGGGTTGAATTGGGAGTTTAGGACTAGCAGATGCAAACTATTATATATAGAATGGATAAACAACAAGGTCCTACTCTATAGTACAGGGAACAGTATTCAATACCCTGTGATAAACCATAATGGAAAAGAATATGAAAAAGAATGTATATATATATACACACACACACACACACACACACACACACACACATATATACATATATATATAGCTGAATCACTTTGCTGTACAGCAGAAATTAACACAACATTGTAAATCAACTATACTTCAATTAAAAAAAAAATGAATCTGGTGCTGGGTGATCTGATGGCAGCCTCAGAGGTCTACAAGGTCTCTGGAAACATACTGGTTCCTGTCTCTGACTAAGGCTTGGCCAAATGAACTCTTCCTGCATTCAGGAGAGCTATGTCACTCTCATTCCAATCTCTCTTTTATTTGCATTTATCATAATTGTTTCCTGTCACTTTGTGGCAAACAAATAAAATAAGATGTTAATTGATATACAGATTAGCACCAGTGAATAAACTACAGACACCAATTCCTGCAGGGATATTTGGAAATTGGTTGTTGAGCTAAGTTGGGGCACAAAGCATTAAGACTTCTGTTCATATTCTAGGTGGGGTTAAATAGCATTGTACACAGTGACAGAACAGTTAATCAAGTTAACACCTCCAAGCATCTGGAACACTGTGCCCATTGCAGGTGACACTCTAGTGAACTGAACAGCTGCTGCCAAATGAACAGGAAGGAGGAATGCCAAACCATACATAAGATAGCTTTTTCTAAGGGCACTGGATAATTTAAAGTAAGAGAATGATAGGTTTAAATCTCAAAATTCTCATCTCAAGGTAAAGAATAAAACTCAGGGTCTTTGGGAGTCTGCAGAATTTCTTACCTCTTTTAGCAGGGGGCTTAACCCCTAAGAATCTAGTTCAGGGATTAACTCTATAGGTTTTAAATTGCAGTAACAAATGAGTTCACAGTCTCTCCAGGTTTCTTGCATAAAAGTAAAGACATTGATCACAAAGAATGGGACTCAACTTCAACAAAGCCCTATCCTCAGGGGTAAGAGGAAACCAGGATGGCCAAGTCCAAGTGGTGACAATTTAACCCCTAGAATTAAAATGTGTATGTATGATTATTAAAATAGACAGTGGGACTATTACAGTAACCAGATCTCAGGTAACAGTCTAACTATCACAGATTACAAGCTATAATTAATTTATATGGGATCCCCAGGAATGGAACAAACAGGCAACTCATTAAGGTCCTTTTTCCCAGTGATTGATTTCTTTTTATTATTGAGTAGTATTTAATTGTAACAATGTACTATAGTGTGTTTATCAAATTAAGGCCTTTTCTGAAGTCTATAACCAAAAGTAGTCCAGGTCTATGGAAAAGAGGACTAACTCAAGCCACCATATTAGACAGTCATGGCATAGCACTGATCCCCATACTTAAGTCAATTTATACACTCAGAGTCACTTGAACAAAGACAAGGTTATGTATAGACTGCTGTAACACCACACATGCCTAATGTGAAGTTTCCTCAGATTCTTCCCTATTGGACCAGTAGTCATTTATCCAAGTGTACTGAGGAAAGGTATATACCCAACCTTTATGAGAACACTTGAATATTGGCTCTAAATTACTGCTAATTCTGGAAGCCCAGGAAGATACTGTTGTTGCCAATTATGGAGATCCCATGATAAATGAACTTCCTAATTTAGTTCACCCAGTGGGAAAGCAAAGCCAACCTATGACCTCTCACCCAGCATCTGAGAGCTTAAAGGAAATGTATTTCCGTAGAAAACGGTAGAGTATCCACTTGGTTCTCTAACATGCAGAGCGAGGGATATTATATTGAAAGGACTATACGGAAGCCAGTGGAACTCCATCTCTCCAACAGGGAGAAAATCAAAATCAATACCACTCCTAAGCCTGATTTGGGGTGGTTTCCAAAATTTAATTCCAAAACACTTAACTCTGTAATATGTGATAATTCCTATCAAAGCCCTGTTTAATAACCAGATTTGCTGATATCAAAGTCTAATTAATGGGTCTTATAGAGTTAGAGTTGATCAGTATAACTTAAATGGTAACTCTAAATTCTTCTGTTATTCCACAAATTATTTTTTCTTGGAGCCAACTAATACATCCCATCTGCTTGAGTACAGTTCTAAATCTTAGTAATGCATTTTCTCCTTTCCAATACACAGAGACCAACAGAAATGATTTGCTTTCACCTGACAGGAGCAGGAGTATATCTTTACATGTACGACCACAATCCAATCTGCAGGAACCAGGACTACCTCACCATCTCATAAAGGCTGAATGGGGCTGAAAGAAATATGAGTGAAACCCAGGGATCCCCATGGGCCCTTCCTGTACTGTCTGTATCAGTAGTAAATGGAATTACTATAACCCTCTTTAGGCAAGCGTCAGTGTTCTAGATCCCCCAGGAATGAAGAGGCCTAGAACACAGCCAGGTGACCAGTTGCAAAACAAAAGGATGTAGCTCCCAACATGACTTCTTCAAGTTGCCATACAGTTTTTCCTGCTCCTTCATCTTAACTTTTAAGTTTTTCCTTCTCTTCTTCTTTTCCTCAACTACTATATATTAGGTTGTGAACACGGATTGTATGTACCAATTATTCTAGAGGAAGCAGAATATTGGAACATGATCATGACCGAATGACAAACGAAAGGTATAACACCCAGAGATCCTAGATTTGAAGAGCCAGAGCTCCCTGAAAGAGCCTCTGAAGCCGTAGGTGCACGCAGTTATCTCCTGTGGCAGATGGGTAAGAGTATGTGTGTGTGCAGTTGTACAAGGGACAGTTGCCCCATGTAAGGTATAAATGCTGAGAAGCTAAAAGATAAATATAAGAACTATTTTTTAGTCTGCCTTATATAATGTGTTTTTAACTCTGATTCTTGCAATAAACACTCCCTCCAGGTTATATGTTAGCACGTAATCTAAGCTGAACCATTCAGATTCTCTCAAGATTAACGAGGAATCCTTCTTCTATGAATCAAGTCAGCTTCACCTAAAGCAATTTCAAGATGCCTAATACTATCCTTTCACTCTCTGATCACCTCAGAGAAAGTAGGGATCAACTGGCATTATTGTCTCAACTTCCCAAACTGACCTGCAAACTTCTCTTCATCTATGTCCATTCTTACCTTCTTGCCTTCTATCACAGTGAAAAAAATTCTCAAACCTGTTTAAAGTTAACCCTTCCATCTGCGTACTTGATCCCACCTCCAACTGTCTTCTCTGGATCCCTGCTTTATCAATTATATCCTCTATGCTACACACTGAATTTTTCCCATTTCTCTTTACTCTACATTGTCCCCAGTCATCATTCTCCCTTCTTCCCTTCACAGCTGTTTCTTTAAAGGGCCATAAACACTCAGGCTTCCCCACTTCTAACTCTTTCACTCTCTGCAAATCTAGATTTTGTTACCATTATGCCCATTCATCCACCCTCACCAAGGATACTAACAAACCACTTGCCGCAAAACAATATGGAAATTTAAAAATCAGTCGTCACGTCACTAAATCTTGCCTCCCAGGTATCAGCCCAACTGGTTCTCCTGACTCTCTGCCTGCCCTTCTCAGAATCTATTACTGACTACCTGTCCCAAAGCTTCTCCCTTAATGCTCATCTTCTCCAGGTTATGGTCCTAAAGTTCCTTCCCTCTTGTTCCATCTTCTCTCTCGGCGCATTTGCACCCATTCCCAGGGCTTCAAATACAACCAGCGTACTGCTCACTCCCAAATCTCTACCTCGATTCTGCCTACCAGACACTTCTGTTTCAAACAGAGCATTTCCGAAACTGCTCTCACTAAACTTCCACTCCATAAGATCAACAGTAATAATTCTTAAACTTTAGTGTGCCACCATTCAACTTTGGAGCTTGTCAAAATGCAGATACCTAAGCCCCCGTCCAATCCATCTACCCCCCAGAGAATATGATCTTAGAAGATCTTGTACATCTGGGATAGAAAATCTTCATATATAATAATCACCCCAGAATATTATGATGTAGGTGGTCCAGGCTTTGAGAAATAATGATCAGTGGTTTTTTTCTATGTGGAACACACATACACACAGAATGATTTTTGCATAGCATGCTTGGGAAAACAGAGGAAGCTGCTCACAGCTGGAAGTAAATAGGGGGGATGAAACATCTCAGCATATTGGTAACCCACTGGTGGCACCCCAGTGAGGAGCTCTAATAGAAATGATGAGTGAACACTATGTTATTCAGATAATCAGTAAGCATAGTTTCCAACCAAGTTAAGCTTTAAATAGTTTGGGCAGAGGTGGGTTTGAAATTGTTTCTCTCTGGCAGGTATTTTTGTGGTAGGACTCTTCTATGCTACCAAATTATAGAGGAATCATAAATTTTAACAAACAGTTGGGCAGGAGGCAGGGTTGCTAATCTTTGAAGAACAGCTCAGGACACCTTATGAATAGAAGACCTTCGCCTCTCCTATCAGTAGGAGGGCAGGGCCCAGATTTTCCTTAGAAACAATTTAGTAGGTGCTCAGAACAGTTTAGTGCCTCCCACTCTTCTTTGCCAATATAATTTTCTCCTTTCACTTTATCCCCCAAATTCTACTGTTTTCATTATAGGCAAGAGAAATAGAATAAAGAAAAATGTAAGGGGACAATGTTTATATACAATGAACAAAAGAAAAATTATTATAATAAGTTTTCTTTTTAAGAGGCCAGTGACTATCTGAATTACAAAAAAAAAAAGCTCATGACTATAAATCACTCAAACCAAATATAAATTTCAAGTAGCAATAATATAGAACTAAAATGTTTTAAAGACCACTTATATGAAGATGCAAAGAGGAGCAAATAATATAAGAATAAAATAGAATATTGTTTCTAGTTTCAAAATATAAAAATGAAATCAATGATTTAACAATTGTTTTCTACAAACAAATAGAGCTAACATAATTTCTCCATTCTGGTAAATGGCTTTCAGATTCTATTTTAAAAGAATATAATTTTTCTTGCAGCTTCTACAAAAGAAAAATTTTCAAAATTCAAAATATTTTACCAGCTCTACCCTACGAAACCTGATTTTGCAACAAATAAAAACAAATTAAATGATGCTTTATAATATTTTTCTGAGTTCCAGTAAATAATATGACAGAATCAACACAAACCAGAAAAACACAAACAACAAAACATAAGTAATAACTACATTTATCAGCCTGCTACTTAAATATTACTTATAAGGAAATCTACCTTAAAATCTAGGGCATAGTCATGACAGTTCACCTAAGTTCTATAAAGTACACATTTAAAAAAAGAAGTCATTTTTATTCCATCCCTATAAAATGCTTTGCTCCAAGATGCTTGGTCATAAGTTGTTTACCTTGTCCATTTCCAGTATTGTCAACATCAGCCAAACACAAACAGCCTTGATCAAATTCTTCTTTTTCTCCCAGAACAGTAGACCACCAATCACGGGCTTTAAATAAAGACATTTTCGCTCACTCTAAAAAAGAAAGCATTTATTTATAATAAAAATCCACTTCACAAAAAAAGTCCACTTCACACCATGATTTATGAATTAATTAACTCTTTTTTGTTGTTGTTGTTCTGAATTAATTAACTCTTAAGGCATAAATAGCAAACTAAAGTTAGACAACTTTGAGAAAAAACATTGTATTCAACTCTAATTTTTTGTATTTTGTGGACATATGTGAAACCACAAATTCAAGTGAGTGGAAACATTAATCAGATATTTTGCAGTGCCATCGAAAAGTCAAGCTGAGAAATTATACATTTATGTTGGGTCAATTCTCTATTCTGGGACATTTAGTAGACAACTGTACAAAGTAACAAACATATTCTTCGGAGGATCAAGATTCAAATTCTACCAGAACTAGTTAGCACATAATTCCTAGGCATAACACCTAATTTCCCTTCTGTTTGGTCATTAAAAAGACTGCAGCATCTGCTTTCACAGTGAGTTGCTGAGAAGAGCAAATGAGATCAAATGCATCAAATGACTAACACTGGAAGGGGTACATTACAGGTACTCAAAAAGCATTCACTCCATTTCCCCTTTCTAATTGTAGAAAGGAAGATGGAAGAGGGAAATTCACACCAAAAACAACCAGGAAAAGTGGGTTGTAAGTCTATTTATACCACTAATTACCTGTGTGTCCTCAGGCAACCCACACAACCTCTCTGTGCTTTGATTCCTCATCTAAAATGAGGATATACCAGCCATACCACTGAGTTAAGAATGTGGTGGATGTGAAAGCCCACTGGACTTTTGAATTACAACACAAACATCACATACCCTGGGATTCTATGAAAATTCATTTATCTAACATAAATGAAGATTTCCTTCAAGCTACACTGATTTAAATGTTAGGATACGCAGTCAATGCTCTTTATTCAAAAAAACTCTGTTCTATAAGGTTGCAGCAAACATTGAATTAGCAAATACTGAACCATTGCTCCTAGAGGAAATACAGGGTTAGGGGTCGTGCAAGCCTCTATTTACAACATTTTCATCAACCAATCAATACATAACTTTGTTTTTTGTTTGCTTCTGTTTAAAGATAATTTATTTAATATATTGCTGGTTCATTAACATTGAACTCAGTGGCCAACACTATAACTCATATTTGAAGGAAGCTTATCTACTACATGTATTTTCTCCATAGGGTACGTCACAGCCTTCTTGCACTTAGGAACATTAGGCAGCACTTCAGCATGACTTTGGGGGACAATTTTAAACAGCAATATCACACACACACACACACACACACACACACACACACACACACACACCCAAACCCAAACCACAGAGATGTCGAAAACATGGCACTAAATAGACTACGAAAAGGATCCTTGTTTATAGTATGAGAGCTGAAACAAGAAGGCAAGAAGGCAGAGAGTCGCTGTGTGTGACATCAGCTGGGAACACGCATATCAAGTGACTCAAATTGTTTGCAACTCTGCACACAACCATGAATGACCCCAAAAGCAAAGTGCTATTTATTTATTTGTTTTTTACTTAAGCATAGTTGATGTACAATATTATATGCCACAGGTGTACAATATAGTGATTCACAATTTTAAAGGTTATACTCCATTTATAGTTATTATAAAATATTGCTATATTCCCTGTGCTGTAAATATATCCTTGTAGCTTATTTTATACATAATAGTTTGTGCTTTTGAATCCCCTACCCCTATATTGCCCCTCTGCCTTCTATATTGCGCCTCTGCCTTCTGGAATCCACCAGTTTGTTCTCTATATCTGTAAGTCTGCTTCATTTTTGTTGTATTCACTAGTTTGTTGTATTTTTCAGATTCCACATATAAGTGATATCATACAGTATTTGTCTTTCTCTGTCTAACTTATTTCATCTAGCATAATATCATCCAAGTCCATCCATGTTGCTGCAAATGGCAAAATTTCATTCTTTTTTATGGCTGAGTAGTATTCTACTGTATATATATATATACCGCATCTTCTTTATCTATTCATCTGTTGATGGATATTTAGGTTGCTTCCATATCTTGGCAATTGTAAATAATGCTGCTATGAACTTTGGGGTGCATGTATTTTTTTGAATTAGCTACAACTCAGCAATTTTTTAAAATGAAGCAACAACAACTTGGGTGGATCACAAGGGCATTATGCTGAGTTAAAGAAACAGGTTACCAATCCCAAAAGGTTACATTTTTTTTCCTTACTTCATTATTTTTTATTGAAGTACAGTTGAGCTCCAATATATATGAGTTTCAGGTGTATTTTTTATCGAAGTACAGTTGAGCTCCAATATATATGAGTTTCAGGTGTACAGCATAGTGATTAAGTATTTTAACTCCATTATGTTAACTCCATTAAAAGTTATTACAAGATAATGACTATAATTCCCTGTGCTATACAACTTATCCCTGTTGCTTATCTAGGTTTTTTTAAAATTTTCATTGGAGTATAGTTGATTTACAAAAAGGTTGCATTTTAAATAATTCCATTTCTATAACATTTTCAAAATTACAAAATTAAACTGATGGAGAACAGATCAGTAGTTACCACGGTTAAGAGAGGCTGTGACTTTAAAGGAATTTCTTTGAGGTAATGAAAAAGTTCTGTAACCTGACTTTGGTGGTGGTTTCACGGGATAAATTTTATTTCTTAGAACTATATTTCTCCCCCCAAAATAGCGTATGTAATATAAAACCTGGGAGATCAAAATAAGATCTATAGTTTAGTTATAGTATTGTACTAATGTCAATTTAATGGTTTTGATAATTGTACTTTATCATTGGGAAACCACTACTTGTGCAACTTCTATGTGAACATAAATCATGTCAAGGTGACAAGTTTAAAGAAACAAACAACAGGGGGAAAAAAGGAAGAAAACTCCATCTAAGGCCCTCTCTTTACGCTAAAAAGGAAAGTAGTCAGGTAAAGGCAAGGTGTTGATGAAAGTGAAGGAAAAATACATAGCAGGTAAATAAACTTATCATGAGTTTTAACATGTGGGAGAGTTTCTGAAAAACATCTGCATCAGCTGTTATTAATAATGGCACTATGTAACCATACAAATTGCCAGATGACTTCAAAACTTCAAATCTCACAGCAAGTATTCAAAAATGTAATAAACACTCCTATTATACTTTTACTGGATTTTTTTAATTTGAGAGGGAAGTAACAGTACTTAATAAATACCATATATTCTCATTATGTACTCGAGATACATTGGAAAATTATAATACGCCATACCATTGGACTGCCGCAATGAAGACACGTCATTCTCTTGCAGCACAGGGCAGAATGCTACCCAAATTCAATACCATTCAATGATTCACTAGGAGGACTCACAGCACTACAGTCATCAGTCATCATATAGTCATCATCATGGCTATGATTACTCAAAAGGATAAAAAGCATAATCAGGAAAGGGAAAAAGTGCGTGTATCTGTAGTTTGAATATAAACACACATGACTGCATCAGATGAAAATAGCTATAATGTGAAAATGGCCTTAAAAACCTTTGTTACTGAACAAATTTTTTCAGCTTGCTAGAATAATGGGGGGAAAAAAAACTCCAATATGAAAAACTAACTCTCCAACATGGTGTGTAAATGGAACTGTTCTACATCAAGCACTAATTTCTCATGGACTTCTATCATAAAATTTAGTATCTATTCCTAGTAACAGAATACCTCTGGCAACATTTACTTCCTTCCTGTTTCTCCTGCTCTATCAATTTCTGCTTAGTCACCTACCACTTCATTAGCTTCTGAAAGCCCTCCTTTCCTAGATTGTTTAGCTCCTTGCTACCCAAAGTGTAGTCCCTGGACCAGCAGGTCAGCATCACCCAAGAGCTTGTGAGAAATGCAGAATCTCAACCCCACCCCAAACAAGATCCCCAAGTGATTCACACGCACCTTAAAATTTGAAAAGCACTAGTTGCACGGATACCTGATAGTCTAAGTGGATGTTTTCTTATAGCAATGCTCTGCTTCTCTTCCTTTTTCCTGTGACCTCTGTCACCAGTTAGTTACCTTTCCAAAGTTTGAAAAAAAGACTCACTTTTAAAATCAAGAGCTTCAACAGCTAGACGGTACCCATCAATCAGCTGGTCTTCTCATCGTGTAGATTATAATGACTCCCCTAAATCACACAGCTAATGGCAGAAACTTGCTTCTGCATACCCTGTCCCTACTCTAGACCCTTGTATTATTAGGCTGTCACTACCTGCAATTTAATATCCAAAACACTGAAAAAGCATGGGTCAGTAGAGGGATTTTTTTTGTTTGTTTCTCTTTGTTTTAATTTTTAAAAGGTTGGGGGAGAGGGTGCTAACTTCAAACCTAGGTCCAACAAATGGTTCTTCCTCACAAGACCACAGCTGCTTCATTTCAGATCAACTTACTTTCATACCAGGGCAAAACATAAGTTAATACATAGCAGAACTGCATAAATTCCATTATGCCAAAATTCTGCATACTGGTTCTCCCATGACCCAGGTGTTAACATTTACCATGGTGGACAATAAATTATTGAATAAGGTCTTACATCTTTGAAAAATTAGTGAACGATAGGAAAACCAACAATTTGGGCTGATGGTCAGTAGCATGTTTCCCAGTGCCTCTCTCTCCAATTTCAAAGGCAGAAGCAGAGGAAGGCGCACTGCCCACTCCCAAGAAATTAAGAAACCACAAACCCTCATTTGTGCAATTTGTACATCATTAATTTCCTTTTCTAAAAATTGGTGTATTTTTAAATGACAGCATAGGCTGCAAGGCAAAAGGTTTCAAAGGGGAGTTCTTCTCCACTTTGGCTTCAAAGACGGATTTGATAGCAAGTCTGAACAACTTAAGGTTGCTGGATATCCCTGTTTATCCAAAAACAAAAAACAAAAAAAAACTTAATCCTTTGGCTCAATCCTTTGGCTTGAACAAATAAAACACACCTACAAAAAATTTCTCTTTGCACACAGCAGTTGTGTTCCTAATAAGCTTATATATAATCACTTTTATACTTGCTCTTAAATATAAGTCTTACAGACACTGGAGCACCTTGATATCTAATGGAACTCTGATGAAATCTTTTGATAATATAGGTATTTCTCCCATAACCATATGCTAAGCAATTTAAGGTTTCAGAGAATTCCACTTTTCAGTGTGACATGTGAGAAGCTCCACTGGCCCACTTCCCAGTGAAACTGAAAATTATTTTTTAAAAATAATAATTTATTTTTTTTAAAAAAACAACCATTTCAAGTCTCTGGAAATTGTCCTAAGAGCATACAACAAATAAAGAAACATTAAAAATCTAAAATTCAGTAAGAACAGTAAGAGTCTGTACTATTTAAACTAAGACTCACTCCTCTCCATACTCCTAGCTCAGCAAGATGGAAACTGCACTCCAGAGTGGTACATCCAAGAACCCTCTCCCCACAGCTCCCAATCAGAGAACTATTTTCCCAGGAAGGGCAGGACATCAGCATTATTTGTCCTGCTCCCAGCTATCTGTTGCTGACTACAGAAGAAACTGAAAATCTAAATAAACCTAAAACAAGTAAAGAGATTGAATTAGTAATCAAAAAACTATCCACACACACAAAAAAAGACTAGGCTCAAAAAAAAAGAAAAAAAGAAAAGACTAGGCTCAGATGGTAAATTCTACCAAATATTTTTTTTTAATTAACATCAATTCTTCACTAACCTCTCCAAAAAATAAAAGAGGAGGGATCACTTCCCAACTCATCCTATGAAGCTAGTGTACATTGATACCAAAATTAGACAAATACAAGAAAAGAAAACTACAGACCAATATCTCTTACAAATATGTATGTAAAAATCCTCAACACAACACTAGCAAAGTGAATCAAGCAATATATTAAAGGAATTATACACCATGGCCAAGTGCAATTTACCCCAGGAATACAATGTTAGTTTAACACCCAGAATTTATTAAGGAAATATACCAAAGCAATAAAATAAAAATCAAAAACCACCTAATCATGTCAACAGAGTCAGAAAAAGCATTTGCCAAAATCCAAAACTCTTCCATTGTAAAAACACTTGATGGAAGAAATGTTCACATATTGAGGTATGGGGAAGTCATTCTGGCTTATATATGATTTAACATAAACTTTATGCTAACTAGAACAGCTTGTCTCACGGCCTGTCAAACATGCATTGTACATCTGCTCAAACATGCATTGTACACCTGCTTTAACCATTAAAGAAGAGAGTGCATTTAAAAATCAAAACGTAGGGACTTCCCTGGTGGCGCAGTGGTTGAGAATCCACCTGCCAATGCAGAGGACACGGGTTCGATCCCTGCGCCGGTAAGATCCCACATGCCGGGTAACAACTAAGCCTCTGCGCCACAACTACTGAGCCTGCGCTCTCTAGAGGCCACGTGTCACAACTGCTGAAGCCCGTGCGCCTAGAGCCTGTCCTCCACAACAAGAGAAGCCACCACAATGAGAAACCCGCTCATCGCAACGAAGAGCAGCCCCCACTCACCACAACTACAGAAAGCCTGTGTGCACCAACGAAGACCCAACGCAGCCAAAAATAAATAAATAAATTTATTATTATTTTTTAAATGGCATGTTTAGTAAAAAAAAAAGTGAGATGCTAAAAAAAACAACAAAAAACAAACAAACAGAAAAACTCCAGGAAACTGGAGTCGATTGCAGGAATTGATTGGGGAAGGAAGATGCTAATAATATCACCTCAGCTCATCGAAACTGCTGTGGTCTGCAAGGTAAAGGGAGAAGGAGAAGCAATAATCCTATTGCAAGAAGGAATTAGGGGGGTATTAGTACATGCATCCTACTTCAGTCATAGGATGGGAACTGCTTTGACCATTTGCTCACAAGACCTGTTGAAGTGTCACAGGAGGAAAATGCTTGTGCACCACGTGACATTCCTGAATGGACTCTCTAAAAATTCTTATCACCCTTTCTCAAAAATGTTCACAGGATCACACACACACATTGTTCTGGCAGTTTCGTTTTGTTTTGTTTTGAATGCAAGCATCCTTCATAAGAAACCTATCACCCTATATCCCCCAAACCATTATACGGCATCAGAGAATCAATCTGACTAAAAAATAAAACACAGAAAGGGCATTCATGCACCGCTGTTTAATTCTAGACATACTTTCTTACCTGATGCCGAGTCAGGTGGGTCCTGCCCCACCTTTCTTCGAACTCTCCTTCCACCGATTTCTCTTTAAGAACGTCTGCCAGGATTCCAGGGCTGGAACGACGAGCAAGAACGGACGGTGCAGGAAAAAGCAACCCTTACTTCTCCCACTCGTTCTCCTGATCCAACTTGTTTCACGTCCCAAGCAAAGACAGCGCCTCACCAGTTGGCACCACCAGCTCCACAGAGCTTGAGCGATCCCACCAAGTAGCTCTCCTGCATCCCCTCTCTGTCACGCTCAGAGACAAGCAGGAAAAACGGCATCAATCCCGTGGCAGATATCAGGCAGGAAGGAACAGCGGTAAGACCTGCTGCTCACAAAGAGGAGGAAATAATGAAGGAGGCAGTGAGTGGGATGTAGCAGAAAAAGGACAGCAGCGGCAGAAGGGACACCTACTCAAGCCTAACTCCAAGCCATCTCCGCCCTGTTGTCATAGCACTTTACAACGAACGCTACTGCGCAAGTCAGATAGCTGAGCCCCGATGCCTTCTGGGGGTTGTAGTCCTGAGTGTCAGGAGAGAGGAAGGCGGAGGATTTTTTTCTGAGTGATGTTTGGAATCAGATTTCTACTGGGCGGAGCTAGAATGAACTACTGCCCGGTTCTCATTAGCAGAGAGAGAGAGAATTAATTCGACTCCCCTTTTCTGTCCTTGGACAGTTCCTTAGACGCGCGCTCTGAGGAAGACCCGCCTCCCGACCCCGGCGGGGACGCAAGCCACGCCCCTCCCACGCCTTTCTCCGTTCCCGCCGCTCGTGGGTGGGGCTTTCCTCGGAGGCGGGGCGCGGGCGGCGCGGGGCGGGGCGTCTGTGTTGGTCTCTGGGGCGGAGCATCCGAGGCCCGAGCCACCCAGCGACCTCCTCTCCTGACCGGGAGGCGCAGGAGGCCCCGTCCATGGACCAAGCGGCCATGGCGAGGGTGAGCGCGGTAGCAAGCGCTAGCGTGTGCGCCCTGGTGGCTGGGGTGCTGCTGGCCCAGTACTTGTTACCTTGAAGAGCAAGGAATACGTACTGTGCGTGGGACACCCGGAACGTGCTGTTCTGTAACAACAGCGCTGGAAAAACACTACCTGATTGCTTTCCCTTGGTTTTCTTCTTGATTCTGTAGACCAACTTCTTTCTGCAACACAATTACATTTTCTTTGTTTGTAAATCACAGCTTCCAAAGACTATATCCTCCTTCTTAACTGGATTTGGATGTCTTATAAGATACCATACAGGTCATTTATTGGCCCAGGTAACTTCCATCGTTATCGAGCGCAAGTTTGTGTGCCCGACACACAGTGAGGCCAAACAAACCCAAATGTTGGAGCTTGGAGCAGAGAAAGGTTTATTGCAGGGCCATGCCAGGAGAACTGGTTGCTCATGCTCAAAAAAAAAAAAAAAAAAAAACCCTGAACTCTCCGAAGGGTTTCACCAAAGCATTTTTAAAGGCAAGGTGAGGGAGGGGCTTCCCAGGGTATGTGATCAGCTACTGCACAACTCTCTGATTGGTTGATGTTGAGGTAACTGGGTGGTTAATTTAACAGTATCAATCCTTAGGTGCCAGAAGGTCTGGGGGCTGGGGCTCATGATCATCAAGTAGTTAATTTCTTCCACTTGTGGTGGTTTTTACCAAATGAAAAACTCAAGAAATATGCATGAGATACTATTATCTGGGCACTTCAAACAGGAACTATAGCAGAGTATATGGGGGAGGGGTCTATCCCGGAAGGCCCCCATAGGGTCCTGATCTGTTACACATGAATGGCTGAATCATACATTCATGCAACAATTTTAATTGGCTTCATTCTTAGAGGAAGAGGTCATTTCCGAGTTCCAGAACATGTATCAGCATAATTTCACATGTCTGTGCATAGCTTCTGTGTGTTTGTGTTTTCCTGAATAAATTTGAAAGAGCTCTTCACTTTGGGGTATTAACAACTGAATATTTTGGCAAGCATTTCCCTTATGCACTTATTTTTAATTCCTCTGCAGCTTCTTCCATTATTTCAAGGCTGAAAAAATTATATATCAGATACAGTTTCAAAGCACAACCTAGTTAAGCACCTTACACTTTTGCATCCTGGCTCCATGACCTACGAGTTCTGTTTCCTTGGGCATGTCATTTAACTCTCTGGGCCTCCTTATCTGTAAAATAAGGATAATACACATGGGTATTACGTACAGCACTTATTACGATTTTAAAAATTAAATCAGGGCTTCCCTGGTGGTGCAGTGGTTGAGAATCTGCCTGCCAGTGCAGGGGACACGGGTTCGAGCCCTGGTCTAGGAAGATCCCACACGCCACGGAGCAACTAGGCCCGTGAGCCACAACCACTGAGCGTGCGTGTCTGGAGCCTGTGCTCCGCAACAAGAGAGGCCGCGACAGTGAGAGGCCCGCGCACCGCGATGAAGAGTGGCCCCCGCTTGCCGCAACTAGAGAAAGCCTTCGCACAGAAACGAAGACCCAACACAGCCAAAAATTAAAATAAATTAATTAATTAATTTTAAAAAAAATTAAATCAACTCCTAATAAGGGCTTAGCTCAATGACCGCATAAAAAGTGCACAGTGTATATTAGCTTTTCGTTTCCATAACCCAAACCTTATCTGAATACAGTATACTACACTGACTATACATCGCATGGATCACATGTTCTGGAAAATTGGAGAATTTCTATGGAAGCCTTGCTTTCTTCCAAAACCGGATGAATCCTACTAACATGTAACGAGCAGCTCCTGTGTGCCTAGCCACTGCGGGAATACGAAAATGACTTGCACAGGTTTCCCGGCCTCCAGGGACGAAGATCTCGAGGGGAGGCGCCCGACCCGGAGAGGGGCCCAGCCACGCGCAGAACGGGCTCTGGGTCCCCACAGAGCGTCCTCAGCACCGAGACTCCTGGCCGCCGCCAGGGGGCGCGCTCCGGCCTCCGGCACCAGCCGACCTGACTGCAGGACCCGGCGCTACGATCAACAACTTGAGGCCGCGCTGGCCTTTGGGCGGCGCGGTGCAGGCGGCCGCGGAGGGGACACCCGGCTCGGCCCGGCGGGACGCGGAGCGGCAGCGGGAGGGGGCGCTGCGGGGCTAGGCGTTCACAGCGCAGAGGAAGTACCGTCTTCGCCGCGCCGGCCGCCTCAGCCGCGCCGCACGGGGCCGCCTCAGCCGCGCCGCGCGGGGCCGCGATGTCGTCCCGACCCGGGCGCGACGACGCGGGGGCAGGGGGCGCGCGGCGGTCGCGAGAGCCTCCGGAGCAGGAGCTGCAGCGACGCCGGGAGCAGAGGCGGCGGCGGCACGACGCGCAGCAGCTGCAGCAGCTCAAGCACCTGGAGTCCTTGTGAGTCCGTCACGCCCGCCCCCAACTAATGCGAGGAATGGGGTCGGGGCCCGGGGTCGCGCGGCGGGGCCCGCCCGGGGTTGGAGACCTGCGAGTGGGCAGGTGGGCCCGTCGGACCCCAGCGAGCCAGGTGCGGGTTTTGATCCCGGGCTGCCGGACGCTGGACTCTCAGCCACTGGAGGAAGAGCGGGGAGGCTCCCTCCACAGGCTCGTCCCGGGCGCGCGAGGCGGCGGCGGGCGGGCGCTTCCCCGCCGGAAACGACGGCTTTATTCCTCGTGCGGCGACGTCGGTGTCGGTCAGGATTTGAATACAGGAGAAGTGCGGCTGCGCTCTTGGGTCCTTTTCCGTTTCTCAGTTCAAGGGGCTCGCTCTGAACTGGGTAAAATCCCCATTCTTTTCATCTAGTGCTGGTAACTAGGGAAGAAAAAGCCCAGTCCCGTAACATGAGTGCGGTGAGGAAGGGAAGAATAAGCGTGGGGTGAGGGCCTGGTCCCTGACTCTGCGGGAGGAGCTGTCAGGTAGAAGAGAGCGTGGACTTCTCTCTCGTCCCCAGGATTTTTTTTTTTTACCAGGGTTAAGGGTGGAAGCTACAAAGAGGCCAGTTCTAGCTCAACAAGAAGAATTAGGACCAGAGTCATAGATTCTTGCTGGTCAACGTGGCCTGACCTAGGAGGCACTGCACTCCCCCAGCTACCCGGGGTTGGAGAGAGTCCAGATAACCCCTGAGAGAAGGGTTGGTTGTAAAGGAGACCTAAACATCAGGTGGAAGGTTGGATTAATGACCCTTGCGGTTCTTTTCTGTGTTTCTGTCGTTCTGTAATCAGCTTTAGAAGTCTGACTTTACTAAGTTTGGTGTTCACTGAGTTATCTGAATTATTTGCTTTAGGCACTTCCCATTACCTACCTTCTCATGATTGCTGAGACAGCATGAAAAGTCCTTAAAGGGTTAATCCTTCATTATTAACCGCTGGGAGCTTTGGCACAAAATGCATGCTTCCTTGTAGCCTGGCCTGTTCTTTTCAGTGTGGTTCTTGAGCTGAATTTCACTTCAGTGGGCAGTGGTTGTGGACTGCTGGCATCCACGGTCCTGGCCCCTTCAGGGCACTCTAGGAGGCTCTTTGTTGCCCGTGCAAGGCCGATGTTGAACAATATTTCCCTAGGATAAGTTCAGGCAGGGCTCAGTCGCCCTACCCCACCCCCTAGCCCTCAGTATCCTAACTGTAGGATGCCACATAGTTGTTAATACTCTACATTTATTTTGTAGCTCAGAGCGCACTCACAGACATCCTTTTATAACCTCCTTTTGCACATGAGAAAATGCAGGTTCAGCAGTTAAGTAACCTGATCAAGCACACACGGAACTGTAAACTAACAAAACTAAAGAGAAACCCGGGTGTCTGATTCTCAGACCAGTGGGATTTTTCAGTTCAGAGATTTTAAAAGTTCTGGGCTGTTGACATATTTATAGTTTGGCTAGTTCAGAGGCTTCTTTCCTTTTAAATGAAAGTCTGTATTTCCAGAATAATACTTTAACGTAGTTTAAACATCAAATAGCATGAAAAGTCTAATTTCAAAAAATAGTGGTTTGTATCTCTACTCACACTCCCTGTACCTTTCCCTCCAACCAAGGCTTCAATGGGGAAACTTTTAATTTTTTTTCTGGAATTTAACTATTTCTGAATTATATGCTTATACTGCTTTTTTCGATTGAATAGTAAATGTTACCTATTAAGCTCATGTTATAGTAGTTGAGGGTTTAGTTCTCTTTCCCTTCCCTTCTTGTCTCCAGCCTTGTATCTCCTCTCAGGATTTTTGTGTGGCTTCTAACCTTTCTTTATTTCTTTAATTGTCATTTTAAGAGAGTCTGGGGAAGGAAGACAGATAAGTAAGTTGGTCAGCCAGGCATGTTAAGTTCCATTGTGGTTTTTTACAAACGGAATTCAAATCCTTTTGCCACCTGGTATGCCCTCTTTAGTTACCCTCACACTCCTCTGGTCATTTTCTTACACCTGACCTTAATTTTTCTTACTCTTACCATACCTGCCAGGCCCCCAAAGTCATCTGAGTCTTCCACACATGCTCCTGCCCATTTTCCAGCTCTGTCACTCAAGTGCTCCTGGGCTACTGAGCGTAACAGAATGGACATTTTGAGAATATGTGGACTTTCATCTCTGCCTTCCAGCCCCCATAGGGCCAGGCTGCAGGAACAACTGGGATGGAGTATGCTTACGTGAAGGACTCTTCCAAAAGAAATCCTACCCCAACACTCAAATACACGAAGAGTATTATTAAGTACTTGGCAAAATAAAGATTTTTTTGTCCCATGCCTATTTAGGAGATAATCTCTTATCGAAATTTATCTTAATTTAGTCTTTATACTGCCCAGGGCAACCTATCACAATCTGAATGATATAATGGCAAGGATTCACAGATGGCACAAAATAATGGGCCTCTACTAACTTTTTTTTTTTTTAATTCTGAGGATTAATTACAAAGATAATGCACACTTCTCAGCTGTCACAGCACAGAAGCCAGCTACTCAATAAACACACTCCGATTCTCATTTCCAAATGTTATTTTCAATAGTTAAATATTACCTTAATCTTTGAGAAATATCTTTTAACATGCTACCTAAACTAATGAATTGTTTAGCCCTAGGAAAAAACATCAACCACATTCCATTACACTTGTGGAAACAGTTCTAAAATGGACTTTTTTAGGGAAGTCCATTGCTAATAATAACAGATTTCAAAACGTGCAGTTCCAGGGGCTTCCCTGGTGGCGCAGTGGTTGAGAATCCGCCTGCCAATGCAGGGGACACGGGTTCGAGCCCTGGTCTGGGAAGATCCCACATGCTGCGGAGCAACTGGGCCCGTGAGCCACAACTACTGAGCCTGCGCGTCTGGAGCCTGTGCTCCGCAACAAGAGAGGCCGCAACAGTGAGAGGCCCGCGCACCGCAATGAAGAGTGGCCCCCGCTCGCCGCAACTAGAGAAAGCCCCTGCACAGAAACAAAGACCAAACACAGCCAAAAAATAAAAATAAATTTAAAAATTAAAAAGAAATGTGCAGTTCCATTACATTTTTTTTCTATCTAGGCAAAAACATTTACATATTTTTCAGGAATTCAGATAGTTTGACCATGTTATTTGTACAACTCCTATGGCAAAAAGAAATTACTGTCAGATTACTGGATATTTACATAGACTTTACCACCTCCCTTCCAAACTCCCTTAAGTCCCAATGCGTAAGACATAGCATTAATGTTTCTAATGAAGGGCTGCTGATGGACTGTGTCACCTGCCCAATTTATGCAAATTTCCATTATTCCTCCTAAAAGAGGCCTAGGCCTATGACATGTGACAGCTTTCGATTGGAAAATATTTTAAGAATTTGCTTTGGAAATACCATACCTAAAAAGCTTTGTACTGTATCTAAAAGGCTAATTCTACTTATACCCAGTTGTTTATTGTGTAATCTTCAGGGAGTAAATCTTCCTCTGTCCCTTTAGAAAGGCCCTGGATTAGTGACAGGATGAGGATGGAGACTAGACGCCTCCATCATAATCCTTATTTGGAAGGGTCCAGAGATGTTTGCAAGTCCAGGTTGGTACCTGCTATGAATTGGAGGTTTCCAAAACCCCCTCCTCTAGTTTGGTTAATTTGCTAGAGCAGCTCATAGAACTCAGGAAAATGTTTTACTAACTGGATTACTGGTTCATTATAAAAGGATATAAGTCAGGAACAGCCACATGGAAGAGATACATAGGGTAAGGTATGTGAGAAGCTGTGTAGAGTTTCCATGCCCTCTCCAGGTATGCCGCGCCTTCACGTGTTCACCAACCCTGAAGCTGTCTTAACGCCATCCTTTTGGGTGTTTATAGAGGTTTCATTACATGGGCTTGATTGATTCATCATTGGCCATTAGTGATTAATTCAACCTTCCTGGAGGTGGGGCTGAAAGTTCCAGTCCTCTAATCACATGGTGATTTGCTGAGCCTCAGAGGCGGTAGGGATAGATTTGCTGAACCCTGATCTACCACCTAAGTCTGAAGCAAAGTCCTGGAGCAGCGCCCCACTGTGTACAGCAGACAGCAGTCAGGACACAGACAGCAGTCTTTGCTTGGGGGGTGGGGAGGTTTACCAGTTATGGTGGGGATTGACATCAGGTTGGCTCATCAGTTACCAGGGAAACCAGCAGAGAGGCGTGTCCCTCACAGCCCCTCAGGTTATCAACCATCATAGGGCAGAGGTTTTCACTTTGATAAACTATCCTAGCGGAGCTGTTAGCTGGGGCGGGGCAGGCACAGAGGCAGTTATTGAATAAGTTCTGTGATTAAGAGGGAAGGTCAGTCATGCGGGAAGGTGTAGGTGAAGTGCAGGGACTGATCAAATAGGGGATATAAAGAGAGCCAAAGAACAGCCAGCTTAGGTGGCATGATCCTATACCACCTCACCTGCATGGGGAAAAGGCAGTGATCCCTGGAGCCAGATGTTGAAGAGTCACATGGCCTAGAAAGGCAGTAAACCCGGCTGGGGATGATGTCTGTAGGAAGTCCACTGCCAGGTCTGTGCCCACCTCCTCTTAGGAGCAGCTGGTAAATCCCCGTAAAGCTGCAGATCTGTAAAAAGATGTGAGGGTTGGCGAGGCCTCTCTCTTGGGTCCAGATCTTGACCTTTATGATGCTAGTGCCTAATCTTGAGCTGCCTCATGAGGCTACTAAGAGCACTAACTTTTCTTCAACAGAAGAGGCAGAAGCCGGCATTGTGGAGTGCCTTTCACATGTTTGCTGTGAACTATTTACCCATGAGGAAATTGAGGCTCTGGGGGTTTAAGTAACTTGCCCAAGGTACACAGCAGTGAGAGTGGATCACAATTCAAAGTAAAATATTTTTACCTGCAAAGCCCATTCACACTGATTTAGAACTGGAAAACGTTCTGGCTGGGATATGGGGTTCTCTACGCCAAAAAAACAAAACATCTCCTTTATGAAGACAGTTCTAGGGGCTTCCCTGGTGGCGCAGTGGTTGAGAATCTGCCTGCCAATGCAGGGGACACGGGTTCGAGCCCTGGTCTGGGAAGATCCCACATGCTGCGGAGCAACTAGGCCCGTGAGCCACAGTTACTGACTCTGCGCGTCTGGAGTCTGTGCTCCGCAACAAGAGAGGCCACGATAATGAGAGGCCCGCGCACCGCGATGAAGAGTGGCCCCCGCTTGCCGCAACTAGAGAAAGCCCTCGCACAGAAACGAAGACCCAACACAGCCATAAATTAAATAAATAAATAAATAAATAAAAATTTTTTTAAAAAAGACCATTCTAAAAAATGTCAAAAGAGAAAAATTATACAATTTGTTAACGAGTTTGATGTCCTTAATTCAAGGGAAAACAATCCGCGGATTGAGAAGTACAGCACTTCACATGCAGTGGAACACTCTTCCCAGGGATTTTGGACAAGAGCGGGTTTTTTAGGGCCTTGGGTGAGGCAACTTGGAAATAGGGCACGATTGGCTAGAGGGTCAGGGATTTCCTTATAAGACTAGCATGTCCTCTTACCTAGGGTCAGATAAGCTAAGTTAAGCTGAGTTGGAGGATCGTGATTGGGGTATTCCAGATTTCCTTGACAGTGAGGCATTTCCCGTTAGTGCAGGCTGACTTAGGTTTAGATTTGTGACATGAGCTGGGCCACTGGGGAGGCCTCCATTCTGGGGGTCCCAAGCTACGAAGTACCTTTGTCAAGAATTACATGGGTGTTTCTGAGAGGAGTTTCAACTTTATGGCTTTTCTAGATTTCATTTAGGAGTACCCTTATCCCCTTAGTTCTCCCTTCTGGTACTTAGCACTAAGCCTGGCATGATTATTGTTGACTGGTTACTTCTGCAAGGAGTAAATTTTTAAGTTGAACCTTCAATATCGCCTTAAAATTAAGTTTAGTTTCTCCTAATATACCTGTTCTTTTTTGGTAAGTGGAAATAGCAAGTTGGTTAGAGCAAGAGTGAGGATTTAATTACTGAAACAATTAGAGAAATAACATTGAAATTTTTTTTTTCATACAAATGGTTTTTTTTTTAATGTGATGATCCATTTATTTATTTATTTATGGCTGTGTTGTGTCTTCGTTTCTGTGCGAGGGCTTTCTCTAGTTACGGCAAGTGGGGGCCACTCTTCATCGCGGTGCGCGGGCCTCTCACTGTCGCGGCCTCTCTTGTTGCAGAGCACAAGGTCCAGTCGTGCGGGCTCAGCAATTGTGGCTCACGGGCTTAGTTGCTCCGTGGCATGTGGGATCTTCCCAGACCAGGGCTCGAACCTGTGTCCCCTGCATTGGCAGGCAGACTCTCAACCACTGCGCCACCAGGGAAGCCCAACATTGAAATTTTAAAACAAAAATGCAGCCTATATAACTATAGCAGAAATGAGCTCCTATTAGCATATTTTTGGCTTTTTTTTTTTTTTTTCCCTATGTCCCAAGTTACCTTTGTTTTATCTCTCAGAACTTTATTAGCCTGGGCTCATACCAACATAGGTGTAAGGAAGATGACATTAATTTCATTTTTCTTTTGTAACTAAAAAACATTGAGGCAGTGTATTTGCATGTAAATAAATGTAAGTGAAAAATAAAGCTCCCTCCCTCAGGTATCCTATATATATAATCTCCCTTTTCCCGTACGCACAAATAGAACCATACCAAACACACTGTCCTATACACTACTGCTTTCTTTCTTTTAACTTAAACAATTTTCGACTAGTTTTGGGATAATTAGTATCTATTTGACTATTAGATAAATGATTAACCATTTTAGAATTTATTATTTTCACTGTACAAAATTCAAAAAATTAATCATCTCTGAACTCACCTTCTGTGTGTAGCAACCTTGGGACTCCCCCATTTCCAAGTTGTTGGAGCCCAGATACAGTTTTAAACTAGCCACAGCATCCTGATGCCCTCTCTCAGTAAAATTTCGTTATAGAGGCATTGAAAAGACCTCAGATGTTCAGTTGTTCTGCCTCTTTTTCCAACTACTTTTTTTTGGCTGCATCGTGTGACATGAGGGATCTTAGTTCCTCAACCAGGGATAGAACCTGTGCCCCCTGCATTGGGAGGACAGAGTCTTAACCACTGGACCGCCAGGGAAGTCCCTCCAACTACTTTTTTTTAAGAAGGGGGTTGTGTCAATTAGGCACTCATATTTAAAAGCCAGACGCCCATGCTATGTGCTGCATAGCCTGGAATGTGTCAGTACTTGAAACTGAACATAATTACACCTGAAAGTAATACAGTGTTATATGTCAATTATATCTCAATTGTTTAATTTTAAAATTGATTTGTTTAAAATGAACCCTAGCATTGGATGCTGCTTTTCTAGATTTGGCATCCATCAGCCTTTTCCAGAAGTTCCAGCAGAGTGATGAGAAGTGGAAATGAGTTGGGAGCACAGGCATGATTTGTATCCTCAGGACCCTGGGGGTCTGAGAGCTCTCTTTGTTGGTGGAAGGGGAAGTACATTTGCACACAATCAGTCACCTGCTTCTCTAGCGGTAGTTCTTCATTGAGTGCCAGCCTGTCGTCCAGGCACCAAGCAGGAGTCCTGCATCCCTGAATCCCAGGAGGTCAGTAGGGGCATAAAGGGCAGTCAGGGAGCTGAGCAGCAGACGGCAGCCCAGCAGCCCACTCTGCAAACAGGATAGGCCAGTGGGGAGGATCTTGAATCTGGAGCTTTTGGGGCGGGGGTGGGGGGGAGCGGGCGAGGTGGGAGGGGGAGCCTCTGGGACAGATCACCCTCCCCTCCTTCCCCTACAACAGGCCCTTCCCTCTGGCTTTGCTCCCTCTCCTCTGCACAGCCCCCATCCTTGTTAGAACAGATCACTCACACCCTCCCCCACCCCCATGAGCCTCTCAGTGTTATGGAAGCTGGAAGTTATGGTAGGTAAATCAACCAACAACTGTAATGACAGGCTGGAACCATAATTCGTTCAAGGCTCTTGTCACCTCACATTTTCCCTGCAATCTCTTGCTTTCCCTTCTTCCAAAAATAAAATCATTGTCCTAAGACACCAAGTTAGTTATTATTTTGGTGAATTTAAGTGCTATATCCCAGCAGGATATGGTATAGCATCAGTTTATTTATATAAGATCTCTGACTGCTAGGCATATTTTATTAACTAAGTTATAATATGGTTTTAAGTTCTTACTAAAAATATCCTTTTTATTTTGGTCTGCAGTTGCCTTTTGCTGATTGAGATGTGTTACGTTCCTATGAACATGGTTGACGACCAGTGTTTTTTTCCTTTCTAGTTATGAAAAACCTCCTCCTGGACTTATCAAGGTCAGTGTGAAGTTTGTACTTTTGGTTTTTCCCTGAGACAGATTTGACTCAGTGCTCAGACTCAGTCACTTGTTATGAAAAACAGCTGCATAAGGTTTGAACCTCCTTTTGTGATAGTTCTGTGTCTTCCCTGCAGATGGCAGTCAGTTCATGCACTTTGGGCTTTGTCACAGCCTGTCCCTTTGCAGAAATTTAATCAGCCTTGTGTCTGTCCCCTAAGAAACCACTGCAGGCCCCCCCGAGTGTTCCCCAGCGCTCACTCCCATTCTTTCTGTCTCACTTGTGACTGTCTTCTCAAAGCTCTCCTGCCCCATGTTCCTTCTCTGACCCTTCCGGTGCTGATTTCTTGAATGTCATCAGCTCAGAGAACACTGGACTCTGAGGAGACGTGAAGCTCATCCAGTCCAGCCCTGCCTGTTGCAGGAGTCCCTCCTCCAGCACCCTGGCCACAGTGTCAGTGTCTTTCTGCAGGAGTGAGACTTAGAGGACTTAAGGCCAAAGTAACCTTTTCTCTTTGGTAACTTTCAACTTAAAAAAAAGATTTTTAGAAAACATTCTTCCATTATAAATTTAATATTCATGGAAACTTGAAAAAATCATAAGGTAAAAAAACAGCACCTTAATTATATAGTGCAGTTATTTGGTAATGAAAATACATCTCACAAATACGGCATGTATGAGATTATGAAACATGACAGTGGCCTTCAAGGTCTAATAATCTATTTTACTCTAACACATTGCTCTTATTCCAGGAAACCTCACTTGTTTAACTCTATATTCTGCCTCATTCCACAAAGCTTTTAAGTTAGCAGAAAACCTTTTGTGATCTTAGAATCTAATTTTTGTGATCTAGAATCAGAATTTGGAGCTCACTGATCAATCCTATGTAAACACTAGTAACTTTTCTCTAAGAACAGCTACTTTGTTTTTGTGGCATAGCTAGCTCTTCTAGTATAGTTACTTCCGTTTTTTCTGTCAGTTATGATTTGTCTTTCTTTCTAGCTCTTCAGAGGGTAACTTATGATGACATTGGGATCTCCAGCCCATGAGAAAGCCAGGCAGTGCTGTGTTCTCAAACAGGTGGGAGAGAGTTCTGGTGCTTTTTTGCCACATAGCTTACACACTGTTTCCTTTTTCAGGAAGATGAGACTAAGCCAGAAGACTGTATACCAGATGTCCCAGGCAATGAACATGCCAGGGAATTTCTGGCCCACGCACCAACCAAAGGACTTTGGATGCCACTGGGGAAAGAAGTCAAAGTCATGCAGTGTGAGTGTGGAAGGGTTTCAAGTAACACCCTCAATACATGCAAGTTATAGACCACTGTTTACAAACAAGTTCACTTCTTTTGATTCATTCTCACCACAGCCCTGCTAAAGTCAGGGCATGATCTCTGTACTATAGATGAGGAAGCCGCCTTGCATATGTTATTAAGTGTTTTGGGGTAAGAGGCAGAGCAGTGCTTTGACTCCAGGGCTTCTGGCTGTAAGGGTAATGGTCTTCCACAGGGCCGTAGCTGCCTGCGGAGTATACGCTTCAGTAATATTCCTGTAACAGAAAGGATATTCCATGTAGAAATGCCATGGGGGACAAGGGATGCATTGGAGGGTGGTCCCTTGGGTCTTGCCTCAGTCAATCATCCTCATCAGAGGTGTTGAGGTTTTATCCAGGTAACCTGAGAGGAGCTCTGGGCCACAGAGGGCAGGTCTGGAACAGGTAGAGCTCTGTGTGCACACCCTCCACCGCACCAGAGCAAGCAGCACCTTCATCCAGCGTAAGACGGCGTTTGAAAAAGGGATACAGCTGTCTTTAAAGACATTTGTTTGTACAAAGATTCTTCATGCACATAATTAATACAGCAGTTCTCAGCCCCTTTCCTTCATTCCCCTTACCTAAAAGGTGACCACCTCAACCTCTTTTAGGAAGGTTATTTTGAAGTTTATCCCTATGTATCTATAAAGGTTTTTTTTTTTTAATTAATTAATTAATTTGGCTGCGTTGGGTTTTCGTTGCTGCGCACAGGCTTTCTCTAGTTGAGGTGAGCGAGGGCTACTATTGATTGCGGTGCGCGGGCCTCTCACTGCAGTGGCCTCTCGTTGCAGAGCATGGGCTGTAGGCACGCGGGCGCAGTAGTTGTGGCTCACAGGCTCCAGAGCGCAGGCTCAGCAGTTGTGGCGCACGGGCTTAGTTGCTCCGCGGCATGTGGGATCTTCCCAGACCAGGGCCCGAACCCATGTTCCCTGCATTGGCAGGCAGATTCTTAACCACTGCGCCACCAGGGAAGCCCCTATCCCTGTGTATCTAGATAACAGGGTTATATTCCTGCCCCTTGATTTTTCAGGTTTCTTCATTATCTGTTGACTTCTTCCTGTAGAAGATAAGAATTCAGCTCTTTTTTTCTTCCTCCATCCCATCTCATACACATACCCTTCCTATATCTCATTTTCCCAGTAATAATTATATCATAAATTTAGTTAAGTAAACCCTTTGTGTTTATTATTTTCAGAGTTGAATCACGTATTAAACTGATTACATTTCTTTTTTTCTTTTTTTTTCTTTTTTTAATTATGGTTAAAAACCACTCCTCTCTGTAATAGGGTAGTTAGTTGTGCTTCACTTACCATTTTATGGTTCTTTTCATTGACTTGCAAATTAAAAGTGTTTAGTCTGGACCAGAACCAGTTTTACATGAAGTTAATGAAGCTTAACCTCTAGGGCCCTTGTACCTTCCAAAGGTCTTTGGAGTCCCACCAATGCGGTCATATGGTTCTTTCTTTCTATAACATTTGCCAAGGCAAGACTTTTTTCCCCCTAAAGAGCCCTTCCTCTACTTAATTTATGTAAGCTTCAGACTCCACAGAACTTGGATCCATCCCAGATGGAAAAACACATGCACACATAACCCCGTATTCATTGATTTCCATGATCCTAGTGTTATCTAGAGCAGAGCTTCTCAAACTTAGGGTGGGCCTGAGATTCCGTATTTCTGACAAGCTCCCAGGTGATGCTAATCTTGCTGGTCTGTACCGTTGACCACACTTTGAGTAACAAGGATCACCTTTCCTTTAACAAAGAGTTTTGATCACAGATGGTATGTATCCTTCTTGATACCCACACATCAATCCGTGGCATTTAAAATCCCCCCCTTTTTGTCATAAAGACAGACATGTTTGAAGCGGTCTGCATTTGCATTAAGAGTGCATTCCTTCTTCCCCACGTGGAAATAGTGGGGAGATAAGGACAGGGGCAGGTCAGAGAATCCCTAAACTGCATTTTTTCCCAATGGTTTCCTACTACCAACTCTCAAATAAAAATATAAAGGGGAAAACGTTATTTCCCTGTCACTACATATTTTCAGTAGCTACCAGCGTGGAGCAAATTTGGCTGATCTTACCTATAATCCCTCTTCCTGCTTCCTGACCTCCTTGGTTGGAGTTGCTTAATGCCTGTATAGTTTACTAGGTCTGCTGTAACAAAGTACCACAAACTGTATGACTTAAACGAGAAATTTATTGTCTCACAGTTCCGGAGGCTAAAAGTCCAAAGTCAGGGTGTCCTCCTGAGTGCTGTGAGGGAAGGATGTATTCCAGGCCTCTCTAAAAACCCTGTCTCCCAGTAAGGTCACATTCTGAGGTACTAGGGGTTAGGACAATTCAATACAGTGGGGAAGCAGACGGGATGACACAATTCAACCTGTAAGACACTTAAAAAACAAAAAATCACACTTTGCTTTTTGCATGGGATTGTTTAGTAAGTACTTGGTTCATTTCTAAACCTCTACGATTAAAGGATACTTGAGGAAGTAATTAGTTTCCCTCTCTTTTCTGGGATCTTACATGGTTCATCCATTAATTATATTTGCTTTTAAAATTGGAATCTAATGAAGAATATCTTTAATATGATCTACTGATACCTTTATCTTGACTGAGTAAAAATGCATTATCTTACAGAAATATATCCCTTTTTCTTTGTTTTAGGTTGGCGTTGTAAACGGTATGGTCACCGAACGGGCGACAAAGAATGCCCTTTCTTTATCAAAGGCAACCAAAAGTTAGAACAGTTCAGAGTAGTAAGTAAAACCCCAGAGTGTCAATTTACGTTTACTGGAGATGATGAATGTCGGTGAATCAGGCAGTCACCAGTGAACTGGAGGTTCACATAAAATACATTCCAAAAGCCTTTAGGCCAAAGTATCTGGTGTTAACTACATCTCTATTAAATCGAATTTGTGTGAAAGATTAGTTCATTAACAAAAAATGCATATTAAAATGTTATTTGCTTTTGTCTTGGGAACAGTGCTTCTTTTTCTGAAGCAGGCATTTTTATCAATTCAGTTAGTCTTTTTTTTTTTTTTTTTTGGCATGCAGCCTGTGGGATCTTAGTTCCCTGACCAGGGATCAAACCTGGGCCCTCAGGAGTGAGAGCGCAGAGTCCTAACCACTGGACTGCCAGGGAATTCCCCAGTCTTTTTTTACTTATGTAAAAAAATCATATTTCATAAATAAAATCAGGGTTCTAGTTTCCTAGTCTTTGTCTAAAGTCTGTATATTTTTCTATCATAAACTGGAAGTGTGTGTATAAACGATGTACCTTCTTTAGATGACAGTAAAATCAATCTATCATTTCATCACTTTATTTTAACAAAGTCACCTCCCAGGGTTAATTCACCATTCAGTAACTGTTTTGGTCAACTTAACTATGCTATTACTGGATATATTGGGATTATCAGCATATCAAACAGGGGTATATAAACATTCTCCAAGGATTTTAAGATATTTAAAATACTGGGTTTTCATTTTACTAATTTACAGAAAATATTATGGATAAATCACTACTACCTGGAATGTCAACTTTTACAGTGCCTATAATAGAAAATTTAATGATAAATCTCAAAAACTTAAACATACTCATATTTTTTAAATTTAGAAACCTAAATTCTAAGAATTGATCTAAGGATATAGCAGAACATCAGTATGCACAAATTATTATGAATGTATAAGGATAACTTTCAGAATTATTTATATGATTAGAAAATAGAAACTGAAGAAAAATAGGAAACAACTGCAGTGTCCAATATACAACATAAGTTACCACAATATATAAATCATATAGCTTTTAAGAATTATGTTTTAAAAGAATATGTAATGTCATAGGAAGATATTCATGAAAGCATAAGTGAAAAAGAGAATAGAGTTGTATATATAACATGATTATAATCTTCTGTAAATTATGAATAATGACTGGAAGAACCACACTAAAATATTAACAGTGGATATCCCGGCTGGTAAAATAATAGATATTTTTAACTTTATGTTTTCTTTGATATGTAAAAATTTTATAATAAACATACTTTTAAAGATAATTCACATGCCATAAAATTCATTCTATGTGTATTCATATTTTAAGTAATTTAAGTAGCTTTTAATTATACAAATATCATAAGAATAAATTTGCCTTATTTTAACAAAATGGAAACATTACAGTAAGGTTTTTCACAATTGATTTTTCAAGTCCAATCTTGCCTCTCTCCCCAGAGGGAATTTGTAGTAAGTAGCTTGAGTATACTTCCAGACTTCTCTTTGGTCATATCCAGTATGTTTTTGTGTACCTATAAATGAATCATTCTTACGCATCATTTCCAACTCACTTGTTTTGCTTAATAATATCTCTTGATCTTCTTTCCACATAGAACAAATAGAATTACCTCAAGATTTTTAACCTTGAGTGGTATTTAATAATGATTTTGCCATGGTTTATTTCCTTATAAAGGCTATGTAAATTATATCCTGTATTTGTATAACTGGAAAATCTTTTTTATAGCCTCCAGGAGTTTGAAATGATGGCAACTCTTAGGAAGGATTAGAACGTATTAAATATAAAATTACACCACACAGGAGGGGAAAAAAACTGGTTTCAGTGGAAGAGGGATTTAATTTTAACTTAACAGTCTATGAAGCCTAACCTAACCATAACCTTCTCTAACCCTCAAGGCACATGAAGATCCCATGTACGACATCATTCGAGAGAATAAAAGACATGAAAAGGATGTAAGGTGAGACTGTCCGGATGATAACAATATCCTCTTAAAGTTTGAAATTATATAGTTAGAAACTTTATAAATTAAAATTTTTTTAATTCCAGTATTAGAGGAGTGGTTTTAGTAAATATGGTACTTTAATTGCGAAATATTTGGAAGACAGGAATAGTCCCTGAAAAAGCCAGTGTGTGGGGAATGAGCAGGCCAGCCTGTTCTACTTGGGTTAACTTAAAGCAATGGGCTTGGCCCAGCCCACTCATGTCACTGATAGCTGACTTTGGCAACTGTAATTTATCTTCTCTAGATCTTCTTTAAAGATCTGAGCTTTTGTTAAAAATTCCTAGACAGGGTTAAAGACAGGGTGAAAAAACAAGAAGACTTTTTTTGGGGTGTGGGGGGTATTTTTTCAAATTGGTGATACTGAACTATAATTATATATAATTATTATATATAATATATATACATAACATATATTCTTCTTCAGATTCTCTTCCCTTATAGGTTATTACAAAATATTGAGTATAGTTCCCTGTGCTGAATTATAATTGTTGAGGAGGTAGATTACTTAGTATGAACTTGAACAGTGGGGGAATGATTTAGGAAAGTATCCATCTGTTAGAAGTTTTAATAGTAAGGACTATGGAAACATGCAGAAACATTTAGGACAGTGAAAAGAATACAAAATAGCTTGTACACTGGTTACAGTCATGTAAAATAGGCAGGGGTGTAGACAAGAATGGGGAAAACATGCAAAAATAAGTACTGTCTTTAATGAGGTGATGCTTTGTGACATTTTTCACCCTCACTACTGTTCTTATATTTTTATCTAAAAGAATTTTTTAAGTTACATTGAATATGTTTCTTTGGTCAATCTTATGTGTTTAGGATACAACAGTTAAAACAGTTACTGGAGGATTCAACATCAGATGAAGATGGGAGCAGCTCCAGTTCCTCAGAATGTAAAGAGAAACACAAGAAAAAGAAGAAGAAAGAGAAGCATAAGAAAAAGAAGAAAGAAAAGAAAAAGAAGAAAAAACGAAAGCATAAGTCTTCCAAGTCAAATGAGAGTTCAGACTCAGAATGACAAGAGCTTGACTTGTTCAACATTCTCTTCTCAAAAATCAAACACTGTGGCCAAAGATCAGAGGAATGTGGAATCAGAGAGGAATAGGAGAGAGAGACACCAAGAGAGGAGGAGATTTGGTGTCACAGGTGTGAATTCTCACCTACCTTCCAGTAAAGATGTGACCCCCAGGAGAGTGAGTTGTATCTTGCCAGGTGCTAGCTCTGGACAGCAGCTGATTTCAGGCTGGAAAGCTTTTCTCACTGTTCTCCTCCCTGCTGATCACTGTGGGTCCTGATTCCTTAGAAATGCCGCTGGCAGGGTGGCCAGACTAAGGGAATCTCTGAGGAAGCTCCTCCAGGTGCTGCCGCAGCTTCCACCCTCCATGGTGGGGCTACTTAATGCCCTTAGATTTCAGGCTTGACTTTCCTCTGTTGTCGAGGATAATAAAATCTCGTTATTTATTTTTTAAATGTATTTATTTTTTATTTCTTAATGCATGCATGTATGTGCTCCAGATTTAAAAGGTACCTAAGGTTTACTTATGAAAACTCTTACTACTTCCTTTCTCCCCCAGCTTCCCAGTTCCTTCTCCCAATGGCTACCAATTTTACCAGTTTCTTGTGAAGTCTTCCAGGAATATTGTATACATCACAGACAAGCAGAGGGCCTTTTTTTTTTTTTTAACACAAATGCTATACACATTCATCTGCACGTTATTTTTTTAACTTAACAGTATAAAACTTGTTTTTTTATTTTATTTATTTATTTATTTTTGGCTGCGTTGGGTTCGTTGCGGTGTGCGGGCTTCTCAGTGCGGTGGCTTCTCTTGTTGCGGAGCACAGGCTCTAGGTGCGTGGGCCTCAGCAGTTGTGGCACGTGGGCTCAGTAGTTATGGCTTGCAGGCTCTAGAGTGCAGGCTCAGCAGTTGTGGCACACAGGCTTAGTTGCTCTGTGGCATGTGGGATCTCCCCAGACCAGGGCTCGAACACGTGTCCCCTGCATTGGCAGGTGGATTCTCAACCACTGTGCCACCAGGGAAACCCTAAAACTGATTTTATTTATTTTTTTTTTTTTTTTTCCACACACACACACTGTATTTTATTTTTACAAGAGATAGATAGACTGACACCAAGCATTGTACATGGATGACCACAACAAAAGCAACAATGATTGCAATTACCAAACATGAAACACACTTATACTATGTCATAACATTGACATTCAGTCCAGTAATCCTCCACTGTAACAGCTCCTTTACTTTGCAGTGAAAATTGATTTGTATATTCTTTTCCTCTGAGTCCTTGTGGGATTTTTTTTTTTTTAATTCAGACAGAAAGTCACAAAAATTATACTCATCCTCATCAGTTCACTCAGTCCCATGTAATTAATTTTTTTTCATCTTGATCTTTTGTTAGCACTTTTATGAGTTCATCAGTTTTTCATTAGAGTTCTGAAAATGCTTATTCATTCAGTTCAGCAGTACAGTCAGTTACCAGAAACCTGTACTTGTCAGAGTCTTTTCCATGAATTTCTTGAAGATGAAACTCTTTTATAGGAACATATTTGCAAAATCATCAGAGTACACCCAGAACTGTCTGTAAATGACAAAAGACTTAAAAATGACCATGGTTAAAGATTTGATGAAAGTTCATAATAATGCAGTTGACAAGAAAATTAGTTATTTCTGAGATATACATTTTAAAGTAATAACTAGGATTATTACTTATAACATTATACCAGAACATATAAGATTTTTAGACGTTTCCTGTAATGTCTGAAACATTTATATTAACATATTTCCATACATATTTCCATACAAATACAAATATAAGATTTTTAGAAATTTCATGTAATGTCTGAAACATTTATATTAACATATTTCCATACATATTTCCATACAAATACAAATATAAGATTTTTAGAAATTTCATGTAATGTCTGAAACATTTATATTAACATATTTCCATACATATTTCCATACAAATACAAATATAAGATTTTTAGAAATTTCATGTAATGTCTGAAACATTTATATTAACATATTTCCATACATATTTCCATACAAATACAAATATAAGATTTTTAGAAATTTCATGTACTGTCTGAAACATTTATATTAACATATTTCCATACATATTTCCATACAAATACAAATATAAGATTTTTAGAAATTTCATGTAATGTCTGAAACATTTATATTAACATATTTCCATACAAATAACCCAATGAAAGTTTAGTATTAGTTGTTTTGTTTGTTTTTTTATACTGCAGGTTCTTATTAGGCATCAGTTTTATACACATCAGTGTATACATGTCAATCCCAATCGCCCAATTCAGCACATCACCATCCCCACCTCATCGCAGTTTTCCCCCCTTGGTGTCCATATGTCCATTCTCTACATCTGTGTCTCAACTTCTGCCCTGCAAACTGGCTCATCTGTACCATTTTTCTACGTTCCACATACATGCATTAACATACGATATTTGTTTTTCTCTTTCTGACTTACTTCACTCTGTATGACAGTCTCTAGATCCATCCACTTCTCAACAAATGACTCAATTTCGTTCCTTTTTATGGCTGAATAATATTCCATCGTATATATGTACCACAACTTCTTTATCCATTCGTCTGTTGATGGGCATTTAGGTTGCTTCCATGACCTGGCTATTGTAAATAGTGCTGCAATGAACATTCGGGTGCACGTGTCTTTTTGAATTACGGTTTTCTCTGGGTATATGCCCAGTAGTGGGATTGCTGGGTCATATGGTAATTCTATTTTTAGTTTTTTAAGGAACCTCCATATTGTTCTCCATAGTGGCTGTATCAATTTACATTCCCACCAACAGTGCAAGAGGGTTCCCTTTTCTCCACACCCTCTCCAGCATTTGTTGTTTGTAGATTTTCTGATGATGCCCATTCTAACAGGAGTGAGGTGATACCTCATTGTAGTTTTGATTTGCATTTCTCTAATAATTAGTGATGTTGAGCATCTTTTCATGTGCTTCGTGGCCATCTGTATGTCTTCTTTGGAGAAATGTCTATTTAGGTCTTCTGCCCATTTTTGGATTGGGGTGTTTGTTTCTTTGATATTGAGCTGAATGAGCTGTTTATATATTTTGGAGATTAATCCTTTGTCCGTTGATTCATTTGCAAATATTTTCTCCCATTCTGAGGGTTGTCTTTTCGTCTTGTTTATGGTTTCCTTTGCTGTGCAAAAGCTTTGAAGTTTCATTAGGTCCCACTTGTTTATTTTTGTTTTTATTTCCATTACTCTAGGAGGTGGATCGAAAAAGATCTTGCTGTGATTTACGTCAAAGAGTGTTCTTCCTATGTTTTCCTCTAAGAGTTTTATAGTGTCCAGTCTTATATTTAGGTCTCTAATCCATTTTGAGTTTATTTTTGTGTATGGTGTTAGGGAGTATTCTAATTTCATTCTTTTACATGTGGCTGTCCAGTTTTCCCAGCACCACTTATTGAAGAGACTGTCTTTTCTCCATTGTATATCTTTGCCTCCTTTGTCATAGATTAGTTGACCATAGGTGCGTGGGTTAATCTCTGGGCTTTCTATCTTGTTCCATTGATCTATGTTTCTGTTTTTGTGCCAGTACCATATTGTCTTGATTACTGTAGCTTTGTAGTATAGTCTGAAGTCAGGGAGTCTGATTCCTCCAGCTCCATTTTTTTGCCTCAAGACTGCTTTGGCTATTCGGGGTCTTTTGTGTCTCCATACAAATTTTAAGATGATTTGTTCTAGCTCCGTAAAAAATGCCATTGGTAATTTGATAGGGATTGCATTGAATCTGTAGATTGCTTTGGGTAGTATACTCATTTTCACAATGTTGATTCTTCCAATCCAAGAACATGGTATATCTCTCCATCTGTTGGTATCATCTTTAATTTCTTTCATCAGTGTCTTATAGTTTTCTGCATACAGGTCTTTTGTCTCCCTAGGTAGGTTTATTCCTAGGTATTTTATTCTTTTTGTTGCAATGGTAAATGGGAGTGTTTCCATAATTTCTCTTTCAGATTTTTCATCATTAGTGTATAGGAATGCAAGAGATTTCTGTGCATTAATTTTGTAACCTGCAACTTTACCATATTCATTAATTAGCTCTAGCAGTTTTCTGGTGGCAGTTTTAGGATTCTCTATGTATAGTATCATGTCATCCGCAAACAGTGACAGTTTTACTTCTTCTTTTCCAATTTGTATTCCTTTTATTTCTTTTTCTTCTCTGATTGCCGTGGCTAGGACTTCCAGAACTATGTTGAATAATAGTGGTGAGAGTGGACATCCTTGTCTCGTTCCTGATCTTAGAGGAAATGCTTTCAGTTTTTCACCATTGAGAATGATGTTTGCTGTGGGTTTGTCATATATGGCCTTTATTATGTTGAGGTAGGTTCCCTCTATGCCCACTTTCTGGAGAGTTTTTATCATAAATGGGTGTTGAATTTTGTCAAAAGCTTTTTCTGCATCTATTGAGATGATCATATGGTTTTTATTCTTCAATTTGTTAATATGGTGTATCACATTGATTGATTTGCGTATATTGAAGAATCCTTGCATCCCTGGGATAAATCCCACTTGATCGTGGTGTATGATCCTTTTAATGTGTTGTTGGATTCTGTTTGCTAGTATTTTGTTGAGGATTTTTGCATCTATATTCATCAGTGATATTGGTCTGTAATTTTCTTTTTTTGTAGTGTCTTTGTCTGGTTTTGGTATCAGGGTGATGGTGGCCTCATAGAATGAGTTTGGGAGAGTTCCTTCCTCTGCAATTTTTTGGAAGAGTTTGAGAAGGATGGGTGTTAGCTCTTCTCTAAATGTTTGATAGAATTCACCTGTGAAGCCATCTGGTCCTGGACTTTTGTTTGTTGGAAGATTTTTAATCACAGTTTCAATTTCATTACTTGTGATTGGTCTGTTGATATTTTCTGTTTCTTCCTGGTTCAGTCTTGGAAGGTTATACCTTTCTAAGAATTTGTCCATTTCTTCCAGGTTGTCCATTTTATTGGCATAAAGTTGCTTGTAGTAGTCTCTTAGGATGTTTTGTATTTCTGCGGTGTCTGTTGTAACTTCTCCTTTTTCATTTCTGATTTTATTGATTTGAGTCCTCTCCCTCTTTTTCTTGATGAGTCTGGCTAATGGCTTATCAATTTTGTTTATCTTCTCAAAGAACCAACTTTTAGTTTTATTGATCTTTGCTATTGTTTTCTTTGTTTCTATTTCATTTATTTCTGCTCTGATCTTTATGATTTCTTTCCTTCTGCTAACTTTGGGTTTTGTTTGTTCTTCTTTCTCTAGTTTCTTTAGGTGTAAAGTTAGATTGTTTACTTGAGATTTTTCTTGTTTCTTTAGGTAGGCTTGTATAGCTATAAACTTCCCTCTTAGAACCGCTTTTGCTGCATCCCATAGGTTTTGGGTCGTCGTGTTTTCATTGTCATTTGTCTCTAGGTATTTTTTTATTTCCTGTTTGATTTCTTCAGTGATCTCTTGGTTATTTAGTAACGTATTGTTTAGCCTCCATGTGTTTGTCTTTTTTACGTTTTTTTCCCTGTAATTCATTTCTAATCTCATAGCGTTGTGGTCAGAAAAGATGCTTGATATGATTTCAATTTTCTTAAATTTACTGAGGCTTGATTTGTGACCCAAGATGTGATCTATCCTGGAGAATGTTCCGTGTGCACTTGAGAAGAACGTGTAATCTGCCATTTTTGGATGGAATGTCCTATATATATCAATTAAATCTATCTGGTCTATTGCGTCATTTAAAGCTTCTGTTTCCTTATTTATTTTCATTTTGGATGATCTGTCCATTGGTGTAAGTGAGGTGTTAAAGTCCCCCACTATTATTGTGTTACTGTCGATTTCCTCTTTTATAGCTGTTAGCAGTTGCCTTATGTATTGAGGTGCTCCTATGTTGGGTGCATATATATTTATAATTGTTATATCTTCTTCTTGGATTGATCCCTGGATCATTATGTAGTGTCCTTCCTTGTCTCTTGTAACATTCTTTATTTTAAAGTCTATTTTATCTGATATGAGTATAGCTACTCCAGCTTTCTTTTGATTTCCATTTGCATGGAATATCTTTTTCCATCCCCTCACTTTCAGTCTGTATGTGTCCCTAGGTCTGAAGTGGGTCTCTTGTAGACAGCATATATATGGGTCTTGTTTTTGTATCCATTCAGCCAGTCTATGCCTTTTGGTTGGGGCATTTAATCCATTCACGTTTAAGGTAATTATCGATATGTATGTTCCTATGACCATTTTCTTAATTGTTTTGGGTTTGTTTTTGTAGGTCCTTTTCTTCTCTTGTGTTTCTCACTTAGAGAAGTTCCTTTAGCATTTGTTGTAGAGCTGGTTTGGTGGTGCTGAATTCTCTTAGCTTTTGCTTGTCTGTAAAGCTTTTGATTTCTCCATCAAATCTAAATGAGATCCTTGCTGGGTAGAGTAATCTTGGTTGTAGGTTCTTCCCTTTCATCACTTTAAGTATTTCATGCCACTCCCTTCTGGCTTGCAGAGTTTCTGCTGAGAAATCAGCTGTTAACCTTATGGGGGTTCCCTTGTATGTTATTTGTCGTTTTTCCCTTGCTGCTTTCAATAATTTTTCTTTGTCTTTAATTTTTGCCACTTTGATTACTATGTGTCTCGGTGTGTTTCTCCTTGGGTTTATTCTGTATGGGACTCTCTGCGCTTCCTGGACTTGGGTGGCTATTTCCTTTCCCATGTTAGGGAAGTTTTCGATTATAATCTCTTCAAATATTTTCTCTGGTCCTTTCTCTCTCTCTTCTCCTTCTGGGACCCCTATAATGCGAATGTTGTTGCGTTTAATGTTGTCCCAGAGGTCTCTTAGGCTGTCTTCATTTCTTTTTATTCTTTTTTCTTTAGTCTGTTCCGCAGCAGTGAATTCCACCATTCTGTCTTCCAGGTCACTTATCCGTTCTTCTGCCTCAGTTATTCTGCTATTGATTCCTTCTAGTGTAGTTTTCATTTCAGTTATTGTATTGGTCATCTCTGTTTGTTTGTTCTTTAATTCTTCTAGGTCTTTGTTAATCATTTCTTGCATCTTCTCAATCTTTGCCTCCATTCTTATTCCGAGGTCCTGGATCATCTTCACTATCATTATTCTGAATTCTTTTTCTGGAAGGTTGCCTATCTCCACTTCATTTAGTTGTTTTTCTGGGGTTTTTTCTTGTTCCTTCATCTGGTACATAGCCCTCTGCCTTTTCATCTTCTCTGTCTTTCTGTAACTGTGGTTTTTGGTCCACAGGCTGCAGGATTGTAGTTTTTCTTGCTTCTGTTGTCTGCCCTCTGGTGGTTGAGGCTATCTAAGAGGCTTGATGGGAGGCTCTGGTGGTGGGTAGAGCTGACTGTTGCTGTGGCGGTCAGAGCTCAGTAAAACCTTAATCCACTTGACTGTTGATGGGTGGGGCTGGGTTCCCTCCCTGTTGCTGTGGCGATCAGAGCCCAGTAAAACCTTAATCCACTTGACTGTTGATGGGTGGGGCTGGGTTCCCTCCCTGTTGGTTGTTTTGCCTGAGGCAACCCAACACTGGAGCCTACCCGTGCTCTTTGGTGGGGTTAATGGCAGACTCTGGGAGGGCTCACGCCAAGGAGAACTTCCCAGGACCTCTGCTGCCAGTGTCCTTATCCCCACGGTGAAACAGAGCCACCACTCGCCTCTGCAGGAGACCCCCCAACACCAGCAGGTACGTCTGGTTCAGTCTCCCCCAGGGTCACTGCTCCTTCCCCTGGGTCCCGATGCACACATTACTTTGTGTGTGCCCTCCAAGAGTGGGGTCTCTGTTTCCCCCAGTCCTGTCACAGTCCTGCAATCAATTCCCACTAGACTTCAAAGTCTGATTCTCTAGGAATTCCTCCTCCCTTTGCCGGACCCCCAGGTTGGGAAGCCTGAGGTGGGGCTCAGAACCTTCACTCCAGTGGGTGGACTTCTGTGGTATAAGTGTTCACCAGTCTGTGAGTCACCCACCCAGCAGTTATGGGATTTGATTTTACTCTGATTGCGCCCCTCCTACCGTCTCACTGTGGCTTCTCCTCTGTCCTTGGACGTGGGGTGTCCTCCTTGGTGAAGTCCAGGGTCTTCCTGTCAATGATTGTCCAGCAGCCAGTTGTGATTCTGGTGCTCTCGCAAGAGGGAGTGAGAGCACGTCCTTCTACTCCGCCATCTTGGTTAATCTCCAAAACTGATTTTAATATTAAGTACATCCTGTGCTGCTGCACCACAGGTACAGTGTGTTCATAATCACCTGAGATGATCTGTTGACTGTGGGGAGGGGTTCCTATAACAGTAGTGAAAAATCTTGTGTGGCTACATTGTATTTAACTTGCTTGGATCTTACTGCGCGAGTCCTATGATTTTTCCAGAGTAGTTGACTCAGAAAAATTTTTAAGACTATAGGGGAATTACTATTAAGGGTCAGCTGCCCACATCCCAAAATATATCCCTCACTTCCTTCCTCTTCCTGTTGGTAAGCATGGCCCACCTGTGCTCGTCTAGCTTTGTGCCACAGCTGAAGCAGCTTACCCATCGGGGTGGTGCCTGCAGCTATGGGAGAGTAAGTCCTATGGTTTGCTGAAGCAAATGGAGCTCGATCTTGCTCACAGGTAAGTGTCCTTACCTATCCAGCAGGTCTCTTGCTGTTTTCAGGGTCCCGGGAACTTTCTATTCCCATTTCCAACCTCTTACCCTGGGGGTTGGATTCCCCCTTCTTTAAAGAACAGCCAATCCAAGCCCAGAATGGACCCACCTCTTACTCTAATCAATAAATCCTCCTGGTCTTGCCCTTGGAATAGTACCTCAGTAACACAATTGTCCAGATTGGAATCACCAGGGCGTGTTATTTCTGAAAATCCTGAGGCCAGTTAAGTTAGGCATGCCCTAAACTTATCCTTGGCATCCTAGCTCAGCATGCACAACATGGGCCATTTGTCCTCTTCTATATGTCTCACAATGTTTGCTACTCAGTCCCAGCCTCTTCAGGGAATTTCTTACTGTCCCATTCAGGATGAAATGTTCTTTAAAAATAGGAAAGAATCTGCATCAATGATTCTCAAACCTTTGGGACGTCAAAATCAACTAGAGTGCTTGTTAAAACACAGATTCCTGTGCTCCCAGAATTCTCGAGTTTCTGACTCTGAGGTGGACCTGGGAATTTTCCTCTCTAACAAGTCCCCAAATGATGCTAAGGCTGTTGGTCTGGGGACCATACTTGGAGAACCACTGCTCTATATCTTTAACCTCTTACTGGAGCATTCCTTCCTGCTTTAACTGGAATCTGGCCATATGCTGCAGCTTTTGTAAATTAACTGTCCATACTCCCTCACTGTGGTTTTCTCTATCTATCTTCTCTTTCTGGCCTAGATTCTAAAGTCCATTACTTAAGCCTCTCATCTCCCTTGACCTGTGGTCCTTTTGGCCTTCTTTCTCAGAAGAACCTCGAGCCAGACTGCTAGAGAAAAATCACACAGCCATGTAGTTGGTACCCCCCTAAAGTCACCTCCAAACTCAACTTACACCATAAAGCTGACTAGTTGCACACTTTGGGTTGCTAGTCACCTGTTCAAATCTTCATCCCAAAACATCTCCCTTCAAGTTGAGCATTTTCAAGTCCTATCCAGGAAGGCATTACAAGCCCTCAGACCTTCCTGCACCAAGACGTCCCACCATCCATCATAGTTGTGGTAAGCAGAATTCTAAAATGGCCCCAGGATTTTCCCCCTATTCTCCGGGAGTGTTAAGTATGATGAATTTTTCTCTGATGATTAGATTATTTTACAAGCACAAGGAAAGGGAAATTATGTGGGTGTTCCTAACCAAATCATAAGAGCCCTTTAAAATTCCAGAGTTTTCTCTAACTGGTCACAGTATAGGGACTCAGATTTCAAGCCTGTTGAGAGATTCCACGTGCCACTGCTGACCTTACAGACAGATACAGATCAAGTCAGGATTACAAGGTGAGGAGTGCAGCAAACTAATTAGAGGCCCCTAATAGCCAGCCAGGAAATGGGGAACTCAGTCTCAGTGCCAAAAAAACTCAATATTGCCAACGTCAATGACCTTGGAGGCATAATCTTCACTAGAGCCTCAGGTGTGAGCCCAACCCTGCTGACATCTTGATTTTGGTCTTGTGAGATGCTAAGCTGAGAACCCAGTTAAGCCTGCCCACACTTATGACCTACAGAATGTGAGATACTAAATGGTTTTTTTAAGCCTTTATGTTTGTGGTAATTCGTTATGCAACAACAGAAAACTAATTAACAGTTCAGTCAGGTTTCTCTCTTCCTCCACCTGTGCTCTGGACCCCACCTGTCAGCCAGCAGTAGAGGTCAGTGATTAAAAGCACTGCCTCTGAATTCAGACAACCTGGTTTTGAATCCCAGCTGCACCATTCATGAGCTCTCAGATTGGGCAAGGTGTGTGACCTCTCTATGCCTTCATTTCCTTGACTGATAATATTTACCTCATAGAATCAAGTGACTTGGTATTGTAAGGCATTTAGGACACATTTTGGCACATTTCAGTTGCTAAATGAATACTAGCTACTCCTGCTACTACTTATGCTATCATCAACATCTCTTCCTGCTTTCTCGGGCATCTTCCTCCTTTCATTATCACATTTCCCGTCTTCAGACTCTTTTTGACTGCTATGTTGCCCCCAGCATTTAAAAATTATTTTAAAATTATAAAATTAATACATGCTCATAAAAAGTTTCCCATTCAGGGCCATTATAAAAAGTGAGAGTCTACTTATAATGGTTTGATATAGCCTTCCAGATCTTTTAAAAAATGCATTACCAAACACATAGGCACAGGGTTATTTTATTGTAAAAACTGAAGAACACTATGAATATTGTTCTATGACTTGGTTTCACTTACTATACCTTGGCAAACTGCTTACCACAAGCTTTATTTTTTTTTAATTTTTATTTTATATTGGAGTACAGTTGATTTACAATGTTATGTTAGTTTCAGGTGTACAGCAAAGTGATTCAATTATACAGATACATATACCTATTCTTTTTCAGGTTCTTTCCCCATTTAGGTTATTACAGAATATTAAGTAGAGTCCCCCGTGCTATATACAGTAGGTCCTTGTTGATTATCTATTTTATATGTAATAGTGTGTATATGTTAATCCCAAACTCCTAATTTACCCCTCCCCCCACCTTTCCCCTTTGGTAACCATAAGTTTGTTTTTTTAAGTCTGTTTCTGCTTTGTAAATAAGTTCATTTGTATCATTTTTTTTAGATTCCACATATAAGTGATATCATATGATATTTGTCTTTCTCTAACTTACTTAGTATGATAATCTCTAGGTTCTTCCATGTTACTACAAATGGCATTATTTCATTCTTTTTAATGGCTGAGTAATAGTCCATTGTATATATGTACCACATCTTCTTTATCCATCATCTGTGATGGATAATTAGGTTGCTTCCATGTCTTGGTTACTGTAAATAGTGCTGCAATGAAACACTGGGGTGCATGTATCTTTTGTAATTACAGTTTACTCCAGATATATGCCCAGGAGTGGGATTGCTGGGTCGTATGGTAGTTCTATTTTTAGTTTTTTAGGGAACCTCCATACTGTTCTCCATAGTGGCTGTACCAATTTACATTCCCACCAACAGTGTAGGAGGGTTTCCTTTTCTCCACACCCCCTCCAGCATTTATTGTTTGTAGACTTTTTGATAATGGCCATTCTGACTGGTGTGAGGTGATACCTCATTGTAGTTTTGATTTTCATTTCTGCAATAATTAGTAACGTTGAGCATCTTTTCATGTGCTTTTTGGCTATCTGTGTGTCTTCTTTGGAGGAATGTCTATTTAGATCTTCAACCCAGTTTTTGATTGGGCTGGGTTTTTTTGTTTTGTTTTGTTTGTTTTAAATTTATTTATTTTCGGCTGTGTTGGGTCTTTGCTGCTGCACACGGGCCTTCTTTCTTCTAGTTGCGGCGAGCGGGGGCCACCCTTCCCTGCAGTGCACAGGCCTCTCATTGCGGTGGCCTCTCCCATTGCGGAGCACGGGCTCTAGGCGCGTGGGCCTCACCAGCCGTGGCACGTGGGCTCAGTAGTTGTGGCTCACAGACTCTAGAGCGCAGGCTCAGTAGTTGTGGCGCACAGGCCCAGCCACTCCGCAGCATGTGGGATCCCCCCGGACCAGGGCTCGAACCCGTGTCCCCTGCATTGGCAGGCGGATTCTTAACCACTGCGCCACCAGGGAAGCCCGGGCTGTTTTTTGATATTGAGCTGCATGAGCTGTCTGTATATACCATATATACCACAAGCTTTAAATGGCCACAGAATACCTTGGTTTGAAGGTGTTATGACTCATTTGACCATTCCTCTATCGCAATTCAGTTGTTTCCTATTTCTCATTCTTCAATATTGTGATTTATAATATATATTTGATCACTCATATGACCAAAATATGTTTCTCAGATATACTTGGTCTTTGTCCACAGTTTCTGGCCCACAGCTCCCAAAACCCTTGGAATGTCATGCATGGCAAGAGCAATGGGAGCATCTTTTGTTATATTTGGTCTCTTGTCCTCAGTTCATGACAGAGCCTGAAAGGTGAAATGGGTGTCTTGTTATTCACAACTAGGTGTATGTTCATAAGGTGACTTCTGAAAAGTACCTAAAGATGGGGGGAGGTGCTGGTTGCCAGGAAAATCTAACTGAATAGAGTTGGAAATTTCAGTCCCACCCCCTGACTGGGGAAAGAGGAGAGGGACTGGAGGTTGAAACAGTCACCAATGGCCGATGATTTAATCAATCATGCCCATGTGACGGAGCCTCCATAAAAACCCAAGGGGGGGTTCAGAGAGCTTCTGGGTTGGTGAACACATGGAGGTTCTGGGAGAGTGCTCCGCAAGCAGAGGGTGTAGAAGCTCTGTGCCCCTTCCCACCTACTTTGCCCTATGCATCTCTTCCATCAGGCCGTTCCTGAGTTACAGCCTTTTATAATAAACCAGTAATATAGCAAATTAATCGAACCCAAACAGGGGGTTACGAGACCTCCGATCTATAGCCAGTGTGTCAAAAGCACAGGTGAAACCTGGCTTTTGAGTAGAATCTGAAGCTGGGGTGGGGGGCGGTGGCACAGTCCTATACGACTGAGCCCTTACCACGTAGAATCTGATGCTATTTCCAGGCAGAGAGTGTCAGAACTGAGTTAAATCGTAAGACATACTGCTGGTGTCAGGATCTGCAAAGGAAGCTTACCGTACCCTTCCTACCCAATCCTTCGTTACCCCAACCATTGCATTCCTATCTCCAGGATTCCTATCTTGAACTACCTCTGTAGTTCAGTTGTCTTCTGATGGGCTTGGAATGCTAGTGGAGACAGGGACCACAGTGCAAAATGGGTTAATCTTAAGTTAAAACTAAGCTATCCATTAAATACTGTACACTAAATGGCAGTCTCTATACAACTACTTAATGAGGATATTATTGATTATACAGCAAATCAATATCAGCCAGAAATGTACAGTATAGTCAGGAGACTGACAGCTACTGCATTTCATTTGTCACGTTATGAAAGTGGTTAACAGTGCACTGATGACACATGAGGGTCACCTTATCCAGCCATGGGTGGGGATACAGGCCAGAACCACTTTCCAGATGTTACTTAAAGCAGGTCTGAAGTAGGAGTTAGTTAGGCAGTCATAGACCTTCTAATAAGACCGGCTTTGCAAACACTATCTTTTGCTTGTCTCTGCTCATTTCTATCACTTTTTACATTCTTATTACACCAGCTAGAAGTACTGGTTTAGTATAGGGAGTTATAAGCACATCAGGGATATGCTCATACAGCTTAACTCGGAACATTGGCCAGTCCCAACCATGTATCCCCATAATGACCAAAGACATTCCTGGTGGCACTCCCGTTGTCTCCCACACCTGGAAAACCATGAATTCTGCCATGCCACCTTCTTTCAAAAAACCTAGCTGTCTTCAACCACACAAACCTTTTGGGTACCTAGTCAGACCTAATCTGCACCATTTATTGGGAGATTGGTTCCACACATTGACCATCCAGGTCCTAGGGTCTGAGTATAAAGAAGTCTTACTTGCCTAAAGCTTCCTTTGTTTCTAGGAGTAGACACTAGATGCTAGTAAAGAACATGTGACAACCTACCCTTCCACATATCTATCAGGGACCGGCTATGTGCCTGGCCTGAGTTAATAAACAATGAGTCAGCATCCTCTCTATCCCCAGGATAGTTCCTCTTTATGGGGAATGCTTAAATCTTTTTATTCTGTCCTCAACTCCACCATCCTTTTCTCCTTATCCCAAAGTCCCTGGAGATGACAAGACAGAACTATTCATGAATGATCCAATTCTACTGGTGTTGTCGTGAGTGTTGTGGCCACTTTGAGAGGGGAAGAAAATGCTTCAGAATCACACACTTTTGCAATTCAACTTACTTGCTGTTTTACAACTTTTAATTCCAAAGGCTTTACAATGTCACATTTTCTTGTTTGTTGGTATAACTTTAGTAGTTCAAATCAAGAAAGAGATCACATTTTCTAATCCATCATGATGATGCAATATTTAGCTCTTCCTTGAAGCTGGAACTCAGCAATTTGTTTCCTATGAAATCACAATGGAATAATACAGTTGTGAAACAGATGTGATATAGAGAATCATTACCAATAACTTTAGTTTCCATTTTTAGGATAAAGCCAAAGGTCTTGACATTTCGCCTGAGCTTAGTTATCATTCTTCCCTTTATGACCACTGTAGGGCAGAAGTGATCTTTAAAAGGCCATTAGGGACTTCCCTGGTGGCGCAGTGGTTAAGAATCCACCTGCCAATGCAGGGGACACGGGTTCGAGCCCTGATCCGGGAAGATCCCACATGCCGCAGAGCAACTAAGCCTGTGCGCCACAACTACTGAGCCTGTGCTCTAGAGCCCACAAGCCACAACTACTGAGCCCGCGTGCCACAACTACTGAAGCCCGTGCACCTAGAGCCCGTGCTCCACAACAAGAGAAGCCACCGCAATGAGAAGCCCACACACCGTAACTAGAGAAAGCCCGCGCACGGCAACTAAGACCCAACGCAGCCAAAAATAAATAAATGTATTTAAAAAATAAAATAAAAAGGCCATCAATCCACTGCTCCAGGACTAGGGGTTGAGGTGAGGCAGGGTTACCCAATGCCAACACTCAGTGCGAAGGGAAGCCTGTCAAGCTACTGGCTCCTAAAGGGAGATGCTAAGCTTCCATTATCCAGCTCTAAACTAGTACACTAAGGTTGAAGCCACCAGGAAACTTACAAAATCCCATATAATCCACAATATACTACCATTAACAGCATCAGGAATTAAATGTGAAAACTAGGATAAAAATAACATTCCACAGGGCTCAAGGATGTATTGTACAACATGGGGAATATAGCCAATATTTTGTAATAACTGTAAATGGAAAGTAACCTTTAAAATTCTATAAAAATAAATTATAAATTAAATAATAACAACTTCCACAGAACTGAAAAACTTTGGTTCCAGTCTTCTTGTAAGCTAGGGTCTTACAAGGTATGTCTGTTACCCAGTTAGAACACTGCCATTTGTCATCTACCATAAGCAGTGTTAGCTTTGGAGGGCAGAACAGGCACCAAGTAGGAAACCCCAAACAAAATCCAAAAAGCAAATCATAAGACAAACTGGACACAGGATAGATACCAACCTCTAGAGCTGCTGGGTATTTCCTAAACTTTATAGCATCTGCCTCAAATCTCTGGTACTTTGTAAGGTACCTTGGTTTTAGCTCTCTCATAGTTACCTGAGGGAAGGGATTCATACATTAAACAATCCAAGTGGCTTCAAAACCAAAGGGAAAAAACAATCCAAAAACACATCGTTCAAGAAAATGACCTATTTTTCACGATACAACTCTATGCCATTCTATTGTTCCTGGCAGTAAAAAATACATTTGGCAAAAATAATAGACAATCTAGAGAAGAGAGCCTTCAGCATGAAAATTAAAATCTTGACTGTGTAACCTGGAGTAAACTGAAGTTCCCATTAACTTCTTCACAGGAAAACTCAGTGAGACGTTCTTTCAGACGTGGTCAAAGGAGAAAGTGCTGAAAACTACTAAGCTACAGTATTAAAAGGGGAGGGGTGGTGAGGGGAGTAAATTTATAACCAGTGTCATTTCCCAAGATAGAAAAAGATTCATACACGCTCTGATGGGCAATGACATGACACGGGAATACAGAGGCAAATAAGACTGAGAAGACCAACAGTATTATGGCTGGTGTTTTAATTTAACTATTGATTTTACAATGTTAGACGTTAAAAACGAGGGCTCACATCTGGAATGCTCACATTCATTCTGAAGTTTACAAAATGCTGCCATCTCTTATGCATGAGGGGTCTCTAAGCACAGTGGCCCATATCATTTCTTGACCTTTTGCAAGCAAGGACTAACTTATCAAAGCCAAAAAACCCTGCTTATATTGTAAAGGCAACGTGTGTTTTACAAAATCCCCTCCAAATCACTGAGCATGAATCAAAGTGACAATAGCCAAGAGTTTAAAATCTAACAATACCCTGACTTTTAAGTGGAAATGGTAGGCTTAAATATTTCTTCAGTCTAAAGGTTTTAGGACTAAGACTGGAACTTATTTAAACTTCCCTGGGGCCCTTATGCATCCCATTCTTCACTTACCTGCTTTGCTTCATACTTTGCAACCCCAGAGGTAATCATCTCCCAAAGCTCTCCTTTGGGCCCTCCCTCCCTCCCCACTCCTGTCAGCTGTGCCCCCGCCAGTCATAGGATGGTCCAAACTCAAGCTTCAACCAGGTGTGGGGAGGCTGCTAGTCTAGTCCCTCAATCTCACCATTTTATGCCCCTCCCACCATAACCCACACAGCAAAGCAAAACAACTTCTCTTCCCAAGTTAACTCTTTTCCATGGATGTTACCATTTTTTTCGATGTACTCAAGTTCAAATTCCAGTTTGTTTGTTTGTTTTTTAAGATTCAATTGTGCTAGCCCTCTTACATGTCTATTTACTCCCATGTGAGTTAGGATCCTCACCACTTGGTTTTGTTGAATTACAATACTTTTTATTGAGTAAAACTGACTTTATGGCTTTCATCCATATAGGCACTCTCCACTCTAATTCCTACTCTTAAATACTACCGGTGGAAGACAGCACATTTCTTTGTCTCATTTCTCTACTCAATCTGGATTAGCCCCTTATTGCCTACAGGATAAAAATCTACAAGTGAAGAGAAACACTACTACTTTACCCCATTCTCCTTGGCCTATTTCCCAATTCCTCACAAGTCTTCCCTCTGGCAGGATAGTCTCGAGAGAAATCCTGCCTGAGCTCACGCTACTGTCTCCATTCCCACTCCAAACTTGCTCCTCTTTATCTCCAAACCACAGAACTTAAAACTGTGTCGAAATTCTCTGCCTCCACATGGACTGCCCATTCTCAGCAATCCAGCTAGACTGATGTCCTCCTGACTATCTCAGCCCAACTCTCCTTACCGCTATCACCCAGCTTTCTATCATCTTCTACTAGAGAAACTTTGTTTCAAATTACACTGCAATTTCCTAGAATGCAGGAATTCTAACTTGGGATTCCCTTTGCAAATCCTATGAATGTGGGCACCTACAGCTTAAGTGACAACATACTTTCAAAATGAAGAAGTGCTATTGATTCACCTGGTAGGGAACCACAACAGACAACCAAATAGTATATGAACCCCCTAGTCACTTACATTCCAATGATTTGTGAGAGGCTCTCCTGGACTGCAGTCCCTCTTGCTTGGCCACGGTGTATTTGCTTTGGAGCCTGACACCAGTGCTTTCATAGCCATCCTGTTGTTTCAACTGGTAAACCACAGGGATGCGCTCATATTCACCACCAGCTTGTAATAACTTGTACTTATTTCTAGTGGGCCAGACCATAAGTTGGGGAGGGACAGAGCACTCAGGTGGCATCCTCATTATCCTTCCAGCCTTCCGATAAGACCTTCCTTTGGAAGATGTCAGAGGGCCCTGTGGACTCACTTCTTCAAGGAGGCATTCTACCTCATCCATTACATCTTCAACTTCCAACTCAGAGTCTTCTGAATCCTCAGGAAGCACAATGGTCAAGGCAGTGCTTTTCTTCAACAAATAGGCTGTCTTAACATTTGAGAAGCTGCTCAGGTCTTTCAGCTTCCTGCCTTTCACAGTCTTTTTAATCTCTGCACACCTTTTCTCTTTATGCACCTCCCCAATCTCATCATTCACCATCACTTCATCTTTGTCTGTACTTAATTTCCTATTTGTGACTGGCTTTTTCCATGACCCCTTGGTTTTGCAGTCTGGTGAGGTCCCTTCATCTCTGGAGGGCATTTGCTGGGGGGATTTCTCTACCTGTGCTTCATACCAACTCATGTTGCACTGTATACCCTCATCTACTTTGGTAAACTGGGCCAACCAGGTAGGGGAGGGAACGCACCCCTCGCAGCCATTGTTCTCTACCTCATCAACTTCATCCTGGTTCCTGCTCCCCACTGACATCTGCTCTGCTCCCTTTCCACCACTTCCTGGTGAAGACTCAGGGGAATTCTCAGACTGTACCTCATACCACCAACTCATATCGCATTGGGTGGCCTGACCTACTTTGTTGAACTGGGCCAACCAGGTAGGGGATGGAACACCCCCCTCAGGGTAGCTACTGCTCTCCACCTCTTCCTCTCCACCCACATTCTCAGGGGAGCCATGGCTCCCACTACTGTTCTCTGGCATACTTTCCCCTACAGTAAGGAGTTTCTGAGATTCTGAATGTAGGTTCGGGTCTTTAACTGCTTCCACGCTGGCACAGAGTGGCCTTTCCTGATGAAGCTTGTTGATATCTCCAGTAGACTGGTACAATTTTGAGTTCAGGCTATTCTGGATCTCATCTCTGTCAGTTGGAGGTGGTGAGTTTTGGGAAACAGCTGCATATACCTTCTTTTCTTCACTCAAGTTCATGAGGTCTCTACCCTCACGAGGGTTACAGAGCACACCTCTACTTTCACAGGAACTTTGTGAAATCCCATTGTGCTGCACCTCGTTCCCTGGCATGGCTTTACCATAAGCCACATCATACAATGGCATAGTTTCTTTTGATGTAATTGTAGGGATACTGGTCACCCTTCCTACATCAGGGCTGTCGCCTTCTGAGTGCACATCTTGTTTTTCATTCAAGTTTTCAGCCTGTTGAGGTTCAGTTTCTGTTTGTGTGTCCTTTGTTTTCATTTTTTCCCAATAGCCACCATATTGTCGGAATTGTGCCGTGTTATAAAACACAGGGACTATGGGTCGTCGGTTAAGAGTAGTGGGCAACGGGGATTGAGGGACAAGGAAACCAGGATACTCATTGAGCACCACAGGATATGAAAAGTACAGACTTCCATTTGTGAAACCTAGAAAGAGAAAAGGATAGCCATTTTGTCTCCTGCAGCTGGTCACAACATTCAGCCAGTACACACCACACCTGTACAGCCACAACTGTTCAAATCCACCAGAGGACTACCACTTAGTCTTCTGTTACCAAAGCAAAGGTCTTAAAGTCCTCCCCAAGTTCTTACATGAATAACTACTAACAACTTTCTTAACCCATCTCCCACACATCTCACAGGTCTGTAATCCATTTTGCTTCCAGAACAATCTTTCTGAACAATCTGTGATCCTCACTTCAGTTACAGTATTTGAATGGCTTATCGTGGCCTGTCAGGATAATGAGGGACAATGACCTTAGGATGGCATAAAGCACCTCATTATCTAGTTTCCCACTGTATCATCTCATTACATCCATTAAAGTGTAGGTGGTCCACCAAGGCTCTAGCCATAGGCGCATTCCTCCACTAAGCCAACTTTGAAAACTTCTCTTTCATTTTCTGGAACACCCTCCCTTCCCCTAATCTTTTTTTTTTTTTTTAATCTTTATTGGAGTATAATTGCTTTACAATGTTGTGTTAGTTTCTGCTGTATAACAAAGTGAATCAGCTATATGTATACATATATTCCCATATCCCCTCCCCCAAAACATTTTGAAAATGGAATCCTGCCATTTTCAACAACTGCTGGACCTTGCAGCATTTTGCCAAGAGAAATCAGTTGGACAGAGAAAGGCAGATGCTGTATGATTACTTTTATGTAAAATCTAGAAAAGATGGTATCACAGAAACAGTAGAATGGTGGTTGCTAGATGGTTGGGAAATGGAGAGATGTTGGCCAATGGCAAAAAGAAACCTCTAATTCTGCTTATCATACAAAAGACAAAATGGAGGCAAAGAAAAGGGAAACATTTACCCAAAAAAAGAACTAATTCAGCTATTTTAATTCTACAGCACAGTGTACTGCATGTCCAATTAATATTTAAAAGATGGTAGGCTTCATAATTCTGGATATTCTAGAAGCTTGGAAGTCACTCAGTCCTACCAAAGTAAAAAGCTGAACAAGAATCAAGAATTCTCAGATCATTCACAGCAATGTAGTTACAGGGAAAACTGCTACCACAACACAGAGAGACATGTGAATACATTCACAGCTTACAGGAGCACAAACTCAAAAAATCAAAACTCCATGGGAGGGACTTCCCTGGTGGAGCAGTAGTTAAGACTCCGCACTCCCAATGTAGGGGGGGCCCAGGTTCCGTCTCTGGTCACGGAACTAGATCCCACATGCATGCCACAACTGAGTGTTCGTACGCCACAACTAAGGAGCCCTCCTGCTGCAACTAAGACCCAGCGCAACCAAATAAATAAATATTAAAAAAAAAAAAAAACTCCATGGGAACTCAGTGGGGTAGGGAAATCTGAACTGTTATTGACAGACTGCAAGATCAGGATGGATGCAGAAGTCTGAGTTCAAATCCTCAGAGGAACCCATTCATAAGGGGACCACCCCACATACTTTTTTAAGTTCTACATGCAGTAGTTCAATCAGTTTCTCACAGTAAATCTAGGAGAAAAATCCCCTGTCCATCCTGCAGGGAGAGAGGGAAAGGAATCACTGTAACATACACCAAAAGCACTGTTCTTAACAAGGCTCATCTTCAAAAGAAACTATTTAACCAGAGCCTGACTGATGCAGGGGAATGAAATACTTTTCTCCAGCCCACTCTAGCCACCCTTCCCAACCCAATGGGAGGGGGAAGGTGAAGCATGTGTATTTTGCTGTCCAAAGGCACCATCACACTAAAAGACTGAGACCTAATCATAGTCCTTTCACAAACAGGACTATGATCCCTTCCCCACCTCCACAAGGTAACACCACATTACTAAAGGCCTATTCAGATCAGTTCCTTTTATCCAGTACAAAATGGCTGACAATCAAAAAGACATTATAAGGCATAAGAAAAAGCAAAAATTGTCTACAAAAAAAACTCACTTTAAATATAAAAACAGGGATTATATGGAAATGGAAGGAGAAAGGTGTACCACGCTAATAACACTAATCAAAAGAAGCTGAGAGAAGCTGTATTTATTTCAGACAGATTTCAGAGCAAGGAAAGTGACCAGGGATATAAAGTGGGGGCATTACAAGAAAAAGTCAGTTCTTCATTGAGACATAACAATCCCTAATGTGTATGTCCTTAACAGTGGGTGAAACTATGTGAAGTAAAAGTCACAGAACTGCAAGAAAAATAGATGAATCCATTGTTGGAAACTTTAACACACCTATAGCAGAAATGGATAGATGCAGCCAGGTAAAAAAATCAATAAGGACCGCTGAACTCCACAGCACCGTCAACCAACTGGACATAACTGACCTCTACAGATCCCCTCATCCAACGGAATATTTTTCTCACACTCACATAGAACATTCACCAAGATAAACCACATTGTGGGCCACAAAAAACACAAATTTAAAAGTATACTAATCACAACATGTCTGCTTAGACCACAACTGAATGAATGTAGAAAACAAAAAACAGAAGACACAAATTCCTAATATCAGAAATGAAAGAGGGTCCATTACTACAGATCCCATGGACATTAAAAAGAAATGAATATTATGAACCATAGTCCCACAATACTTATTACATAGATAAAAAGGACCAATTCCTTAAGAGACAATTTGCCAAAACTCACACAATTAGAAATTGACAATGTGAACGGACTTCTATCCATTAGGTCCAAGATGTCTACCTTCCAGATATTTTCAAGACTTGCTTGTCATCTTCCTCCAACATACTTTTCTGACATCATCATAATAGCGTTTAGAATCTTTTAGGGCATGTCAAAAAATTACAGGGACTAGGAGCACTAAGGTACCTCTGGTCTCACAACATGAGGAGACTTTGGTTGGATTACTCTGTGACCCTGGGCCAGTCACCGACTAGGAGCCTCAGTTCCCTCATTTGGGGAGCAAGGAGAGCAACAATACCTAGCTCCTGGGCTGTTGAGGTCAATGAGAGAACCTATTTCTAGCGTTTAGCAGAGTAACTGGCATATAGCTAGAATTCGAATGTTTCCTATTAACCTGAACAACAAACACTGCCCCATGCGCTGCTGCAGTCTCTTTGGTGTGAGCACAGGGTGAGGAAAGGGAGGTAATGGACACAGGTGTTAGAAACCTTCAGGCTTTGGTTTACAGGGAGGGTCCCTAATCCCACTGAACCTCTTTGGGGATTCAGATTCCTTACCTGCCCCAGGAATGGAGAATGGATTACAGACAGGATTCTGGTACCAGGGACCCAGGTGAAGCTGCTGGGCCACGGGGTGCACATAAAAGAAAGGTCTGGAGTTACTGCCCTCAAAAGTTTCGTTGTTTCCTGAAGAATTCATTGCCCAGGCTGAAAAGCAGGTGTTTGTAGTTAGGAAAGGACAGCCGCACTCTGCCCTGTAAAGTGCTGCGAAGGAAGAAAGTCGTCCTTGTCCCCCATCAGAACTGGGAGCCTGGGTGGGCAGGTCCCTTACCTTCTCTTCCTGCTCGCCTGGGATGGGGACATGCGGGGGCTGCCCTGCGTGCGTTTCGACTAGGGCAGCAGCGCCCAGAGGCCCGGGCCCACGTCGTGCTCAGCAAGTCTGGCTCCCCAGGCAGGAGCACCGTGGGGAGATGAGGCCTTGGAGGCGCGGGGTACCTAGTGCCGGGCGCCAAACGCCAGGGGCCGCGCCCCGCGGCTACACTGGGAGACGCGGCCTAGGCCTCGGCTGCACCGCCTTTGTCCGCAGCCTCTCCAGCCTGCCCCCCAGCCTCCACCCGGGCCGAACCCCTCCTCAGTGCGGGAGTCCAGGCCTCCGGCTCCGCGTCTCCTAACACCCCCCTCCCCGCAGGCCAGTCTGTTCCCGCGACCTCCACACCCTGCACCCCCGCGCCCTGCAGGACCCGCGCTCGCATTCGGGACACCAACCTGCTCGATGTCTGCGACTGGGAGTCTCTGTGGTGGCGCACACGACCCGCGCTAGCCTGACCTCAGCAGCAGGTGAGCGTACAGTGCAGTAGCACTGGCTCCCGCCTTTTTATGCGGGGCGGCACGTAACGCCTCTTCCGCAGGCACCGCTCCTGACGCATTTCCTCCCGCGCATGCGCCCTGTGAGAGCTCCCAGGCCAGGCTTCTCCGACCGAAGGCGCTGGAAGAAACCGGTGCTGAGACTTGGTGGAGGGGAGCGGTCCTGTGCACCCTGTTTCCGGGTGAACCCCAGTCCTCCCTTCTGCACACCCCTGTGTGTGTGGGCGCCCTGGCCTTGACTCTTCTAGAGGACAGAGCCCTTCCCGTTCCCTTCGTTCTCCACGACTGTCCCCTCCTCTGAGTGTGTTGAGTTAGGTCGGGTCAGGCCGCTCCTCTGAGCTCCTGGTCTCCTTCCTTGGGCCTAAAGCCGCTGACACTTAAGGAAGAGGAGCCTACCGAGGAGAAGCAGAGAGGAAGGAGGCCAACGTGGACGGAGAACAGACCTGAGAGGAGGAAGATTCACACAGGAGAGGTGAACAAGCGTGCTTAATGCTGCTGAGAGCAACATCTCCGGGGGAAGGGGCTTCGGCAATTTGGACGCTAGTGATCAGGGGAAGTGGTGGGACAGGAAGGCGCTGGAATTCTGTGGGGTGATGGATGGGCAGTTAGAAGGGGGAAGCTGGCAAGTACAGAGTACTCTTTGTACATGAGAGAAAGGAAAGACATAGGACAGTAGTAAAGCGGGCAGGAATAGTACTTCTAAGGAGCATTAAAAGTTTGGAATGACTGTGTTACCAGGTCGCAATCGTGTTTGGCCAGAAATTGCAGTTGGTGAGACAGAGTAAAGGTTTTCTTTGTCATAAAAAAACTCTGGAGGTGGACTGCCTGAGGGCTGGCCTGGTGGCTTCTTGGTCTCACAAAGGACTCCATCTAGTTCACTCTTTACCCAACATCCTTAGAACTGGCTTCTTCCTTCAACTTGCCTCTTTATCCAAATGCTTGTTCCAAGCAGAAAGCAGGAGGAAAACAAGGGAAATTGGAGGGGGGAGGGGGGCACAAAGGACACACAGCAGCTGCTCGTCAGTCATCAGTCGTGTTCTTAAAGAGTTATAATAGAAAACACATGCAGCTTCAGGTTATATCTCTTTGGTTACCCCCAGTTGAAAGGATGTGTGGGAGCTCTTGTCTTTGAGCTGGGCATATTGCCACTTGGAAGAAACTGGGATGCCGTGACTAAGAAAGAGTGGAGAATAGATATTAATTGGGCAGGTAACAGTGTCTGTTATATGGATTCAGGTAATGAAAGAAACATTCTTCTTCCACTTCCCTTTACTCTTATCGTCCCCAATCATCATCCTACCTTCTTCCCTTCACAGCTAAATTTCTCTATAAAGGACCATAAATACTCAGCCTTCTCCACCTCCTGTTCCTTTACTCACTGCAAATCCAGATTTTGTTACCATTATGCCCACTCATTCACCCTCACCAAGGACACTAATAAACCACTTGCTGCTAAATGGCATGGAAATTTTTCAGTTCATATCACTAAACCTCACCTCCCAGGTACCAGCCTAATTGACTGCCTCTCTACTGACCCTTCTTAAAGGCTTTTACTGGCTCTCTTCCCAAATTTCTCTCTTTAATGTTCATATTCTCCAGGTTATGGTCTTAAGTTTTTCTCCATCTTTTTCCACTGTCTCTGCATTTTCATCCATTCTCGGGGCTTACAATACAACCAGCATACTGCTCACACCCAAATCTCTATCTCCAGTCTCTCGACTAGACATGTATATCTCAACGGAAGACTTGTGCTGTTGTTAGGACATGTGCAAATGATGTCTTTTGTTATTCATAATAAGCCCCTTTCCACCACTGCAGAATTTATGCTAATAAGGTGAGTAGGGTGGGGCCCCTAGATAACTCGAGGAAGGAGGCTGGTCACCAGAAAGACCAAACTTGTGATTAAAGAGTGGGAACTTTCAGTCCCACCCCTCAACCTCTGGGGGGTGGGGGGGGGGCGGCAGGGAGCTGGAGATTGAGTTCAATAAAAGTCTTGAAATTGACACTGTTTATTAAGTACCTAAGAAATGTTAGTCATTGATGCTGTTTCCTTTTCGTGGTTTTCAAAAAGCAACATTCAAGGAAAAACACAAATATTCTTAAATGTGTAATGTGTAAAATGGTTAAACAAACTGTTATATCCATATCATGGAAAACAATTCAGCAATAGAAAAAAATGAAGTACTGATGCACAAAACAACTTAGATGAATCTCAAGGATATTATGCATAGATCAGTGGTTTCCAGTGGTTAAGTTTGGGGTGAGACTGTGACTATAAAGTGGTCATACAAGGGAATTCCCTGGCAGTCCAGTGGTTAGGACTCGACCTTTTCACTGCCAGGCGGGGTTTGATCCCTGGTTGGGGAACTAAGATCCCACAAGTCACAGCTGCTTGGCTGAAAAAATTAAAAAGTCATAACATGGGAACTCCTTTGGGGTAAAGGATCCTGTTCTGTATCCTTAAACTGATTTCACCTGACAAAATTTCTTAGAACTATATACCTACCACAAAAATAGTTCTTGTGAAAACTGATGAAATTCAAGAAAGATGTATAATGGACTTTCTATATTGTACCAATGTCAATTTCTTTGTTTTGTAATTGTGCTATGGTTATAAAATAGAGTTGTAAGATGGTACCTTTGGGGGCTGTGTGAAAGGTACATGGGAATTCTGTGTACTATTTTTGCAACTTCTATGGGAATCTAAAATTATTTCAAAATGAAAATTAAAAAAAGAAAAAAACACTGGAAAGAAAAGAATACAGGAAGGAGAGAGGGAGGGAAGGAAGGAAGGAAAAAGAAAGATGCCTCCAACCAAGGTATCTTGCTAAGAAGAAAGAAACTAGTCAGATTAAAACAAAAATTACTGCCCGTGATGTGGATGAAGGCACCTGTCCCTGCCCAGCTTGCTGCCCCTGCCTGGGCTGGGGTGCAGTGCATTCTTCTAAGTCTTAATGCCCCCAAAACATGCCTTCTTAGACACTGAGGCCCCTCACCTTCGCTGGCCTCTGGCAATTTTTTACTAGATTTTTGCACAGTCAAGTCTGTCCACCCATCAATTTTTAAAGCTTTTATGATATTTTAGTGTTTGGAAAGAAACTTTTACAGTGAGAGTAGAAGATAGATTTGGAATCATGTAGCAGATATGAACAGTTAACGCATTTTAGCTCGTGGACTTAAGAAACGACTCTCAGTGCAGTGCGTTCACATGCTGGTTCTCCTCACCAGAGCTGGTGCGAGCATGTTAGGGCGGCACTGGAATTTGAGAGCAGCCGCCTGGTGCAGCCAGGTGACTAGGTGGCCCCTGTGGACAGGTGTGGGGTAGATCTGTCCCCTCTGAGTCCCAGCAGTCCAAGTTGGTTGTGAGCCGTTGGCTCCCCGCCCCTGGCACCTGTTCAGGGCACCGTGTGCTCATGGCACAGTGCTGGACACCTCCCCTTGTGTGGTGTTTTTACAGGAGGCAGTATTCTCTGTTCCCTGCCACCCCCCGTGACTGAGGTTGGCGCCTGTGCTGACCTTTGTAAAAGGGAGTCCGCAAATCAAGTTGCTATAATTACACACTTGCTTCTGTCCTGCCCCATCTGCAGTTGTGAATAACCATTTGACTATAACTGTTTGCCCTTAAAACAGTCAGATGCATCACCTCGAACCAAAGCTTTGTGCACACTGGAGGCAGGTGAGCCTCACTGAGGCCTCCCCGAGTCCTTTCCTTCCTCTGTCCCGTGTGTGGGTGCAAGTATCCTGTGAACACAGCCATACTGTGGGGGCAGAGGGCAGGGGGAGTCTGTGCTGAGGCCACTTCTGGGTGGCCACCACCCTTTGTGTACCTCCCAGGTGGCGGCTGGGCCATGGCTGTAGGGGTGAGCCTTGACTGTCTGAACGCATAAAGCAAAACTGTCCAAAAAAAAAAAAAAATTACTGCTGGAACTGAAGAAAAAAATACATAGCAGATAAATAAATTTATAATGAATTTAATATATGTGGAAGAGCTTATAGAAAATTTGCATCACTCATTATTGCTAATTGCATTATATAACCTTACAAATCAGCCTATGATTACACTTCAAATCTGGCAGCCAGACTTAAATGCAATAAACCCTTTTATTGTACTTTTATTGCTTTTGTTTAATTTGAGAGGGAAGTTACAGTATTTAATAAATGACATATATTCTCATTTGTGTACTCCAGAAGCATAGGAATACTATAATATGCCATACTATTGGACAACCAAAGATACATCATTCTCTTGCAGCCCAGATCAGAATGTTCCCCAGCTTCCCAGCCTGAAATACCACCTAGTCACTCTGAATGCTCTGAAGACCCAGAATCAATGTAGATATTCTCATATTTTTCCTGGACCTGCTTCAAATCACCTAGGCTTTTTTAGTGTAGCTTCAAAGTGGAACAAGTTTCCAAACAAGGTTTCAGAATCTTGTGGCAACCAAGCTGCCAGTGCAAATGTATTCCATGACAGTAGCAAGGGTAGATACAAAAATAATAATAAATTGAGAGCCATTAGAAAAAGTAAATAAGGCAAGGCAGAAATGAACTGAAGTTTAAAAAAAAAAAGTAAATGAGATGAAAATTTAAGCCCACATGCCTTTGATCCTACTTAAATCTGCATCCATATTCCATCAGGTTATTTTTTAGTGTACTGTTGAGTTACTGTTAGTTTCTTTCAGATACAAGAAACTAATTCTCTAACCCATAAAAGACTACAATGGTAATTTGTATTCAAAAGAAAGATGAAGGGGAATATCCCTACCTTTCATCCATCCATCCAGACCCAATTCCTGGCATATGCTAAAATGTACCAATATGCTTTCTTCATTTAGTCAACAAATATTTATTGAACACCTGCTATGTGCCAGGTACAATTCTTTGTGTATGTACGTGTAGAAACTTTTAAAATTCAGGATCTTGGTCATGAGGGCTTAAAATAGAAAGCAATCAACACATACACATTTGGAAATTTATTAACTGCTGTAGCTACACACACTCTACCACCTTCTGCTGTTGTTGTTGTTGTTATAGTTGCCAACTTTTTTTATTTTTTAGATTCCACATATAAGTGATATCATACAGTATTTGTCTTTCTGTGTCTGACTTATATCACTAAGCATTAGTACCCTCCAAATCCACACATGTTGTAAATGTCAATGTTGATGGACACCTGGATTTCTTCCATATCTTGGCTATTGTAAATAATGCTGCTATGAATGTTGGGGTGCCTGTATCTTTTTGAATTAGTGTTTTTGTTTTCTTCAGATATATACCCAGTAGTGGAACTGCTGGATCATATGGTAGTTCTAGTTTTATTTTCTTAAGGAACCTCCATACTGTTTTCCACAGTGGCTACATCTATTTACATTTCCACCAACAGTGTACAGAGGTACCCTTTTCTCCACATCCTTGCCTACACCTAAAGGAACTAGAAAAAGAACAAAAACCCAAAGTTAGTAGAAGGAAAGAAATCATAAAGATCAAAGCAGAAATAAACAAAATAGAGACCAAAAAAAAAAAAAGTTAGAAAAGATCAATGAAACTAAGAGCTGGTTCTTTGAAAAGATAAATGAAATTGATAAATCTTTAGCCAGACTCATCACGAAAAAAAGAGAGAGGGCCCAAATCAATAAAATCAGAAATGAAAAAGGAGAAGTTACAACCAAACCACAGAAATACAAAGGATCATAAGAGATTAGTACAAACAACTCTATGCCAATAAAATGGACAATCTGGAAGAAATGGACAAAGTCCTAGAAATGTACAATCCCCCAAGACTGAACCAGGAAGAAATAGAAAATATGAACAGATTAATTACCAGTAATGAAATAGAATCAGTAATTTAAAGAAAAAAAAAAAAAACTCCCCAAAAAAACAAACGTCCAGGACTAGGTGGCTTCATAGGTGAATTCTACCAAATATTTAGAGAAGATTTAATGCCTGTCATTCTCAAACTATTCCAAAAAAATTGCAGAGAAAGGAATGCTTCCAAACTCATTATGCGAGGACAGCATCACTCTGATAACAAAACTAGACAAAGATGTCATACAAGAAAGAAAATTACAGACCAATATCATAATGAACATAGACGAAACATTGTTGAAATCCTCAACAAAATATTAGCAAACCAAATCCAACAGTATATTAAAAGGATCATATATCTTTTAATGAGTCTAAAAGGATCAAGTGGGATTTACACAGGGATGCAAGGATTTTTTCAATATCCGCAAATCAATCAATGTGATACACCACATTAACAAATGAAGAATAAAAAAAACATGATCATCTCAAAAGCTTTTGACAAAATTCAGCATCCATTTATGATAAAAAAAAAAGTCTCCAGAAATTGTGTATAGAAGGAACATACTGCAACATAATAAAGGCCATATATTATAAGCCCACAGATAACATCATACTAAATGGTGAAAAGCTAAAAGTATTTCCTCTAAGATCAGGAACAAGACAAAGATGCCCACTCTCACCACTTTTATTCCACATAGTATTGGAATTCCTAGCCACAGCAGTCAGACAAGAAAAAAAAAGGAAAGAAAAGGAATCCAAATTGTAAAGGAAGAAGTAAAACTTCATTGTTTGCAGATGACATGATACTACACATAGAAAATCCTAAAGGTGCCACCAAAAATCATCAATGAATTCAGTAAAGTTGCAGGATGCAAAAATACAGAAAACTGTTGCTTCTCTATACACTAACAAGGAACTATCTGAAAGAGAAATTAAGGAAACAATCCCATTTACAATTGCATCAAAAACAATAAAATACCTAGGAATAAACCTACCTAAGGAGGTAAAAGACCTGTACTTGGAAAAGTAGAAGACACTGATGAAAGAAATTGAAGACAACACAAACAGATAGAAATACATACCGTGTTCATGGACTGGAAGAATTAATATTGTTAAAATGGCCATACTACCCAAGGCAATCTACAGATTCAATGCAATCCCTATCAAAATACCAATGGAACTTTTTACAGAAATATAACAAATAATTTAAAAATTTGTATGGAAATGCAAAAGACCCCACATAGCCAAAACAGTCTTGAGAAAGAAGAAGAGAGCTAGAGGTATCATGCTCCCTGACTTCAAACTGTACTACAGAGCTACAGTAATCAAAACAGTATGGTACTGACACAAAAACAGATACATAAATCAATGGAACAGAATAGAGAGCCCAAAAGTAAACCCACGCATCTATGGTCAATCTATGACAAAGGAGGCAAGAATATACAATGGAGAAAAGACAGTCTCTTCAATAAGTGATGCTGGGAAAACTGGGCAGCTACATGTAAAAAAAAATGAAATTAGAACATTTTCTACCACCATATACAAAAATAAGCTCACAGTGCAGTAAAGACCTAAATGTAAGACTGGAAACCATAAAACTCCTAGAAGAAAACGTAAGTGGAACACCTTTGACATAAATCATAGCAATGCTTTTTTGGATCTGTCTCCTAAAGCAAACAAAACAAAATCCAAAATAAACAAATGGGACCTAATTAAACTTAAAATCATTTGCACAGCAAAGGAAACCATTGACAAAATGAAAAGACAACCTACTGAATGGGAGAAAATATTTGCAAGTGCTATGACCAATAAGGGGTTAATATCCAAAATATATAAACAGCTCTTACAACTCAACAACAATAAAACAAACAACCCAGGACTTCCCTGGTGGCACTGTGGTTAAGAATCTGTCTGCCAGTGCAGGGGACGTGGGTTCAATCCCTGGTCTGGGAAGATCCCACATGCCGCAGAGCAACTAAGCCTGTGCGCCACAACTACGGAGCCTGTGCTCTAGAGCCCGCGAGCCACAACTACTGAGCCCGTGTGCTGCAACTACTGAAGCCCGCGCTCCTAGAGCCTGGGCTCCACAACAAGAGAAGCCACCACAATGAGAAGCCTGTGCACAGCAACGAAGACCCAATGCAGCCAAAAATAAATAAATAAATTTATAAAGAAAAACAACCCAATTAAAAAATTGGCAGAAGACATTTTTCCAAAGAAGGCATACAGATGGCCAACAGGCACATGAAAAGATGCTCAAATCATTAATCATCGGAGAAATGCAATCAAAAACACAATGAGATATCACCTCACAACTGTCAGAATGGCTACCTTCAAAAAGACCACAAATAAGAAATGTTGAGGATGTGGAGATAAGGGAGCCCTTGTATACTGTTAATGGGAATGTAATTTGGTACAGCCACTTTTTTTTTTAATGTGTGTGTAATAAGGACACTTAACATGAGATCTATCCTCTTAAATTTTTTAAAGTATACAATACAGTATCATTAATTATAGACACATGTGGTACAGCAAATCTGTAGAACTTATTCATCCTGCGTAACTAAAATTTTATAGCCGTTGCACAGCAACTCCCCATGTCTCTGTCCCCTGGACCCTAGTAACCACATTCTATTCTCTGTTTCTTTCTATGAGTTTGTCCGTTTTTGACACCTCATTTAAGTGAAATCATGCAGTATTTGTTCTTCTTTGAAGCTGGCATATTTCACTTAGCATACTGTCTTCCAGATTTATCCTTATTTTTACATATGATGTAATTTCTTTCTTGTTTCTAGGTACAGTTCTAAAGCCAAAAATACATCAGAAAACAAAAATCTCTGCCGTTAAGAAGGTTATTGTATCAGGAAGAGAGACACAATAAACATAATGAATAAATTCTATACTAGTCTGTCAGTCTGTTAGAGACAGTAAGTGCTATGGCAAGAGTGATGAGGATCAGAATTGCCCGAGCTGGAAGGACTGAAATTACATATAGGGTGGCCAGGGTAATGATCACTGAGAAAGTAACTTTTGAGTAAATATTAAAGGAAGATAAAGGAGAGTATAGGAATACATATACTTACAGCCCATTGTGAGGACTTCAGCTTTTACTATGAGTGGACTGGGGAACCATTGGAGGGTTTTGAGCAAAGGGGTGATATGATTTGATGTACTGTACAAAGGATCACTATGGATACCATGTATGGAACAGACTGTGAAGGAGCATGGATAGATTTTGGAGGGAAAATTTTTTAGAAGGTTACTGCAGTAATCCAGTCGAGAGATGATGGTAGAATAGACCAAAATGGTCAAAGTGGAGGTGAGAAGTTGTCTGATTCTGGATGTATTTTGGATCCAGATGGTGTGTTTGAGAGAGAGGTCAAGGATGACTCCAAAGTTTTGACTCGAGTAACTGTACAGATGAAATTCCATTACTGAGATGGAGAATACAGTGAGTAGCAGAAGTTAGGAAGGAAGGTATAATGAGTTCAGCTTTGTACACATTAAGTGTGGATGTCAATTAGACATCTCAGTGGAGGTTCCAAATAAAAAGTTGGATATACTGTGCAGGATGCAGCTCTGGGAAAGAGAGTAATCAGAATATACATGATACTTAAAGTCATAAAAACAGAAGGAGATCTCTTAGTGACTGAGGTATAGAGAAATGAAGAGGCAAAAGGACTGGGCTCTAGGGTGCTGTAGAGGTCAGGGAGAAGAGGAGTCACCAGAAAACTGAACAGGGGCATCTAAGGAGATCAAAGGAAAACCAGGAATGTTATCTGGAAGGAAGTGGGGGAAAAAAATGTATCTAGGGAATTCCCTAGCAGTCCAGTGGTTAGGACTTTGCACTTTCATTGCCAAGGGCACAGGTTCAATCCCTGGTCAGGGAACTAAGATCCCGCAAGTGGTGCGGCCAAAAAATAATAATAATAATACAAAATAAAAATAATACCATTGTGATCTGTTTTTTTTTAAAGTGTATCTAGAAAGAGGGAGTAACCAGCTATATCAAATGCTGCTGATCCACCATAAAGAATGAAGACTTGGGGGCACAAGCTCCATTTGGAGTCACAGCCAAGGACAGAAACCAATAGGCTAACCAACAAGTAAGTGATCCTTTGCACACAGTCTGCAGGAGCCAGTTCAAAAAGAGTCTCAAGGAGATAAAATAGGAAGGGAAGATCTGCCCAACATCTGAAGAGGTCTTACTGTCCGCTCATGCGGACAGAAGAGAGAACCTCATGCGCCCTGCCTAGAGAACATATGAAACACCCAAGCAATGGTGCAAGAGAATTTTTCTTCTTCAATCAAGGCTATTGAATGATATATACAAAATCAAAACGCTTAGATAAGAGACATGGCTTCTGTTTGAATTTAAATAACTTCAAACAAGAAGTAATTGTAGGGCTTCCCTGGTGGCGCAGTGGTTGAGAATCTGCCTGCCAATGCAGGGGACACGAGTTCGAGCCCTGGTCTGGGAAGATCCCACATGCCGCGGAGCAACTAGGCCCGTGAGCCACAACTACTGAGCCTGCGCGTCTGGAGCCTGTGCTCTGCAAAGGGAGAGGCCGCGACGGCGAAAGGCCCGTGCACCGCGATGAAGAGTGGCCCCTGCTTGCCACAACTAGAGAAAGCCCTTGCACAGAAACGAAGACCCAACACAGCCAAGAATAAATAAATAAATAAAATTTTTTAAAAAAAAGTAATTGTATCAGGTAAAAGTAGCTGTAATGTGACAAAGGCCTTGAACACCTTCATTAGTGAAAAAATTGTCAAGTTGCTAGAATGAAGAGAAAAATGTCTCCATTAAGCAAAACTAACTTTCCAACATTGTCTATATCAAACTGTAATTTCCCATGGACTTCAAACATAAAACTGAAGATCTATTTCTGTTGACAAAATAACATTGGCAAACTTTAATTCCTTCTTGTTTCTCCTGTTCTATCAATTCTCTTTAGCCACCCCTCCCTCCATTTGTTAACTCCTTAAAGTCTCTTAAAGCCCCCCAATCACAATTTAGTTCCTTGCTACTGAAAGTGTGGTGCCCAGACGAGGAGCATCAGCAACACCCAAGAGCTTGTTAGAAATGTGGAATCTTGGCCTCACCCCAAACAACATCCCCAACATTCACCCCAACATTTGAGAAGCACTTGTTGAACTGACACTTGATTGCCTTAGGTGGATGTTTCTTTTTTCTTTTTTTTTTAATATTTAAGGTTTTCTTAATTTGTTTTTTAAAGTAGAGGGAAGGATTTTTTTTTTTAATTTATTTATTTTTGGCTGTGTTGTGTCTTCGTTTCATGCGAGGGCTTTCTCTAGTTGCGGCAAGCAGGGGCCACTCTTCATCGCGGTGCGCGGGCCTTTCTCCATCGCGGCCTCTCTTGTTGCGGAGCACATTCTCCAGACGCGCAGGCTCAGTAGTTGTGGCTCACGGGCCTAGTTGCTCCGCGGCATGTGGGATCTTCCCTGACCAGGGCTCGAACCTGTGTCCCCTGCATTGGCAGGCAGATTCTCAACCACTGCGCCACTAGGGAAGCCCTGGATGTTTCTTTATAGCAGGACTTCCCTCTTCTTTTTCCTAGGACCTCTGCCAAGTTCCAGGGCGTGAAAAAGACCATTACTTTCTAATCAAAGAGCTTTAATAGCTAAAAGGTGTCCAAAATCATATGGTTTTTCTCCTTTTGCAGAATAAGAAAGCAAGCCTAGAGATTTGACATTACTCCTCTAACACAGCTAATGGCAGAAGCTAGCTTCTGCCTACTTTCTTCCTGCTCTTTAGTTTCTTGTATGCTGTCACCATCCCACAACTTAATATCCAAAGAAATGAGAGAGCAGGTGTCAGTGGTGTGTTTTTAGTTTTGCTTTCCATTGTTTTAATTTTTAACAGGAGTGTTAGTGTGAGGAGATCTTAAACCTACATCCAACAAATGGCTCTTCCTCACAAGAACACTACTTAACTACTTCAAACCAAGGCCAAGCCAATTATCCTATCAGAGCAAAGTGTAAGGTTGTGCATAGCAAAATTCATAAATTTACATCAAATTCCTGCATATTTTTCCCATGGTTCCTGCTGTCCCAAGTGGCATCATGTATCATTGTAGACAATAATTTACTGAAAAACAAAGATTTACATACTTAAAAAGTTAAAAACAACAACAGAGAAACCAAACATATGGGCTGATAGTAGCCACCATGTGTTTCCCAGTTCTGCAAAAGGCATTCATGCACCCAGTGGTTAATTCCAGACTTGTTTTCTTACCAGATGCCTGCTCAGGTGAGCTCTATCCCACCTTTCTAAGAACTCTCCACAAATTTCCCTTTAAGCAGAACACCTGCCAGGGTCCCAGGGCTGGAATGACTAGAGCAAGAGCAGAGGATGCAGAGAAAATAACCCTTACTGCTCCCTCTTGTTCTCCTGCTCCAACTTCTTCCATGTCCTGGGCAAAGAACGCACCTCACCAAGTAGCATCACAGAGTTGGCGTGATTCCCCCCCACAGGTAGTTCCACTGCATCCCCTTCCTGTCATCCCCAGGGAAAAGCAGAGGAAACTGCATCCATCCCGTGAAAGAGACCAGGAAGGTGAGAACATGTCCTGCTACTCAGAAAGAGAAAATGATGGAAGAGGTGATGACTGACCGAGATGTAGCAGAAAAAGGATGAACACCTACTTGTTCCAGCCTAACTTCAAGCCACCTTTGCTCTGTTGTCATAGCAAGTTTTTATGTGTGTGGCATAAAACGCATAACGTAAAATTTACCAACATAACAATTTTTAGAGGTACAATACAGTAGTATATAGGCACATAGTTTTGCAGCAGATTTCTAGAAGTTTTTCATCTTGCAAAACTGGAACTCAATACTCAGTTGAACGACCCCCCCATTTCCTCTTCCCCAGACCCCATGACCACCATTCTACTTTCTCAGAGTGACTAATCACGTAAGCAGACTAATGCAGCACTTTTGTGTGTGTGTGTGTGACTGGCTTATTTAACTTACCTTAGCATGATGTCTTCAAGATTCATCCATGTTGTCAAATACTGCAGAATTCCCCCTTTTTAAAGGCTGAATAGTACTCCATTTGATGTACATACCACATTTTCTTTATCCATTCATCTTTTGATGGACATTTAGGTTGTTTCCACATCTTGGCTATTATACATAGTGTTGCAATGAACATAGGAGGGCTGAAATTTCTTTGAGTACCTACTTTCAGTTCTTTTGGATATATACCCTGACATGGGATTGCTGGATCATATGTAATTCTATTTTTAATTTTTTGAGGAACCTCCACACTTTTTCCACAGTGGCAGCAGCAATTTACATTTCCACCAACAGTGCACAAGGGTTCCAGTTCTCCACATCCTCACCAACACTTTTTTTTTTTTAATAAATTTATTTATTTATTTATTTATTTATTTTTGGCTGTGTTGGGTCTTCGTTTCTGTGCGAGGGCTTTCTCCAGTTGCGGCGAGTGGGGGCCTCTCTTCATCGCGGTGCGCGGGCCTCTCACTGTCGTGGCCTCTCCCGTTGCGGAGCACAAGCTCCAGATGCGCAGGCTCAGTAGTTGTGGCTCACGGGCTTAGTTGCTCCGCGGCATGTGGGATCTTCCCAGACCAGGGCTCGAACCCGTGTCCCCTGCGTCGGCAGGCAGACTCTCAACCACTGCGCCACCAGGGAAGCCCTCACCAACACTTTTAATTTTGTTTTTTTGACAATGGTTGTCCTAACTTGTGTGAGGTGATATGTCATTGTGGGTTTGATTCGCATTTTCCTGATGATTAGTGATATCGAGTATCTTTTCGTAAGCTTCTTGGCCAATTGTCTATTTGAGTCTTTTGCCTATTTTTTAATAGGGTTGTTTTTTGTTATTGACATAATTTTTTAACATAATCTGGATACTAACCCCTTATCAGATAAACAGTTTGCAAATATTTTCTCACATTCTGTAGGTCGCCTTTTTACTCCCTTGTTTTCTTCGCTGCACCCTGCAGTCGGTCACAGCACTTTACAGCCAAGCTACTGCGCAAGTCAGATAGCTGAGCCCGGATGCCTTCTGGGGGTTGTAGTCCTGAGCGTCAGAGGCGGGTGGAAGGCGGAGGATATTTTCTGAGTGATGGTTAGAATCAGATTTCTGCTGGGCGGGGCTGGAATGAACCACTGCCTGGTCCTCATTAGCAGAGAGAGAGAGAATTAACTCCAAGTCCCCTTTTCTGTCCTCAGTCTCTCGGACCCAGGTTCTGAGAAGAACCGCTTCCCCACCTTGGCCGTCCACGCAGGCTAGTCCCTCCTCCTCCCTCCGGCTTCCCGCCGCTGGGCGCTCGTGGGTGGGGCTTTCCTGGGGGCGGGGCTCATGCAGGCGGGGCGGGGCGTGGGGGCTTCTTCCCTGGCTGGCGCTTCCGAGGCCCGCAGCCATCTAGCGACCTCTTTTCTTGGAACGCGAGGCGCAGGAGGTCCCGTCCATGGACCGATCCGCGGTGGCGAGGGTAGGCGCGGTAGCGAGCGCCAGCGTGTGCGCCGTCGTGGCGGGGGCGGTGCTGGCCCAGTACATTTTCACCTTGAAGAGAAAGACGGGCCGGAAGACCAAGATCATCGAGATGGTGAGTATGGGGGCTCGTCGCTACGGAGCGCTTAGGGGGCCGCGGGTGGTCCGTCCGGCCTCGCCTTCCCGTGCCGACCGCTGCTGGAATGAGAGGGGCCCACAGGGGAGCCGTTCGCCCGGCGTGCGGCCACACCGCGGCCAGGTGACCTGGTATGGACCCTCGACGGCGGCACTCGGCTTCCCATGGGCTTTGTTATGTCTCCATTTGAAACAAAAAGGCAGCAAAATAGGTGATTCGGAAACAAGCTGCCTCCCGCCGCAAAACCCGTTTTTTCGAGAAATAAACGGACGTTTCTGGGCAGATTTCTCCTTCCCTCATCCCGCGTCAAACCGTTGCAACAATCCCATTCTGATGAGGGGTTTTTTTTTTTGCACCGTGGCTAGGATGAGTTCGATTATGACAAGGTGTAACTTATCAGTGGTTAATTAAAGGAATGCCAGTTAACCCAGCTGGAGTTCAAAATAGTTTATTTTGTATTTGAATGTTATTCCTTCTTGTCTCAAACTGCCGGGATGTGCCTTCGTGTTCATTTTTTCCCCGCAAACCTCTTACATAACGTTTTAGAAATTTATTTCCAATTTTATTGTAAGACAGTGTTTGAAGAATTCTACTTGAGGTACATTATAAGCAATATTTTCTCCAAAGTTGGGGATGTTTTTAGGTTTTTGTTTTTTAATTAGAGCCCACTCGTCAAGACAGTTTTCTCAGTGAGTTGCATTCTAATATACTTCCTGGAGTGAAGAATCCCGTGTATACTCGCGATGAGGTACTACACGCGTGAACTTCTGGGGTCAAGTATTTTTGAGAAGTCAGTTGACAGTTTACCGCTGTACTAAATAATATCATTTTAGGCTCATGTTAGAATACTTAGCCCAATCACATGTTCTAATTGATCAAAGAAACTTTTTGTCCCGTTGTTTGCTATTGGCCCTAGGTCGAATACAGAAATATTTTTCCATAAAGTAAAAAAAAAAAAAAAAAGTTAATTCCCACATATCTCATATGCCAATAGTTTTGTTTATTGGTAGGGTTAAATTAGTCTTAGATTATTATTACCTAGTCTTTCTCCATCTCTGTACTCATAGCAGCAAATGTTTTTATCTCAAAAATTTCATTTTGTTTATGTTGCTGTCCTGCATAGAAAACTTTGGTGGCTTCCTTTTGTTCCAAACCAAAAATGTATAATACAAATGTGGGGAAAAAACCCACATTGCCATACCTTCCTGTATGTACTTAGACTGTGGATTAGTCTATCATTTCTCCTCTAAACCAGGTAGAGGTAAAAATCAATGCTTTCACAAAATCCACAGTGAAGCCATTATAAGAACAGTTTGCCATCTTTGTGAAAATAATTAAGGCCCATTGTTTGTAGTATAGAAATCAGTCAATCTTTATATATACATAATATGTTATATTAATTCAGGCATAGGAACAAGTAGTCTTGTGGCTACAGCATAATATACAGATGTGTATTTGTTTTTGTTTTTTAATTAATTAATTTATTTTTGGCTGCGTTGGGTCTTCATTGCTGCGTCTTCATTGCTGCGCGCGGGCTTTCTCTAGTTGCAGCGAGCAGGGGCTACTCTTGGTTGTGGTGTGCGGGCTTCTCATTGTGGTGGCTTCTCTTGTTGCGGAGCACGGGCTCTAGGCACGCGGGCTTCAGTAGTTGTGGCACGTGGGCTCAGTAGTTGTGGCTTGCAAGCTCTAGAGTGCAGGCTCAGTAGTTGTGGTGCATGGGCTTAGTTGCTCTGCAGCATGTGGGATCTTCCTGGACCAGGGATCGAACCCCTGTCCCCTGCATTGGTAGGCGGATTCTTAACTACTGCGACACCAGGAAGCCACAGATGTGTATTTGGAAGGAAGAGATGGGGAATGTGGGCAAAGAGGCCAAATTGTAAAGGAGTTTTGTAAAGCCATTCTAAAGGCTTTGCCCTTTATCTTGTAGGCAATAGGGGGCCATGAAAGGTTTTTAAACAGGATAGTTGCATGTTCAAAACTATATTTTATGCAGATCACTTAGACAAGATAGGGTGAAAGGGGAGAGCCTGGAAAGAAGGAGATAATTTAGGAGGTTGTTGGCAGTATTCATTGTGAAAGATGATTAGGGTCTAGACTAGGAAACGAGCGATCAGAGGATAAACATTTCAGAGGTAAAATCAACAGGACTTAGTGGCACTACAAACTCTGGACTCATACAAACCTAGCTTTGAATCTAGGCTTTCTCATTTGTCAAGCTATGTGATCTTTGGCAAGTTATTTAACTCCTCTGAGTCTGTTTCTTCATCTATTAATTGGAAGATAATAATACTACCTACTTCATGGGGTAGTTGTGAAGATTACATGAAATAACACAGTGGACATAATTGCTATCATTTGTGAGCTTATCATTATTTATGATCATTAAATAAAGAGATTAATCACAGGGGTGGGGGGGATTACAAGCTAAATGGTGATACTGGCTACATTATTAGCCAAGATAGAAAGGGGGAAAGAAAGAGGAGGCAGGGACAATGTGGAACAATAAGTTCACTTTGTCCTGTTTAGCCAAGTAGAAATGTCCATAAATTAGTAAAAATAACTAAAGTGCTTAGAAAAGCATTTGTTGCCATATATTGGCCCATAGTAATATATAGTATATACATTACCTGTTATTATTAGCAACAGCAATGGAAAATGTAGTGCTGGAGTTGCAAAGATAAACTGGGACTAGAAGCTACTTTCTCAAGTGTCTAGCCTCTTGGCAGTAATAGTGGAAATGATTATAATTTCTCACCCATAACTTTGCAGCAAGATGAAAAAGAAAACTTGAGAATACTGACATATAGTGGGTGTTCAGTAAAGAAAACAGAGATCTCAGAGATGGGGTAACAGGACATGTTTCCAAAAGAAGGGGCAGAGGCAGAAGTGTCAGTCTGCACAGATCAAAAATTGACTGAAAGCCTTGTGGGTTGGACAGCCACCAGAGGAATAATGAAGTGAAGAACACCAGAAAGTGGTTGTTGAGTACAAAAATACTTGTGCCGTCAGTGTACGTTTGGTTTGCTTTTGGTTCTGAATGGTTGGCACGTGACCATGTTGGCAGGCAGAATGGCAGTGAAAAACGAGTGCTTAAAGAAGTGAGAGAGGAGGAAGGGAGTTCCCTGGTGGTCCAGTGGTTAGCACTCGGCGCTTTCACTGCCATGGTCTGGGTTCAATCCCTGGTTGGGGAACTAAGATCTCCCAAGCCCCACAGCTTGGCCAAAAAAAAAAAAAATGAGAGAGGGGGAGAGGGAAAATCAAGCTGAGTTCCAGAGGAGATAGGAAAGTAGGGGATAGAGAACACAGGTGGACAGATGCCTTTTTAAAGGAATAAGGAACATCCCTCTCTCTAAGAGTGAATAGTAGCCCCTCGCTATCCATGGGGGATTGGTTCCAGGACCCCCTTGGATACCAAAGTCCAAGGATGCTCAAGGCCCTTTTATAAAATGGTGTAGTATTTACTTATAACCTATACACAACCTCCTATATACTTTAAATCATCTCTAGATTATCTCTAGTACCTAATACAATGTAAATGGTATGTACATAGTTGTAAATACAATGTAAGTGCTATGTAAATTGTTGCCAGTAAGCAGCAAATTCAAGTTTTGCTTTTTGGAACTTTCTGGAATTTTTTCCCCCACATATTTTCAGTCCTTTGTTGGTTAAATCGCTGATGTGGAACTGACAGATACGGATGGCCGACTGTACTACTCACTGATTTATAGTATCCACTTATTTATGCATATTTTAATTTACATTATGTCTTATTTTCAGCCCTGCACTGTCTCTACTTACTTTGTTCTTTACTTCTGTCCAGTTGACTTAATTTCTCCTACTAAATGGCACCTCTTTCCAATTATTATATATCAATTGTTTTCTTTTTTGTTTTTTTTGTATTACCAGAATATATTCTGGTTTTACTTTTTACCAGCAGATTACTTATTTTTCTCCAATAGAAAACTAATTCCAAAAAAAGATAAGATGGTTTAATCTTATTCAGTTCTTCTCATATCCTTTATTAAAGGTACAAACTTAGTTATAAGATAAATAAGTACTAGGGTTATAATGTACAGCATAATGACTATAGCTAACACTGCTGTAGGATATATAGGAAGGCTGCTAAGAGATTAAATACTAAAAGTTCTCATCACAAACAGAGACTTTTTTTTTTTTTTTGGCTTTCTTATTGTATCTATATGAGATGATGGATGCTAAGTAAACTTATTGCGGAAATCATTTCACAATATATGTATATCAAATCATTATGCTGTATACCTTAAACTTATACAGTGACATATGTCAGTTATATCTCTATAAATTTGGGGGTGGGGAATTCTCCCAAAGTAGAAGTATCCAACAAATGAAATAAAATGGAAGCACAAAACCAGAACAAATGTATAGTCTCAACACTATTCTGTAAAGAGCAACAGAGAGGGTGGAAATTATTTCAACAGCAGGAATAGGAGAGATGGAACTGTCACTGGAAGTTCCCCAACCAGTTAAAATTGTCATTTCTAATTTAAACACATCTCAAGTATTTATGGCTTCCTTGTGAACATCAGCAGTTATTCCTTAAATAGCTGGTGCTGTTTTTGAAACTTCAGTGTGTTTCCTTCCTGGAGATAAACTTCTAACAAAAACTTCTTCCTTTCTTCTAAAGATAATATCAAATGTTTTCTGGGTACTATTCTAAGTGGAAAGCCCACTATTGAGTCTATATTTAGATATATTTAGAAAAGGGAGGGGGGAAAACCAAGATTCAAACAGCTGCTTTAGTGGATCAACACTATCACATAGGCTTTTAAAATATTTCTATAACTCAACTTTCATCTAATTTATATCAGTACAGAAATTTATGACCTTTTAGCACCTGTTTTGAGTTCTTGATTTGTTCTGTGAAGCGTATTCCCTGAACTGTGGCATTTCCTGATGATTTCTCATAATTTAGCAATTTATGTACTCTCTTATATTGTTTACTGTAATGTATATTCATTCATTCATTCATTCATTTATTTATTTATGGCTGTGTTGGGTCTTCGTTTCTGTGCGAGGGCTTTCTCCAGTTGTGGCAAGCGGGGGCCACTCTTCATCGCGGTGCGCGGGTCTCTCACTATCGCGGCCTCTCTTGTTGCGGAGCACAGGCTCCAGACGCGCAGGCTCAGTAGTTGTGGCTCACGGGCCTAGTCGCTCCGCGGCATGTGGGATCTTCCCAGACCAGGGCTCGAACCCGTGTCCCTTGCATTGGCAGGCAGATTCTCAACCACTGCGCCACCAGGGAAGCCCCTGTAATGTATATTCTTGAAGAGTCTGGATTGGTGCATAGTTCTTTGTCATCCTTTTTTATTAATTGTACTTGACTAAGAGAAACAGAGACCCCAAATCAGTGGCTTTATTAAACAGTACAGATTTTATTTTTTTAGTGTAATGAGAAGTCCAAAAAATAGGTAGTTGCTGGTGTTAATTAGAGGGTACAAGGATATAAAGAGGTCTTTGAAATGTCCTTGGCTTTTCTCATGGTCACAAGATGGCTGTTGTAGTCCTGGCCAACATTTCCATCTTCCAGGCAGCAGAAAGGAGGAAGCAGGAAAGAGAATACTTATTTAATAAGCAAAACTTTCTTCTTGCATGTCATTGGAGGAAACAGTGTCATATGGTCATCCTAACTGTAAGTGAAGCTGAGGAATTTTTTTTTTTTTTTTGATTGAGCAACTTGCCACCCTCTGACAAAATTGAGATTCTATTAGTAAGAAGAAGAGGAGGGTGTGTATTAGGTAATTACCAGTCTACCGTGCCACACCACAGTGCCTGTTCTTTTTTCATATCATTGACTATTCAGTAAATATTCAATATTTAATCAAATGAAAACACCTGTATATAATATAATATTACCAGTGGTCAGTAGGCTGGTAGAAAAATGAGCATTCCAACTATTCCAAGTATTTGGTTATACAGCAGTAGAGAATACAAATTCTGAATAGCTTTGATCTTCTGTCCACCCCAAGAGTAAAGATTTATTCATTCACACCTGAAATATCTAGATCTTAAATAGCTCCTGCACATGGCCACTGCCTTCATACATGCTAATGAGATTTAGAAGCTAATCTCCCAAATGTGTCACAACTAGCTTAAAAGCTAAAGTCCTAACAGTACTTCTAGAATGAATGAATATAAATGTCTTGAGAGAGAGATCAACAGAAGGCTTTGTGGAATTCAAAGGAACAGGAGATGACATTGGGTAATGTTTGATGGATGTGGTGGTATTTGAGGGGTAGCAATCATGATTAGTCCAATTTGAATAAAATATATTGTCAAATAAGGAAAATACATTAGGGCTTCCCTGGTGGCGCAGTGGTTGAGAATCCACCTGCTAATGCAGGGGACATGGGTTCGAGCCCTGGTCCGGGAAGATCCCACATAAAAAAAAAAAAAAAAAAAAAGGAAAATACATTAAAATCTTAACTTTGGCAAAGAAAATATCCAAGGTCATCTTGAATCTCCAAATTTGGAAGTAGGGAAATGTTTGTACCAGGCATATGACTTTATCTTTTCAAAGCACGTTTGTCATGTTTCCTGTGTGTTATCCTCATGCAGCAAGTTAACCACATTTTCAACTTCAGTGAAAAATGTGATCTCTTATCTAGTGAGCCATTTTTATATTAGCTAGAATAGTTCCTGAAAAAGTTTTAGCTTTACAAATTTTTTTTTTTTGCTTATTCCTTTTGTTGTGAATTCATTTACATGACAGATAGAGCCACCCTTAAACCAGATATATTTTTAATTTATTCAAGAATTTTGTTTTCTGGCTAAAAGTTGTCATATCCTTAGATCCTTTTACTTTCTTCATTTAACAAGCTACCACCCCAACCCACCCCCCGCCCCCCCCCACCCCTGTGATTCTGAGGCTTGCAAAAGTTTGAGAACCATTGAAGTAAAAAATTCAAGTTCTTGCCTTCAGCAAAATTACAAATTTTACAAGTCACAAGACTTCCAAGTCTTGTGCTCACAAATAGTGAAAATTGGGGCTGCCAGAAATTACTGTGTGAAGAAGAGAAAGCAGAGTGATGAGGATGTAGAAAAATGGTCACTTTCATTTACTCTGGAGGTGGTATACATTGGTTAAATAAACAATAGTGCATGGTTAAATTATGGTGCATTTGTATAATAAAATATTGTGCAGCTTTGGAAACAAAAAAGTAAATCTGCATGAATTAACATTTTAAAAAGCTCAAACGAGTTGGCCAAGAGGCACATGAAAAGCTGCTCAACATCACTAATTATTAGAGAAATGCAGATCAAAACTACAATGAGGTGTCACCTTGCACCAGTTAGAATGGGCATCATCAGAAAATCTACAAACAACAAATGCTGGAGAGGGTGTGGAGAAAAGGGAACCCTCTTGTGCTGTTGGTGGGAATGTAAATTGATACAGCCACTATGAAGAACAGTATGGATTCCTTAAAAAACTAAAAATAGAATTACCATATGACCCAGCAATCCCACTACTGGGCATATACCCTGAGAAGACCATAATTCAAAAAGACACATGCACCCCAATGTTCATTGCAGCACTATTTACAATAGCCAGGTCACGGAAGCAAACTAAATGCCCATCGACAGACGAATGGATAAAGAAGATGTGGTACATATATACAGTGGAATATTACTCAGCCATAAAAAGGAACGAAATTGGGTCATTTGTAGAGACGTGGATGGACCTAGAGACTGTCATACAGAGTGAAGGGAGTCAGAAAGCAAAAAACAAATATCGTATATTAATGCATATATGTGGAATCTAGAAAAATGGTACAGATGAACCAGTTTGCAGGGCAGAAATAGAGACACAGATGTAGAGAACAAACGTATGGACACGAAGGGGGAAAAGCAGCGGGGGGGTGGTGGTGGTGGTGTGATGAATTGGGCGATTGGGATTGACATGTATACACTGATGTGGATAAGATGGATGACTAATAAGAACCTGCTGTATAAAAAATAAATAAAATTTTAAAAAAACAAAAGCTCAAACGAGGGGGAAAATAGCAAGTTGGAGGACAGTTGTGGTTCCAAAAGAGACACACATGTATATGCTTGTTATTGGAAATTCTTGAAAAACTATATTAGAAGCTGCTTATAGTTGTTGCTGGTGAGAGTCAAACTTGGGAGGATGAGACTGTGGAGGAAGCCTTCAGCTTTTTCATTCTTTAACGTTTCATACTGTTTGAAAGAACATGAGCATGTATTTTATATATTTTTAAAAACTGGTTAATTAAAAGCAATAACATTATAAAAAGTGTGTTGGGACCACATTGTAGAAGCATCTTTATTATCAGGTGTTTGTAATTAATTTGCTAAAGAGCCTTTGAGTTTGTTTTTCTAAAATAAATAAGATCTGGAATGCGTTTTAGTATGAATAACCTGGTATCTGAGGTACACTGAATTAGCATTACTAGGATCAGGAGGAGAGAAGTATAGGGGAGGAAAAAATAATTTTCCCTCCACCTTTCTAAATTCTCCACTGGGGACCCCATAACAAGACAAACTAACAAGAGAAAAACAGAAGTTCATTAACATGTAGACATGGGTGATACCAGGGGAAAATGAGTAACTCCTGGATGGCTTAGAATTATACCATCTAAAGCTAAAGACAAAAGAACGGTGTGGGAGCCTGTTAAGAGTTGCGGCAGAAGAAGGGTATGGCAAGCCTGACCTAGGGTTGATACACAAATTTAAGTGCATTCTCCATTAATATGTTTCTTGTGCTTTACTCATCTTCTCTTCCTGGTACAAAGGGAGACACACAAATGGAGATGTCCTTCATAAATGTAAATTTCCATTACAAAAAGGTAATTTCTACTCTGTTTTCAGAGCTTCTCCTGTGTCTGCTGTTTCTTTGAAATAATCATGTAAAAATAATCTTTATGCCAAAGAGGTACACCTTGGGGTGGCAAACCTGCCACTCTGGACGAGCAGGAATTAAAATAAGCCTGGAGTAAAGAGAATGACTATGCTCTCTAGACTGCTGTGGGAGCAGTTGAGAGAGGAGGACAGAAAGAGGATTGCAGAGGTGAAATCTACAGTATTTGAAAGGGAGCAGAATTTGTAACCCCAAAATATGCCTCTGTGGCGTTAGGGATTATTTTAGGCTGATTATTTTTTTAAAAAAACAGCTGACACAAGAGAAACTCTGAAAAGCAAGCAGAAGTTACCCTTTGATAAGAACAATTTACACTTATAAGGGAAATCTCCATTTGTACGGGTGTCTACCTCTCTCTGTCAGAAAGAGGGCAACAACTGAACCTATAGAAACTCTTAAAGGTCTTAACTCCGCATGACAACCATACCCTTATTTACTGAGCTTTGCCTGAAAACCTGGCTTTCCCCTGCCCAGCATCTTTTGTCTTTAGCTAGAGATGGTATTTAAGGCGATGGCTTGGGCCATTTTGAGAGTTAACTCAGTTTTCCTGGGTATCTCTCATGTATACAGGAAGTATACTGTATATGTTATTCAACTTGTTTTTCTCAATCTGTCTTTTATTACAGGGGAGTCTCAGCCAGGAACCTAGAAGGATAGAGGGAAAATCACTTTCCCTCCCCCACAGATTTTATAATTTTGCCAAGCGTTTTGGGTTATCCTTAATTTTTCACAGCAGTTTGAATGTTCCCTATAATTTATGTTAAATCATTTCCATATATTCCTCTTTTACTTGTTTTTAAAATAATTATTAAATTAATAATATTTAATGATATATTAATATTAATAATTATTATTAAATTAATCATACAGAGGGACTTCCCTGGTGGTGCAGTGGTTAAGAATCCAACTGCCAATTCAGGGGACACGGGTTCGAGCCCTGGTCCGGGAAGATCCCACATGCCGTGGAGCAGCTAACCCCGTGTGCCACAACTACTGATCCTGCGCTCTAGAGCCCTCAAGCCACAACTCCTGAGCCCGCGTGCCTAGAGCCCGTGCTCCGCCACAAGGGAAGCCACTGCAAGGAGAAGCCCGCACACCGCAACAAAGAGTAGCCCCCGCTCGCCGCAACTAGAGAAAGCCCACGTGCAGCAACGAAGACCCAACGCAGCCAAAAATAAATAAATAAATTTATTAAAAAAAAAAATACAGAGAATCTGAAATCCTATTTTAATCTTTATTCTTCTTTTAATTATAGGTTGTAATTTATATCGTCATGTAATAACTTATTTGAAATTTAATGTCATGAACCTTACCTGATAGGTTTTCCCCCTTTAAAAAAAACAGCAATCAGGGAAATTATACAATCCTGTTTTTCTGTCAGCAGGTGGCAGACTTCTCCCTCTGCTATGGCACGGTGCTACATTTCTATTTACCTTCCTTATTAATGCACTTTTATGTTTACCATCTATTTCTTAAGCCTGAAGGGGAGCAGAATATGCCACCCCAAAATGTGCCATTTTGGCATGTGGATTATTTGGCGCTGAAGGCAGTAAGACTCAGCAGACTCAGGAAAAGCTTTTTACCTCCTCCTTAACTGCCTAAAAATTTAGAAAGGGGTCCTGTACCAGGGAGAGAGCTATTACCAGAGATCACATTTTTCATCTGAGAGACTTATCTGCATAGCAGGACAAATGTTTGTTTACCAAACGTTTGCTCTTCCCCTCTTCCTGTGAATTGCCTTCCTCCCCTTTAAAGCCCCAGACTCCTACCTCTTTCTCCTTATCTCAGTATGCTATATAAGCCTCACTCAATTGCCTGGCTGTCTTTTTTTTTTAAAGGAACTCTATTTATTTATTTATTTTTGGCTGTGTTGGGTCTTCGTTTCTGTGCGAGGGCTTTCTCCAGTTGCGGCAAGCGGGGGCCACTCTTCATCGCGGTGCGCGGGCCTCTCACTATTGCGGCCTCTCTTGTTGCGGAGCACAGGCTCCAGACGCGCAGGCTCAGTAATTGGGGCTCACGGGCCTAGTTGCTCCGCGGCATGTGGGATCTTCCCAGACCGGGGCTCGAACCTGTGTCCCCTGTAGTGGCAGACAGATTCTCAACCACTGCGCCACCAGGGAAGCCCCTACCTGGCTGTCTTTGGGTCTCATATCTTCGTGGGAGCTCTTGTAGGTACAAAAAAATTTTTTTCTGTTAATCTGTCTTTTTAGTACAGGGGATCTCAGGCAAGAATCTAGAAGGATAGAGAGAAAATTTTTTTCCTCTCCTAAAGACCTATGAAATTTAAACCAAGTATGACAGTATTCTGCCATTATAGATGTAAATGCCATTTGTCTACTTTTTTCAACATATGTTCTTCATTTTCAAGGTGCTAATAGATTACAAAGTTGTTTAGCAGTTGATTGGAGGGTTGCTTAATTTGTTTGGCAAGTTCCTGCTTATAATTAGGTGGAAGTAGACAGTCAGAGGTTTAACATGATGTGGGTTCCTGCAACATCCTTCCTGCCTCTGTTGTATCTCCTCTGAAGCCTTGTCGTGGCACAGCCCTCATTTACCTTACCTCAAATGTCCCACTCAGAGTCTGGGTTCCGAATACACCATCAAAAAAATCATCATGTTATTATACAGTCTTCCCCCATGAACAGTTTGTCAGTTTATCTTGATTTCTCTGTCAGTCACACCATTAGCGTTCTAGCGTTCTCATTCTCTAAGGGAATGAGACACTCGATGGATTTTGGTAGAGGGAGATAGGAAAAGTTTGAGAACCTAACCTAGCTTTAAAGCATAGTGAAATGTTACAAAAAAGAAACCCACTGAAGTTCCCTAAGATAACAGGGGGCTCTACACTGCATAGAACTAGAAAACAATTAGAAACCGATTTGCATTTGGGTTAATTTGGCACTGCCTTGTTATCTTGTAACCAGGGAAAAGGAACTAAAACTTTGAGTTATCTACTTATGTCCAAGTGTGCCCTGCATGTTTACCTAATTTAATCCTTAAAACACAGTACAGCTGGTAATTATTGTAATTTTCTATCAATTTGCTTAGGAACTTAGCTAATAAATAGCAGAGCCAGCATTCACTCGGATTATACCTCTCTCTGAAGCTCTTGAGTAAAGCATGCTTCCAGTTGGGAATGAGAATTACTTCTTTAGTAAGGTGTTGTTGTGTTGCTGATCTTTAAAAATTTTGTCTTTCTAAGCTAATTAAATACTTTATTCTATTTTGTCTTTTGTACACAACTGTGTACCATGCATGATATTGTCACGTGTTCCTAGTTTTGGCAGGAGAAGGAACTCTATCTACTGATCCATAATTATTGTTCTGTTTTTCTCTGCATAATATAAATATTGTGGTTTATCTAGTAAAGATACACAGCATTTTCTTTCTTTAACAAGTTATGTTAATCTGTGATCTGACCACTAGACAATCTTGTAAGGGAATGGGGTCATGTAATAGATGTTTGAGTTTAGTATTTGGTAAATCCTTGGTTCAGATCTCAGCACTGCCACATTCTAATGGTTTAGCCCTGGACAAATTTCACTTTTGTAAGCCTTAGTTTCCAGTTCTCTAGAGTGGAAAAGATTCACCTAAAAACTCTTCTGCCCCCTGTTTCCTTCAGGGTATTATATTAGAATATGTTCTGCTTTTGTGTTGTTATTTTTCATTTCACTTGTTTTAAATAATTACACTTTGGGAGAATTCCAACAGTATACTATTCTAGTATCCACCTGGGTTATTAAGATTAAAAAAGAAATTATATACATGCAGTGTATATAATAAACAAAGCTATTCTTTTCCCAACTTTATTTTAGACATGATGTTCTCATATAGTATATTATTCATATTAAGTAATGCATTTAAAAATGATGTCTAAACAGTATTCCATTTGAGCCCTCAGATTTGGAGATAAAAACTGAATGACTAGTTTTATCATATATCTTTCTTAAAGTTAAAAAGATTGGGAATGAGAAATGTCCAGCATTATGCCAAATTCTGAGCAACAGTTTTTAACCTGAGTACCTAGCATTCTAGAAAACAGTAGCTAGCCCAATCCCTGCATGCCTGCTGTCACAATTGTAGATGGTTCAGCTGACCTGGGTAGCACACTTGGAGGCTTGGAGTATATCATTTACAATTACTGAGACTTAATTTCACTACAATTGTATGAGAAACATGAGTTATTATAAAGGATAAAGCTGTATCTGTTTGACTCACTTTTGAGTCCCCTCTAGTATACTTACAACAAGCACAGATCATGTGATTCATTATATATTTCAAAATTAACTCATGGGGTCCACAGGTGTGGATTTCCAATCATTTGATTCAGCTTTAGGGGAGTTTTGATGATTAAGGACTCATGAGTACCTGAATTAAGATCCAGCTTTTTACAAGGAATTTCTCCATTTTTAATTATTTACCTATCTTAAACTTAATTTTCCCTTTGATTCTTTCTCTTTTTATTTCTGGTGTAGTATATGCTGATATAAAATTAGAAAATCTAGATAAGCAAAAAAAGTAATCTGCAATTTTCACCACCTAAAAAACCCCATATTTTAGTAAATGTACTCCTTTCTCCTGTACATATAACTATTGAGTATCATTTTTCCCAAAATAAGACCATACTGTAACATTGTTTTTAACTTGTTAAAACAATGTTTAACTTGTTAATTTATTTCTTAATGATAAACTTATACTTATTTTAATGACTATATTGTCTTTGGTATTATATCATATATGGATATCATTAATTATTTAGCAAGTTCTTCATTGGTGAACATTTAGATTGTTTCTCACTTTCAGTTATGATAAATAATGGATCAGTGAACATTCTTGTAGCATCTGTGCGTGTCTATGATTGTTTAAATGGAATTGCTTGATGAAAGCCTTTTGAATGTGCTGCCAGGGGTTACCCTCTGAAAAGGTTGTACCAATTTATATTTTCACCAACAGTATATTTAAGTACCTAGCTCCGTGTTTTCCTGGGAGTAGATATCTTTTTTTTTTTTCCTGATCTTTGCCAAATGATAGCTTTTTTAAAAAGTATTAATATTTCTATTACTTTTGAAGTTGAACTTTTTAAAAAATTGGCCACTTATTTTCTTCTTTTCTGAACCATCTGAGTTCTTTTTCTTGATTTGCAAGGGCTTTTATAAAATGACTTTCAGCCATGAGAGTATGTTAGAAATATATTTTTCCAAGTTTTTGTTTCACTTCCATTTTTGAGTAGTCTAAATTGACCTTCCTTTTCAAACCTTTAAATGGCTTCGTTAAGCCAATGTACTAATTCTTTAGAATGTTTTACTAACCTTGATTGCACATGACTCCTCATTTACACATTATGACTTCATTCGATAGCCAGAGTAGGAGGAGAATATAGCATTAAATAGTTTGTATAACTTACTCACTAGTTGACCCTCCCAGCCATAGAATGAGGAAGGCTAACTACAGAAAAAAATAGTAAGGCATTATGATTTGTCCCAATAGATAATTTTCATTTTACCTTCATAAATATTACTTAATATATGCCATGTCCATTTCTTCTAAAGATGTAGTAGCATTATACACACTTTCACTTTCTTTTATTTTGGGACATGTAACTTTTAAAAAATAATCTTTGTTTTCTTCTAGGTATAAGATATTATTCATTATAGAAAATTTAGAAAATACCAGAGAGTATGAAGAAGAAAATACAATCACCTGTGATCCTATCATTGCTGTTTGATAACTATTACTTGATCTTTGGAATATATTTGATTCAGTCATGTCAGATGATTATTATACTATTGAATTTAGTTTGTTACTGGGTTGTTGTTGTTTTTTTTTCTGCTTTATAACAAAGTGAATCAGCTATACATATACATATATCCCCATATCTCCTCCCTCTTGCGTCTCCCTCCCACCCTCCCTATCCCACCCTGTCACTGGTTTATTATTTAAAACTTTTGTTATGTGTATTCATAAGTGAAATTAGGTATCTTTTCTCTTTTTGTCTCTTTTTGAGAGACATTTGTTTCAGGGTTTTATACTAGTTAGTTCATAAATGGAATTGGGTAGTTAACTTCTTCTTATGTGTTATAGTTTATCTAGCATGGGAGCGATCTGTTAAAGTTTGAAAGAGCTCACAAGTATAAAACCTGATCACAAAGCTTTTTGAAGGCCATTTTCTAATAAACTTATTTTTATAAGTTCTGTTCTAATGAGCACACATTCCATTGTTGGTTTTGGTTTGGTTTGGTTTATTGAAGTATAGTTGATTTACAATGTTGTGTTAGTTTCTGGTGTACAGCAAAGTGATTCAGATATATTTATTTATGGATAAATAGATAGATAAGATATTCTCTTTCAGATTCTTTTCTATTATAGTTTATTACAAGATATTGAATATAGTTCCCTGTGCTATACAGTAGGACCTTGTTTATTTTATATATAGTAATTTGTCTGCTGATCCCAAACTTCTAATTTATCCCTCCCCCCCAGCCCTTTCCCCTTTGATAACCATAAATTTGGTTTCTGTGTCACACATTCCATTATTGAATGTACTATATGTTATCAAAATTTTTCTAAGATTAAATTAATTACTTTGGTTTACTATGTTGAGTTTATTAATCAGAGAGGTTTTGAAAGGGTTATATTTTGTGTTTTCTTCTATTATATACTTTAAAAACTCAAGTTATCAACCGCTGATATCATCCATATAATTTCAAATAATTCTTTGCTACAAGTTATTTATGAACTTGAATCTCAGTAATTTTCTTCATTGTTTTCTTACCTTATTACTTTTTAAATGAGTTTATTTAGCATAGCAAGAAGAAGGGATAGTAAGTTGTCTTTGTACTCTCCTTTTAGATGTACTGGATATAATACATCAATAATAAAAGCCATTAATAACATAACTTTTTTACCATTTTTATTATAACCCATATCAAAATAGCAATCCTAAACAATACTGTTTCTTTTCAACATATAGAATGCCAACTTTGTGATGTGGAAGGAGTCCAAAATTAAAACAAAAGTTTTTCTTCTTGTTCCATTTCAGGCACAGAAATCCAGATATAATAAAATAGGAACAATAATCTCAGTGCTAAGCATCTTGAAAGATTAGAACATAGTACATTTGAGAGTTAGGAAAGACTTCCTTCATTTATGGTACTGTCTTACATCGGATTTTCTTGAACTTGACCTACTTATTGCAACACAAATGTCATTTCCTCTAAAGGAGTTTACAGAATTTATTACTTCTTAAATAAGAAAGTAAAAAGATGTAGACTGTGTCCAAGAACTTCATTTGAGTTTCTGAAAATTAAGTCACTCAATCCTAGATTTTTGAGTAGTTTTTTTTTAATGTGTACATATCAACAAAGATGTATTTTTTTTAATATATACATTTATTTATTTTATTTATTTATTTTTGGCTGCATTGGGTCTTCGGGCAAGCAGGGGCTACTCTTCGTTGCAGTGCCCACGGGCCTCCCACTGCTGTGGCCTCTCTCATTGCGGAGCTCCAGCTCTAGAGCACAGGCTCAGCAGTTGTGGCATGTGGGCTTAGTTGCTCCAAGGCATGTGGGATCCTCCCAGACCAGGGCTTGAACCTGTGTCCCCTGCATTGGCAGGCAGATTCCTAACCACTGCACCACCAGGGAAGCCCTGCATAGAGTTTTTAAGAAATGTATTGAGATTAGAACCATAGGTTTTCCTCAGTTTATATATATATGTGTGTAAATTCATAAATGCAGCAATCAACTTTGCTAACAGTCACCTAATAGGATAAGTCTTTGGAATTATTTTAAATAAGAGAAAAACTTATGAGAAAATCTTTACTTGCTGTTCATTTCCCCAACATATAATAATTCATTGTTTTCATCTCTGTTTTTGCTCCTTAAACATTTTAAACCATATTCATATAAACATCTATATCACCTTATTTCAATTTTATTTTGAACAGTCACACTTTTAAAGTTAGTTGACTGTTGTCTTTTTCCGAGAAGTTTTGAGAGAAGTCAAATGCCTAAACAGGTGTTTTGCATGTTTAAAAAAATGGTCTTTCTATTTACATCATGCAACAATTAGCAGGAACAAGTTTGGCAAGAGTCCTTATAGAGAGTATTACATCTCACCTCCTACTGAATTGTCTTCCTTATATGACTTTATTGTTTGGTTTGGAATAACTTCCTAGGGTGTCAAGCAAGTTCAGAATGAAGTTTAAAAATACATTCCACAGAGAAATGGTAATTGGATTATGGTAAATTAACTCTGAGTTAGTGGTTAAGTCATAGATTGGATTATTGAGAAATAACTACAATACCACAGGTTTTATGTGGGATTATGAAATGATTTTTTTCATATATAACTATTAATTAATATAATACCTTTATTCCCTTTACTCCCTGCCCAAAGATTAAAGGCAAAATCAATTAATAAGTTATTAAGATTTAACCTGATAGATTTTCTGTGTACTTTTTTGTTTTTTCATTATTTCAAAATTTTGAGAAACTTTTTTGATGGCAAAATATGAAGTGATCATTTTTAGCTTTTAAAGTTAATTGAAAATTGACGGTATCTAAAAGTTGTAACAAGTTACTCTGAAGTACAAATGAATATCCCTTTCTCTGTTGATAAAGACGGCCAGTTTCAGTGTTATAAGGGGAGAAAAATCTGCCAGATATTTGAGTCCTGTATGATTCTTTGCTCTTGGCATATCAATTTCATGTTTAGAGTTTGCATCAGGAGTGATATGAGTAATTTTTGTTTCTATGACAGTGAATAAAGAAACTCCAAGGCAACAAGGCCCAGTCATTGTGTCCAGAGATGAAAGTCTACTGTGCTGCTAAAGTGACTGCCTTTATGACTTCTTTTATTTCTGGATCCTTTATGTCTCCTCTCAAAAAAAAAAAGAGGATCCTAGAGCTATTTGAAACAAAATTCATTTTCTTTCATTCAGTACTTTGCTTGTGTCCTTGTTCCTTTTCTATGTCACAGTTTCAAAACATTACTCTTATCGTACACATCTTTAGCCCTCTCCTGTACGTGTTATGTTAATAATATTGCCTAGAAACAGTGCTGATAAAGTTAAGAAAAAAAGTCTTCCAGCTCACGTATGTAAGTAACAAGTGACTTCTCCCAGACGTTAGATTCCTTACCTATAATGAAGGGGGAAGTATTATCTTTCTCTTAAGGTTTTACTGATTAAATTACACAGGCATACCTCGTTTTATTACACTTTGCAGATATTGCATTTTTTTTACAAATTGATGGTTTGTGGCAAACATGCATCAAGCAAGTCTATTGGGACCATTTTTCCTACAGCATTTGCTCACTTCATGTCTCTGTGTCACATTTTGGTAATTCCCACAATATTTCAAACTTTTTCATTGCTATCATATTTGTTATGGTGGTCTGTAATCAGTGTTCTTTGATGTTACTATTGCCAAAAGATTTTGACTTGCTGGAGGCTCAGGTGATCATTAGCACTTTTTAGCAATACATTATTTTTAAATTAAGGTATGCATGTTTTTTTAGACATAGAGGGACACCCCACCAGACACACAATCCACCCCCACCACGTATACCCGCCTACTAGATGGAATTGAAAGGCCGAAGAAGTCCCCTATATGTGATCAGGAAACAATGCTCATATTTCCTCTCTTCTCCACTCTCCTTAGAGTAGCTGGACAGAACACTATCAAAGCCAAAGTCATCTATCCCTTAGAGACCAAAGCACCCCTCTTGATAAGAAACTAGCCATCTTGGTTTTCATGCTGTAAAGTATTTTGTTTTGTTTTAGAGTAAACTGGCTGAATTCCTTGCTTCTGTCTCTACTTTAGAAATATGGTTTAAAATAATCCATCTGTATGATGTTGACTGGTTCTGATTTTTTTTTTTTTTAACTTTCTTTTCCGATTATGGACATGATCGGTTCTACTACTATATCATTTTTAACAAGCCATTTTTTCCCTAAGGAACTCATTTATTTTATGAAGCTCAGAAAATAAAAATGGCCCCTTAATCCCATTACTGATACTGTCTTATGTATTCTACTTTAGACTTTCCTGTCCCAAAATTGGACTCTTGCTATAGATACTCTCATAACTCTTTTCACTCAATAGTAGATCATGTATGTCTCAGTATATATGTAAATATTGATCTCACAGAGCAGTACTGTATAGTGATTTACAGGCATGGATTCTGAAGTCAAGAGACCTGAATTTGAATCCATTTCTGCCATTTGCCAGCTACAAGCCTTAATTTATTCACCTTTAAAATGAGGATAATAATAGCACATACCTTCTAGGGTTATGAATATGAGATGAGATGAGAAGAGGTATGTCAAGTGCTTAAAAGTATCTGGCACACAGTAAACATACAATAAATTTTAGCTATTTATAATAATCATGTTTGAGAACTGTATAATTTTTTATGTGTTTACCCCAATTTATTCACCTCTCCAGTATTAATAAACATTTAGATACTGAGCATTTAGGCTGTTTACAGTTTCCCAGTATTATAAAGCAACTCTGCAATATACACCCTTGCAACTAAGTCTTTGTGTACTGTCTTATTTCCTTAGGACATAAAATTGGTGTGTCAAAGGGAATGTGTATTTCTAAAGCTTTTAATAATATTTCTAAATACCCCTCCAGAAAGGTTATGGAACTCTAACTCCAGCATTCTTTGTTGTTTTTGTTGAAGATGATTTATCTGGAGTCATGTTTCAAAGAGATATCTTTAAAATTCTTATCATTACTAACCATATTAATATATTAAAGGACAGTTAAGTCGTCACATTCATACCTAATACAGAGGTGTTTTCAAAATGGATCATCTGCTTGCCCTTGAGCCTCCATTACTAGAATATAAAAGATTTTCCTCTAAGAGAAATGTTATGTTGTCAATCTTCTCATCTTATTAAAATAAGATAGCAATGCCAAATTTTTAGCATTTGGTAGGATACCAAGTTTGGATAATTTGTTAGTGGCCTTTTTTAAAAGCTATTTTAAAATTTTTTGTGTTGTTTGTAATAGAGGATGCCACTTCACAAAGTTTGATTACTGAAATGTTTTGTGGGTTTGATTTCTCTTGAGCGTAGAAGAGAGAAGGCTGATATAAAAATTTATTTACGTAAGTGTAGCATAGCCATGTTTCTAATGATAAAGCTTCCCAGAGCCCGTAGCATAACTTATGTATCAGGCCCTGACACATGGTATTAGCATATTTATTCCTACTACTCAGGTTGAAAACAAGACTGATTTTTCTTTAAAGGTTAAAAATATTTTTCTTCACAACAGTTTGCTTTCATTTCCAGCAGGAAGGGAACTTTTTTCAATTTTTTTAACCATAAAAATTAGTTTTCATTGTGTTCAGATTTTTTAGTAGATCTATGCATGGTCTTGTTGAAATTTACAGTGTAGGAAAATATGAAGAAAAACATAAAAGTCACTTTAAATCCCACTGCCCTGCAATAAAGACTGTTAACATCTTACTGACCACACTTTTATGCATCATGTTTTTTTCACGTCTTAAATGAACAAATCTTTTTAAAACTGTAAAACATACATAACAAAGTTTACCGCTTTAACTATTTTTGAGTGTACAGTTCGATGACATTAAGTACATTGACATCGTTGTGAAACCACCACCACCATCCATCTCCAGAACTCTTTTTATCTTCCAGACTGAAACTCTGTACCCGTTGAGCAATAGCTCCCCTCTCTCCCCTCCTCCAGCCCCTGGCAACCACGACCTACTCTTTTTCACTTTGTATTGAAATATAATATTCATACAGAAAACTACACATACTACAAGTACGCTGAAAGCCAAAAAACACATGAGGAACAGAGTGTTTCTAAGTGTTACTGTTGAGGTTCCTTTTTTCTTTGCAGAGCAAGTTGGCAGTGCTCTAATAGTACAGATTTACCTTCTCTTAACTGCCACATTATTTTATTTGATCATGTTCTGTAGACTGACTGGTGACTAACTCAGAGCTAGCAAGCCTGTCACCCAGAGCATAATAAAGCACTGTGTAGTGATGCGTCACAAGACTGTTTTTGCATAGAGCTTATTAGCCAAGGCTTTTGGAACCGCCCTCAGCTGCACCTTGTGCTATATTAGTACTCCTCAGACAGGAAGAATTTTCTTTTGCTGCGGTAGCTTGTCCGGTTACCTTCAGGGTAAGTGTGTACAGTTCGTGTAAAAATGAGTTTCTCTTGTTTAACTTTATCTGATTCTTTTTTGATTCTGTATCTTATTGAAATTTTAGGCATTTAAACATCCAAATTAAGGAAATAAAAACAGAATGATCCTGTATAATGTAAAACTTTTTTATAGTTTGCAAAGATATGAATATGTAAAACTTTGCAGTGTCTTGAGTCTCAGAAATTATAATTTGTAGGATCTAATTTTAAGAGCTTATTGTTTAAAAAAAAAGAGCTTATTGTTTCACACATAGATGTTAAGGAAAAGCAAAGTACCCTCAGAAATCTCTTTTCAAGGGGAAAAAAGATCCAATTTTGTTGTTCATTAGTTGTTGTGTGATTCAGTTTTGCTGATAGCCACATGCTTTGTGTACCTAGGATTAGGAACTATTTATTATGGCTAGTAATAAAGATAATTAATTTTTATTTTGTGCCCATAAGCCTTATCCAGGATATCTTGGAATGGGTTTATACTGGTATGTTTTATAAGTTAATAAAAGCTGGATTACTGTCTGTAAGGATTATAACACATTGTATATTGAAAATTAAGATTCAAACATATATATCACCATAATAGCCTAGAACATTTTAGTTAACTTAGATTTAAATACTTGAATTTACCTTATTTTTTATAGTTAGCTAATGCAGCAGACCATTTCTTAAAGTAGTTTACTTGGTTTTTATTGGCAGCCTATATCCAAGCCCTGCATCTCTGGATACTGCTTACTATCTATGCTGTTGTTCTAGGACATATTCAAGGACAGAGGAACTCAGAGTACTCTAAGGGTAATCAGTATATATTATCTACTTTCTATGTGCCTTAGGTTTACTCATCTTGAAAAACGCTATTAGTTATTAGGTTAGTGAAGGTGGGGAGGATAGATGAATAAATTCTAAGCTTTGAAATTGTGTATTTTCATAAGTATCTACAAAATTCTGACTGAGAAGCCACATTTTACTATTTAAGAAAATTGGTATAAATTGCCAATTTTTAAATAACTGGCCTTTGAAATCTATTTTCTTTTCTTCTACCACCTTCTCTTACCCTCCCACCTTTTGCTATTCAGTTTCATTTTTGTTTTATGTCTGTATCAAGAGAAAGTTTCATTTTCCAGTTTGTGTATTTTTTTCCACTGCTGCCTTGAAAATCTAATTAGGGAGAATTCTTTAAGTGCCCCCAAGAAACTGATTTTATAATGTTATACAAATAAGGAACTTACAGTTTGATTTTCCATGTGCTAATCACCCTAAAAAAGTGTCATTATTAAAAACCCAAGCTTAGGACAAGTAATATATGTTGCTGGAGATGTGCAGTAAGACATTTAGGACTGTTGCTGATACACTGTCCATACTGTAGTAATGCATACCTTTTCTTATGTTAAGTAGTATACAGTTTACCATTCAAAATTTCATTAATTTATTGTGTAATTTAAATGTTTCTAAAAGTATCAAGCTTAAAGCGGAATCACAGCTTTTTAAGCTAAGAATATCAGTGAATTTAATCTTTTTTCACTTTCCCAGAAGACAGTCAAGTGGGCCTTTAAAAGTATTCAATTTGCATTCAAATAGATACTTTAAAACTTGTATAAAGGCAAGTAAATTTTTTTCAGGTAGATATAGAAATTTTCAGTCATTTTGATTTGTAAATAACTTCAAGGTGTAAAGAGAATCATCTCAGAATGAAATACCACAATAGCTAAAACTTTCAGTTATCAAGTTTGTGCTATGCAAGTGAAGTTCTTCTTACTTCTTGCTTCAGTCTTTAGCTTTGTCCTACATGTTCCTTGTAATGAACACTGTTACAGTAGAGACCTTAACCTCACAGTGAAAGAACACAAAGTAATTATTTTCCAGTTTCCACATTTTCCAGTCCACATTTAAAGGTTCCAAATACTTAAAACTTCAGAACTTTCTTAGTAGAGAGTTCATAGTTCAAGGGTAATATTTTCTACTTTTGAACGTGTCTTCTACACTTGATGTGTTTTTTTCAGCAACTCTTCTCTTGAAGCATCTGCAACAGATGACTGCTGGCAAAGTAAGCCAGAAGTTTATATACCAAGTATAGGTTTACAAGCCTATTGGTTTAAAAATATCCTGCCCTAATTTTCAATGTCTTCCTTAGAATAGCGCCAGAATGCTGACATTTATACCTTAGTCTTTACACTTCTATAATGATAGTGATTTTTCTATTAGGACTGCAGTATCACTTCATGTGAGATTATCTTTGAGTAAGGATAAATTCTGGTCAGATTGCCAGTGAGGATTAGGAAGAATGAAATATCGTCATTGAAATTTGCAGAGTATCTAGTAAACTATTAGGTTTACTTATTAAAAATAATGTCCTAAAGTTGGCCATTATCAAATTTCTGATCACTCTTTGTTTTCATTTGTATAAATAAAATAATGAAGAGACCATGAGAAAGATGATTAACTCCTTTACCTACTAACACTGGCTTTTTTTTTTTTTCCTTCTTTCCTTTTCTACTAAATAACTGGCCTTTGAAATCTATCTTGTGATTTCTATTTTGTGATTTCTATTTTGAAATATATTTTGTGATTAGCACATGGAAAATCAAACTATAAGTTCCTTATTTGTATAACATTATAAAATCAGTTTCTTGGGGGCATTTAAAGAATTCTCCCTAATTAGATTTTCAAGGCAGCAGTGAAAAGAAAAATACACAAACTGGAAAATGAAACTTTCTCTTGATACAGACATAAAACAAAAATGAAACTGAATAGCAAAAGGTGGGAGGGTAAGAGAAGGTGGTAGAAGAAAAGAAAATAGATTTCAAAGGCCAGTTATTTAGTAGAAAAGGAATGAATGCGGGCTTCCCTGGTGGCGCAGTGGTTGAGAATCTGCCTGCTAATGCAGGGGACACAGGTTCGAGCCCTGGTCTGGGAGGATCCCACATGCCACGGAGCGGCTGGGCCCGTGAGCCACAACTACTGAGCCTGCGCGTCTGGAGCCTGTGCCCCGCAACGGGAGGGGCTGCGATAGTGAAAGGCCCGCGCACCGCGATGAAGAGCGGTCCCTGCACCGCGATGAAGAGTGGCCCCCACTTGCCGTAACTAGAGAAAGCCCTCGCACGAACCGAAGACCCAACACAGCCAAAAATAAATAAATAAATAAATAAAGTAGCTATAAAATTTAAAAAAAAAAAAAAAAAAAAAAAAGGAATGAATGCTCCAAAAAGAGCCATACTTGGGGGCGGAGAGTAGAGAGGAATTGGGCTACTTGGCTATGTGTAACAAAAGACTTGAGATTCCCAGATATTAAAACGTATTCTTCACTGCTTGAATTGTTTTCCTTTGAGCTTTTCAAATGTTTCAGAGTATGTGATATTTTTGTAAACTCCACTGTACTTTTTCACATTCTCCTTCCTCATTTTCAAGCTAATAAAATGGTTTTATTTAAATAGTGCCTTCTGAGAAACCTAGAAATCCTTTTCAGATATTAAACATTGAAGAAAAGCCATAAGCATTTAATATTTTATGCTTTGGATTCTATAAATGAAGAAAGAGACTTGCCAGGCAGTTTTGATGACAATATTTTTCAGATGTGAAAAAATGGAGGTATCTTACTGTTTGGAAATACTGTTTATTCAACTCTTAAGATACCATCAGTTATAAGATCATCAACTTACTAACAGCCTTTCTGAGAGGGGTGGGAAATACTTTTTTAAGTAAGATATTTCCCAATTTTATGTATGTACTTTAAGTGGAAGGGGGGGATGGATTTTAGAATTTGAGAATTTTTTTATGTCTGCTACACACATTTTAATTATAAAGAACACAGATCTAATGTTCAACTTCTATTGCTAGAGTTTAAGAAAAAGTCAGTTTTTCCCTCTCAACTAACTTACCCTTTTTAAACAGTGCTTTTATTATAAAATTTTGCTTACCTAGAATAAAGTAAAAGTCAAGTCATTGAGGAACAAAAATAAATAATTTTCCCTAAAATTTATACTGCAAAAATGAAACTTAGTATAATGATAGGGTATTTTTAAAACTTCTTTTGGTTTAACAAATAGATGCATATAAATTTCACCCAAAACCCTTAAATGATCATTCAATTACATACTATTTTGTGCCAGACACTATGCTAGATTCAAACACAAGTCAGATCTTAGTCACATCATTTCACAAAATTAAAGATTTTAAAATGAGAAAATTGAAGAAAAAATTTGACTTGTGTGGATTATGCTTCTCCTTACATTCTTATTCAGTAATAATAATGCATAATTTTCCCACAAACTTCACCCTTACATGTAGAGATGTTGATAAAGTGTTCTTGCAATAGAACATTTTCTTGCAAATATATACTTCACTGTAATTCTATTCAAATCTTATTAACACCATATAAATTCTTATAGGAGAGCTGCAGCTTCTCCATACACAATTTTAACCCAAAACTTTGTGAGATAGAGTAAAATCTTTGCTGAGCTTCTTAGGAAAGAAAAAAAAAATGCCTTCAGTAACTGGGTATTTCAATCAAACCAAAAGCACCTCCCGGGTATGTCATTAACATAAAGGAAGAGACTAAAATGTGTATGTATGTCACATGTACTTTTTTTCTCTCTCTTTCACTGTGACATCACCTGGGAAAATCCAGAAGATTGGATAACCAAGAAATGCCTAATCAAGATTCTGCTGTACATGTGAAAATGGTGGGTATTTGAATATTTCCAGTTCCATTTATTAATGGTGAATCTTCACCACTTTTACCTCTGTCTCTAACCAGATAATTAATTATGGGACTGTAAATGTATACAGATCTTTCTTCCCAATGTTAGACACACAGTAGAACTTCGAATGTTTGTTGAATTGAATTTCTTTGGAATTCTTTTTGCTTGAAATATAATGTGCATTAAAGTGTTTCTCGGCATATAAAATGATTACCCCGTTCCTTTTTGTGCTAAATTTTCCTTGCTCAGCAACAGCACACTTAAATCATACAACATGAGATCTTTTATCTTAGGCCTCTGAATTAAAATGACCAGCATTTAAGAATTTTTAAAAACTTCATGAACAGCAGTAGCTTTCATTGCATTATAGAAATTAGGATGAAGTAGGGAAAATATAGGCTTTGGCATCAGAACTGGCTTCAGATCTTAACTCAGTCCTTGATAGCTGTGATACCCTTGAATGAAGGCAACCATCTCACCTTTAAGGAATGGGTGTGAAAGCACCAACCTTGTGTTGTTTTCATTCATATCTTTTCCCAGCTTTATTAAGATATAATTGACAAATAAGATTACAAGATATTTAAAGTGTACAGTGTGATGATTTGATATGCATATACATTGTGAAAGTTTACCCCATCTAGCTAACACATCCATGACCTCACAAATTTCCTTTTTTTTTTTTTTTTTGAGAACATTTGAGTTCTACTCTCTTAGTAAACTTCAATTTTGTGATAGTGTTAAACATTATGATCACCATGTTATACGTTATATCCTCAGACCTTATTCATCTTATAATTGAAATGTTCTTATATTTAATGAAAAAGTATATATAAAGTACCTCATAGCACATAGTAAGCACTCAGTGAATGTGAATCTCCTATATTATGTTAGTAAGTGTTTTAGCTCTGCATGTAGCATTTATTTGTATGTGTGGGGAAAATTATGTCCATCCTCCTTATTCATAAACATTTTTTAAATCACAGTTTCTGTCTTTTAAAGAGGACAACTGCCCCATGATCTCTTTCGTATTTTCTCTTTCTGTCCTTTTTTTTGTTCTTCCTCTTCTCTATTTTTTCATCCTTTTTCTTTCTAGTTTTCTTTTTCTGGTTTGAGCCTATAAACCAGAACTTAGCATGCAAACAGCTTTGTGTCACAATTAGTAGATCTCTCGTTTAACTTTCCTCATCCAATATGTGATGGGAGGTTAAAGTTGACTCAAAGTGCTGATTAAGCTTGTCATCAGTATACTTAGAGCTGTTAGAATAAAGCATATGAAATTGCCGATATTTTCAATACATCAAATATAGTCCAATATTGGCAGTTTTGTATGGTTCAGCCTAATACTTGGACATGATCTTTGCATCCATTGCATGATTGGCATTTGATTCATTGGTACTGAGCATGAACATTGCTGAATTAAATCATTCTAAACTCATTTTCTTGCTTGAGGTGATTTTCTTTTTTTTTTCTTTAACCAAAATGAATACAAGAGACATAGGAAAGTCTTAGCATATAATTTGTTGTTACCTGGATCCTATAACCTTCTAACATGTGTCTCCTTTAGAAGCAAGTAGCAATGTAGTTAACCCACAATAACACTATTGAAGGAAAACAAGCCAAAAGATGATATATACTTAAATACTTTTTACTATCATTGCATGAATTTACACAATTTTTACCTTGGGTTTGCTTTTCTAAAAACATTGATACATCTTTAAGTTGATATCTCCTTAGGATGTTATTCTTAACTTCTCATGATCTGAGTCCAAATCTCTCCTTCCAGACTTTACACACACTCACACTCTTCTCCATGTACACTTAAGTTCTAGAAAAACAGAGCTATTTATCCTTTTCCCACATTAGACCCTGTACTTTGACCCCTCCCCAGTCTCAGCATACCCAAATCCTGCTTCACTCTGAAATCCTAGCTCCATTGGCCCTCCCTCCTTTGACCCCAGCAGAAGTAATCTCAATTTCTTCTGTTTCTCTAGTATTGTACTTGGACATCTTGGCAATGTATTAGTTATTTGGGTTCCTGTATTATAATCCATGTTAGAGAACATGCATTTGAGTATAAGATGTATATCTTACTAAAACTTCTGTATCTTTTACAGAGTTGCTTAACAGAATGCCTTACAGTTAAAGACTATATGGTAAATGAAGGAAAGAATTTGGCCTACACTCCCTTAATGTGGAGACAGGCCAGATATGTGGTAGGCAGGAGAGACGGCTATGAATAAAATTTAGCAGTGCATAATCTTCAAAGTAAATCATAGAATCATCCAGGTATGTGAGTGAGTAAATGTACCAGTCTGAATAGGTGGTTTTAAAAATCTATACTTTTTATGTCATCACATAAAAATTGTAGTGCTCACTCCTTTGTACCAGTAATGAAGACTTTTGCTTGTACCATATCTGAACATTGGAAAACAAAGAAAAAATATTTTCCCTGAGAGCTTCAGACAAAGATTCTTAAGTAATTCAAACTAATTTTGATGTGGCCGTGTTTAGAAAAATACAGGTAGACATCCTTAGGACAATTTTGTGACTACCATGCAGATATTCATTTATATCATCTCAGTGTATCCACAAGATAATATCAAATACTCTAATATTGCTATAGGGTTGTGAACAAAACTATATAACTTTGAAATCAATTTCTTTAGAAATCATGCATTCTGAATATGTAAGTAGACTAATAATTAGGAATTCATTTCATCTGTACAAATACAGTATATTAAAGATCAGCCAGAATAAGTATATTTTAGGTTTTCCATAGTTATCTTTAGCATTGCTTCAGATTAGGCTCCAGTCAACCAGAATACCCTGATTCTTGTCAGGAAAGCTTCGCTCCCTCCCTAACATTTTATATTATGGCCTTAGAAAATGAATTTGTTTTCTTTTGCTCACAAATGATGGAAATCTTTAGCCCCTTATTTTTCATAAAATTGTATTATCAAATTGGAAAGTTTTCGAAAAATTTAAAATAACTTGCCCTTCAAATTTCAAGTATCATTATTTTATGTACCACCAAAGAGGAAGGTGTATTTTGTCCAAGAGGAATATGAGGAAGGGATTTGAGGAGGTAACAAAAGTATGTGACATATGATGAAATGCATACTCCTGCAGTGTGCTTCATAATGTTCTGATATTCTGATATTCATTGACACATTTCATATATAAAATTGTATTTCTTAGGCTGTATTCTAAAATATTTGAGTAAAATGTCCAATATCTCAAGTTCCTGAGAAGTATTTATCATATACTTTAGTAATATTGTATGTGTATTGTGGAAAGGGGGGTGTGTGGTGTATTACCATATAGTCCAAGGCAAGTATAATTATAATTTTTTTATTTCTTACGCCGGTGTCCTCCATCCTGTCGTGTTCTCTGGAGAGAGTAGCTGCCCTTCCATCTGTTTTCACCACTGGTATTTCACCCTAGTACTGTTTGAGTATTCGCTACTCATTTATCTGAAAATAAATGGTTATATTTTGTGCAGAAGCAGGGATATGAATGCCTCTAGCCACTGGTTCTCTTTATTTTCACCGTCAAATAAACCAATCTAATAGTTGTTTAGCCTAGCAGAAACCAGCCTACTTTGAAGTCCTGTTTAAACATGGCTTTTTAAAATTAAATGTATTGTAATATGTGATTTGCTTGAGGCAGGACATGTTCCTCAGTATCGACACACTGAAACAAAATGTCTAATTTTCTTGGCGAAAATACAGTAGGTGACATATACCCTCTATTGCTTTCATCAACGGGTTAGTTATTGAATCAAGCATATGCTGGTTGTTATGCATCTGCCAGTTAAGGCAGAAGTAAGAGCAGAATTTAGTTAGGGGACCATTTACTAGCTAAGGTATTTGTAAAAGAGCAACAGAAGTGATATTCCAAAACAGCAATGATTCCTAAAACTCAACAAGAAAACAGTATAAGCATCATGTCATCATATCTCTAGCTTCTCGTGTCTGACACAAAGTAGACACATGATAAGTATTTATAAAACAAGTGAATGGATATTAATGAATGAAAAAAAGGAATGTAGGGACAAATGCCTATTGGTTTTTCTCATCTATTAAAAAATCACAATAAAATAGTGATTTATTTAGATGATTTAAATAACCTTCTTTATTCTTTTGAAACCCTTTAAAGTCCATTTAAATTAAAAAGATCACTGTATAAAGGTTAGTTGCATTGCAGGTTATCCTATCCTATTTAAATATGGCTTTTTAAAATTAAGTGTATTATAAGTCCAGGTCTTTCATTCATGGAGAAAAATTTAATGTTCCCACTTCTCTTTCCTGTACACTCTGTATTCATCCTCCAGTCTTAGGAAAACATTTTAGCTTTCTTCTGATTTTCTAATTTTGTCCATTGTGTAGCGACAACATGGGACCTAATAGACTTAACTGGTCAGACTCTCTTGTAGCAGAGATGCAAGGTCTGGGGAATTTTTCATAACTGTGTCCATAACACACATGAAATATGTTAATATTGGTGATAACACACCCATAATAATAGGATATAAAGTAAATAAATATTACCTGATACAAACCACTATAGAATCTTGATTTGAGGTTCAGTTATTTTCTTTTTATACTGTGAGCTGACTATTAAATGATTCATAGTTTCCTTCCCCCAGTCTGCTTGTACAGCTGTAAGAGCACTGTGCTGGTGCTGATTTTACTCTGATCAAACTCTGATCAATTTCATTATATCTGTGATATGGTAGAAAAGAGAAACAATATTTATATAACATTAAATTGTTGAGCAAAACTAAAGCCTGCATAAACCAGCCTAGTGGCAGCTTCTAAGCCCAGGTGGTCTAATACCTAGTAGGGTCTTAACTTGAAATAAATCCATTGTAAAATTTATGCCAAGAACAATGAAGTTTTGGGGGATATAGTAACAATAAAGAAGCAAAGATCTTGAAGCAACTTTTCAAATTAAATACATTAATATTAATTTCAAAAAGCCAGATGCAAGGACTTCCCTGGTGGCGCAGTTGTTAAGAATCCGCCTGCCAATGCAGGGGACACGGGTTCAAGCCCTGGTCCAGGGAGATTCCCACATGCTGCGGAGCAAACTAAGCCCGTGCGCCACAACTTCTGAGCCTGTGCTCTAGAGCCCACAAGCCACAACTACTGAGCCCACGTGCCACAACTACTGAAGCCTGCGTGCCTAGAGCCCGTGCTCCGCAAAAGAGAAGCCACTGCAGTGAGAAGACCGCGCACCGCATCGAAGAGTAGCCCCCGCTCACCTCAACTAGAGAAAGCCCGTGCACAGCAACGAAGACCCAACACAGCCAAAAATAAATAAATAAAATAAATTTTTTAAAAAAAGAATGCATTTTTTTTAAAGTACTGTTAAAACTAAGGTATTTACTTTAAAAAAAAAAAAAAAGCCAGGTGCAAAAGTATGTAATGAGAATGAGATAAATTATGTGCATATACATACATGATTGCAATCATAAAAATGAAAATAATGGAAAATTGATTAAAATGTTTACTTGTTTATCTTTGGGCAGTAGAATTCCAGGCAATTTTTATTTCTTTTTTATACTTCGGTTTTTTCTGTGGTAAACATGCATGACTTTTATAATTAGAAAAATTGCATTTTCTGATAATGTATTACAAATGTAGTTTTGCCTTAATCTTCTAGATGGAAACTACTGATGTGCTTTAAAATTTTTTGTACAAATAAATGGCAACTTGATATGGTGGTTTGCTTTTTTAAAAATAACGCCCCAACATTTTTACATCTTTAAATAATATAAGCTTTTTATATTATTCTGCTTAGTATCAAAGGAACCTGGGGGAAAAGGAATTAAAAATAGTTAATTAATTTCTTTGATTTTTAGATGCCAGAATTCCAGAAAAATTCAGTTCACATCAAGAACCCTACAAGAGTAGAAGAAATTATCTGTGGTCTTATCAAAGGAGGAGCTGCCAAACTTCAGGTGAATAATTATCAAGAAGCCTTTAGTATTAAACCTTTATTTTTTTTTTTTTTTTTTTTTTAAGTTTTTACTTGATTTATTTATTTATTTATTTATTTATTTTATTTTTGGCTGTGTTGGGTCTTCGGTTCGTGCGAGGGCTTTCTCCAGTTGCGGCAAGCGGGGGCCACTCTTCATCGCGGTGCGGGGACCGCTCTTCATCGCGGTGCGCGGGCCTTTCTCTATCGCGGCCCCTCCCGTCGCGGGGCACAGGCTCCAGACGCGCAGGCTCAGCAATTGTGGCTCACGGGCCCAGCTGCTCCGTGGCATGTGGGATCTTCCCAGACCAGGGCTCGAACCCGTGTCCCCTGCATTAGCAGGCAGATTCTCAACCACTGCGCCACCAGGGAAGCCCTAAACCTTTATTTTTAATGTTCAAGCAGACTCATTCATCCTATGTGTTGCTACAATCTAAGTAAAGAAAGTTTAGATAGCAAGCTTCACCTATCCTTTTGGAATGTAAAATCTAAGAGATATATCTAGAATTGGTCTAAAATACGCAGAATGACCCACTGGAAACAAACAAAATTAGTAGCCTTGAGATAAATTTAGCTTTTCTTTAATATTAAGTGCTAAGCTAACTAGTGCTGTGCATAAGTATTAAACCATCTTAAGTAAAATATTAATGTTAATAATATAATATTCTTTAAAATGTGTACAGTTTCAAGTTGTTCTTTTAATTTAATTAATCATAGTAGTTCAGGACTTTCCTGGTGGCACAGTGGTTAAGAATCTGCCTGCCAATGCAGGGGACATGGGTTCGAGCCCTGGTCTGGGAAGATCCCACATGCTGCAGAGCAGCTAAGCCTGTGCGCCACAACTACTGAGCCCGCACACCGCAACTACTAAAGCCTGCACGCCGTAGAGCCCGTGCTACACAACAAGAGAAGTCACCGCAATGAGAAGGCCGCGCACCGCAATGAAGAGTATTCTGCGTGCCGCAACTAGAGAAAGCCTGCGTGCAGCAACGAAGACCCACCACAGCCAAAAAAAATTTTTTTAATAAAATAAATCTTAGTAGTTCAAAGTAAGATGTAACTTTATTAGGTGATAGATAACTTTTTTTTTTAATTCTTTCCTTTTTTTTAAAGGAATGTTTTACATGTAAATTAAATCAACAGTCTGGATATTCAGTAAAAACTTATTCCTTTTTTTAAACATTTCTGAAAAAATATTTAGCCCAGTCTCCTAAGTTTCAAGAGTTGGTAAACTGCTGCTACGTATCATTCATTCATTGGTAGAGTTTACCTAAATAGACAAGTTAACTCAAGAATGTAACAGTTTCAATAACGTAAAGCTTCATGTAGTTTGATTCCACTGCATTTTTATACATTGACCAAGTAGGTTGAAATTGTGCAATGTTTTATTGCTGTCAGCAATAGTAACCATATTACCTGCAGTTGCAAATTCCTATACCGATTAGTCAGATTTTATTTGGCGACAGTGCTGGGGCACTTAAGGTTCACCTTGTAGTTAAGGAAATTCTCAGGACTTGATATATGAACTGCATTAGAAATCTCAGTGTAGACCGAATAACCTACGGTGGAGGGCAGGGACGGAACACAGTCTCATGCCTCTAGGAAATGTGCATTAAGTGTCTGGCCTTGGTGGCTGTAATTTCATAATGCCTTTTTCCCTTTTCTTACAGATAATAACAGACTTTGATATGACACTGAGTCGATTTTCCCACAGAGGGAAAAGATGCCCATCATGTCATAGTAAGTGTGGCATTCATAAACAAATTTATGAAAGTAATCATTATTTTAAGTTCCTTTTCTACCTGTATTATCTATGAGATTGCTTGGGGTTTTTTCTTCTTTTTGGACATTGAAAGTGAGGGAGCCTTATTATTTTATTATCATATTTTTAGGATTTGTTTTCCCCATGTTACATAAATGGCTATTTTCCTGTATGGTTTTGGTTGCAAGAGGAATGAAGACTTCTGAAATTTTTCTCTCCAAATGTGGTCTATTTATTATTCAGGAAATATTTAAATGAATTTAAACTTTGAATTAGCCTAAAGAAACAGATTTATCAAATGCTTTGTGTTTTCTAGGAATGTTACTAAATTTTTGTATCATTGATAAACTAAGTAAAAGAGTGAGTTACTAAATAAATATCCAGTTAAAGTCTGTTGCTAGGATAATATACCTTTTTTGTTTTCCAAACTTGGCAGTGAGTTTTTAAAATAATACTCTTCAACCTGATATAAGCCCTCTCACTAACTGTTGGAACATGTGTAATTTGAGAAATCATTGATAATTTATTTTTTAAAACTACTAAAAATTGTACCCTTTGGCCCAGTAATTCCTCTCTGGAGAATTTCTAATCAAGTAATCCCAAATGTAGGAAAAAAGCTTTAGATCCAAGGTTTAGATTTTAAAACCATTAGATTCTCTAGGAATGCCATGTGAATTACAGCACTAACACCAAAAGTTGTAATGACCATGCTACTTGAGTTGGCATTTAAGTTAAAAGTAATAAGTTATTTATAGTACTAGTAGCATCAGAGTATTTCTTTTCTTTTTTTTAAATTTATTTTTTAATTGAAGTATAGTTGATTTACAGTGTTGAGTTAATTTCTGTTGTACAGCAAAGTGACTCAGTTATACATATATATATATACATTCTTTTTTATATTATTTTCCATTATGGTTTATCCCAGGATATTGAATATAGTTCAGAGTATTTTTTTTAATGCCTAGTTTGCTTTCTTTCTGTAGATGTCATTGACAACTGTAAGCTAATTACAGATGAATGTCGAGAAAAGGTAAACACTAACTATAATCCAGAGTTACTCAAAGACTTCATTACCCTTTTTGCTGAGAGTTTTTTCAGGTTCATTCATACAAACAAGAATGGTTGCAAAGTGCTTATAGCCATATCTGGCGCATAGTAAACACTCAATAGATCTTAGGTTTATTGTATGGACTATATGCTCCCAACTTATTTTAATGAAAAAATTAACAGTTACTTTTTAACAATAACAACAAAACTTACATGAGAAACTTTTAATAGATTACCAAAATATTCTGGTGTCCTTATATTAACTGGAGAATTAAAACAAAAATACTGTGACGGGAATTCCCTGGGCGTCCAGTGGTTGGGATTCCGCACTTCCAATGCAAGGGGCACAGGTTTGATCTCTGGTCGGGGAACTAAGATCCCACAAGCCTTGCAGCCAAAAAAACGTGCTGTGGTTTTATGTATTTTATCCCCTTAAATTGATCAGGAAACTGGCTCAGTTCTCTACTTCCTTGAGTAAGTGTCTATCTGTGTCTATTTTAACAAATAAGACTCCAAATATGAATCAAATTGAATACTTTCATAGGAGAACAAGAGTTTTTTGGTAGTGATAATTTGATTACTGGTTTCACTGAATTACTGACCTGAAAGTGCTTTAAAAAAGCAAGGTATGGGGCTTCCCTGGTGGCGCAGTGGTTGAGAATCCGCCTGCCAATGCAGGGGACACGGGTTCGAGCCCCGGTCTGGGAAGATCCCACATGCCACGGAGCAACTGGGCCCGTGAGCCACAATTACTGAGCCTGCGCGTCTGGAGCCTGTGCTCCGCAAAACAAGAGAGGCCGCGACAGTGAGAGGCCCGCGCACCGCGATGAAGAGTGGTCCCCACTCGCCGCAACTGGAGAAAGCCCTCGCACAGAAACGAAGACTCAACACAGTCATAAATAAATAAATAAAAGAACGTGAATTTCTTTTAAAAAAAAAAAAAAAAGCAAGGTAACTTTTTTTTTTAGTTTATTTATTTTATTTATTTATTTTTGGCTATGTTGAGTCTTAGCTGCTGCACTTGGGCTTTCTCTAGTTGCGGGGGCTACTCTTTGTTGCGGTGCGCGGGCTTCTCATTGCAGTGGCTTCAGGCACACGGGCTTCAGTAGCTATGGCACGCAGGCTCAGTAGTTGTGGCGCACAGGCTCAGTAGTTGTGGCACACGGGCTTATTGCTCTGCGATATGTGGAATCTTCCCAGACCAGGGCTCGAACCTGTGTCCCCTGCATTGGCAGGCAGATTCTTAACCACTGCGCCACCAGGGAAGCCCCTGAAAAAGCAAGGTAACTTTTTGCAGGTATATTTAGTTACATGTAAACTAAGCTCAACAAAGATGTCTTCAGTGGATCTATGCATTAGCTAGGCATGATCTAATCATTACCATATAAAGCAGTTTGTGGAAAACACTTGCTTACATTGTTTTGCTTTCTGTAAAACTAAGCAGCTTAATGACAACTCTGTAGTCTTAATGATTGTTATTCACTTATTTCTAGTTACTGCAACTAAAGGAAAAATATTATGCTATTGAAATTGATCCTGTTCTTACTGTAGAAGAGAAGTACCCTTATATAGTAGAGTGGTAAGTGTGTATTGGGTGATGGGAGGGTTAAAAATATAAAATAACATTATAGTTACAACTAATGGTTTTCCCCTGCACTGTATATAAATAGATTCATAGATTATCCAGTGAGTTAGAGCAGTGATTAAATATGACAAAATGAACTCTAATTCTCTAATCACTGCAACAGTCTAGAATTTGTTTTGTTAATATGAAGATCAGTGGGAATAAATTTAAATCCTGCACTCAAGCCTTAAATTAAAAAGAAGAAAAAAATTTTTTTAAGTATATGGACAGATGTGGCTGAATGTATAAAGAAAAAGAATTAGGATTTAAGTTGACTTTGAATTTAGTTGGAGCCAGCAGGTGACATAGTTACTGAGAAATGATCCTCTGATGTTGGTCGCATTAATGAAAATGCAGCATTCCAAGCAGACCACAGTGAAAGCATTGTGTTGAGTCCTGGGAGAATGCTGTTAAGAGAAATGTTGACAAACTTAGTCTGTGTCAAAGGAGTCCACTAAGATAACCACAGGAATTGGAGCCATCCCATTTGAGGAAGATTTCAAGGAATAGAGAGGATGCTTTGATTTGAGAAGCAACAACTTGTGGTTTTAGTCTCAGAAGACTAGGAATGATGTTACTGGTTTTCATTATCCCATTACCTAACCTGAATACGTTGCACACTTAATTAGTGTTTATGGTATGAAACACTGAAAAGAGGTTAGACTTACTCTACGTGCCTCTCGAAACAGAACTAGACTTGGAAGGCTTAAGCCAACTGATTTCAACATGATGAAAGAAAGGACTGTCCAGCAATTAGAATTTTCTAGCAATGGTATAAACTTCCCTGGGAGAATGAGCTCACTAACATGATGGGAGCTGACTCAGAGAGGAGGGTCACTTAGGAACATTATAGGTGGATTTTTAGATATCAGCTAGAGAGGTTCTAAAGGCCTGTTATACTGAGATGCTATAATTATAGGTGGTTTTATGTAATTACAAAGCACCTATATATAAAAATTTCCATAGCAAGAATTTTCTCTGGCTCACTAGGCAACATCTTCAGTACTTCGGCTCTTCATGAAAATTCAGACCACAAACAGGTGGGGAAAAATGGCTTAGCTCTAATTCTCCCTGCAATCAGAGAAATGATTGTGCCTCCCTAGCTTCAATTCAGTTTTACCTGTAGACTGAGGAAAGAGTTACACCTTGTATCCTTTCATTATCTTACTAACACATTTAAATTAAACCAGACTTTGAGAACTGGGAAATACAGTAAGAACGTGCGTATCACATTTTGAGACACATGGGGTATACATTCATTAGTGATGAATTTAAATCTCTAAAATTTAAATTCAAAATTATGATGAATGAAATACTCATTTTCTCATACTGAAGAATGCTTTTTAGTAAAGATAATAGTCTTAATTTGCTTTAATTGATATTCTCTTTTTCTTTGGTAATTGATATTCTCTTTATACTTTCCAGGTATACTAAATCACATGGTTTGCTTGTTGAACAGGCTTTACCAAAAGCCAAACTTAAAGAAATTGTGGAAGAATCTGACATTATGCTCAAGTAAGTTTCTCGGGTGTTTTTTTGTTGTTGTTAATTGTCTACAGACTTGAACTGTTGTTATATATGTATTCAAGTGTGGTTTTTTATTAAAATAATCTATAAAATATCACATATAAAAACATATCCAAAATATGCCACCTATCATAAAAACAGTGGTGAGATAACGAACGTAGAATGACATATTAGATAATTTCAAGACTAACTTAAAAATGTATGAAACCAAGACCATTTTGAAATATTTTAGCAAAATACTTTTGAAAGACATGAAATATGAAAGGAATGTTTATAAATCAACTTGAAAAGGATTTTAAGCGCATGAGTCTGTTTCTGTTACATGATCTGCCTTCTGAATTCTCAAACTCCCCTTGAAAACTACTATCTCTAGGAAAGGCGAATATGTTTTAGCAGATAATAAAAATATTTGTAATATATGAATTATAATATATAAACATTTTTAAGCTTATTTTCAGTACTGTTTACCACCTTTTAAATTTTTCAACTCATTAGGTGAATATGATGATGCTATTTCTTTTTTCTCTTTTTTTTTTTTTTTTTTTTTTTTTGATGATGCTACATTTTAAGGTGATCTGCTTCTAAGGAGCAAAGCATTAAATTGTCAGAAAGAGTGTGAGGACAGCTAGTAAGTATTTCATTCCTTTGTAGGCAGCTTAACCTATAGTCCATTAAGAGTAAAATGAGTTTTGATTTTAAGATCAAGACATTACCTATGGCTGCCAGATCTTAGGTAAGAGAGATGCCAGATGTAAAGAGAATACACCACTCTGTTTTTCTTACAATAAGGAGTAGATGAGCAAGATGACAAGCAGGAGGTCTTCCAGCTCACCTTTTGTGGGTTTTTCAAGGTGTGCTTCAATTATTTGCTGTAAAATGATATACATTCTGAACGGTAGGTTTATATCCATATTCAGTGCAAGTCTAAAATCATCTAATTTGTACTGTTAGAATTTATTGAAAGGAGGATAAAAAGCTAACCAGTTTGAAAAACTTGCAGTAGTGTCATAGACAACAGTAACAGCCCTCTTGGGCAGTATTTTGAAATGAGAATATAAATGAGCCATAGAATCAAGTAGAAATATTTAGCTTTTATAACTTCTAGGTGAAAAGGAGATATACCTTGCTCTTTAACACTCACTTCTTACCTCCATCTTACAGGGACGGATATGAGAATTTCTTTGATAAGCTGCAACAATACAGTATTCCTGTGTTCATATTCTCAGCTGGTATCGGTGATATACTAGAGGAGGTTATCCGTCAAGCTGGTGTTTATTATCCAAATGTCAAAGTAGTGTCCAACTTCATGGATTTTGATGACAATGTAAGGATAGCAAATCATTCTTCATGATTAATTTTAGTATCAGAAAATATTTTAATCGTGTAAATGCATTTTAATTTATTATTTAATGTGTATTCATTAAATTAGGCCAAGTTGATAGGCCTGCTCTGGAAATCATCATCTCTCCCAGGGTTATATCTATATCCATGTTTTAAAAATAATATACCAAAAAATAATAATATACCCTTCTTCTGTTTCTGAAGCTGCAGACTAATAATAAAATTAGTAAAACTTCTTTTAAAGTAATTTAATGCAGCAATTCTGAACACTTAATATCCATAGATAGGGAAAAAAGTGAATTAGAACTGACGTTATTTGAATGAGTTCTAAGAAAGACAATATATTATGATTACATAAAATGAGACCTTTTGGTTGGGAAACAAATGAAAAGTAAAAATTGGGTTTTCAAAGCATTGTGCTTTCAGTGGTTTTCAGTGGTTTTTCAATGGTTTTCAGTGCATTTAAAGTGGTCTCTAGGAAGTCATTAACTTCTCAGAGCCCTTCTTACCTATCATGAATGTAAAAATACAACAAGTAGAACTTGCAGAACCTATTGTTTCAGAGGATTTATATTTTTAACAGGGGCTGCTCAGAGGATTTAAAGGAGAACTAATTCATGTGTTTAACAAAGATGATGGATCCTTGAAGAATACGGAATATTTCAATCAACTAAAAAACAATAGCAACATAATTCTGCTGGGAGACTCCCAAGGGGACTTAAAAATGGCAGATGGAGTAGCCAACGTTGAACACATTCTGAAAATTGGATATCTAAATGATAGAGTAAGTATATAGATGTCATTTAATTTTCTTTAGAAAAAAAAATTAGGATGAAACTTTATAGACAGTTGTTACCAGAGGTGCCTGAGAAAGTAGTTATTTTAGAGACTTTTTTTTAAAATTTATTTAATTTATTTATTTTTGGCTGTGCTGGGCCCTCGTTGCTGCGCACGGGCCCTCTAGTTCGGCGAGCAGGAGCCACTCCCCGTTGCAGTGCACGGGCCTCTCATTGCGGTGGCTTCTCTTGTTGTGGAGCACAGGCTCCAGGCGCGCGGACTTCAGCAGCCGTGGCACGTGGGCTCAGTAGTTGTGGCTTGCAGGCTCAGTAGTTATGGCGCACAGACCTAGTTGCTCTGCGGCATGTGGGATCCTCCCAGACCAGGGCCCAAAACCGTGTCCCCTGCGTTGGCAGGCAGATTCTTAACCACTGCATCACCAGGGAAGCCCCAGTTATTTTAGAGACATTTTGATTTCTCTTTATCCCTTTACATTGGTGATGATTAAGGGAGTTGGTATGCACATATGCATGCTATAGATATTGGCAGGGAGGGAGAGTGTACATTCTAAATGAGGCGTCTCTGGCCTCTCCCCACTAGAAGCCCGTATCATTCCCTAGTTGAGAATCAAAAATGTCTCTAGACATGGCCAAATGTTCCTTGGGCACTATCTCCCCAGTTGAGAACCACTGGGCTAGAGAGAAATCATTTCAGAAGAAAAGCCACCATATGGGAAACTTCCTATGTCAATGAGTTTTAAAATTTTGAAAGTATTTCTTCATTTCAAAGGTTTTATGAAAGCAAATTAATTTACAACATTTTACCCAAAAGATTTAACATAGCAGTGAGATTTATACTGAGATTATTTACTTCTCGCCCCTGCATATTAATTTAATTTTTGTGATTTTTTTTGGTTGTTGATTAGGTGGATGAGCTTTTAGAAAAGTACATGGACTCTTATGATATTGTTCTAGTAAAAGATGAATCATTGGATGTAGCCAACTCTATCTTACAGAAGATTCTATAAACAAGCATTCTTCAAGAAGACCTCTCACCTGTGGGTGCAATTGATGCAAGAGCTGCTCATCTGTTCATCTTGTTAAAAGATTTTATTTATAATATATTCTTGATCTTGAAGTTTTTCCTCTATATTGCTGAAGTATTTTCAGATTTATTGAATCCATCAAGTGGAAGGTCCTTTTTCTCCATCTCTCTCAACACACTCCTCACTATATTTTTTAACAGATTAAAAAAAAACTTAGAGCAAAAATTTGAAGAATAACTCCCTACATTTCCATAGTGAATTTTGTAGCTTAATGTTATTATGACATTTTTGAGAAGTCTTTTTACATTGGGAAAGTTTGTAGATGTTTAAAAAGTTTTATGAAATGGTGAAATAATGTGCATGATTTTAAGTGTTGTCATTTTTATAATTTGGGTGAATTATGCTGATGGATTAACCATCTCCTAAAATTGTGTTATGTATGGTTATTTTGTTTGGTGAAAATCGATATTTACCAAAAAACATTGGCACTTGATGTTTGAAAAAAAATCTATTGGTATCTACATGCCACTAATCATTACAGAATGTTCTATATTGAAGCACTGATGATAAAAATGAAATGAAAAGCCTTTTTAATTCTGTCAAGACTATTATTATTCATTCAACAGAACCTGCCATGTTTTTGTGTGTGATGTATGAATCCTAATGTCCTTGTCATAGTGGCTATTTAGATTATTTTCAGGTTTACACACTATAAAAATAAAAAGAGTTTTGCAGAGAAAATTTAATCTGTCCTTCAGAAAATACTGGGGCCTAGGAAAATTGTTTTCCCCCATTGAAAATATTAGTAAAAGGAGGTACTATATTGAAAGTCTAAGCGTTTCAGAAATAGCCATAGGCAGAAAACAAAATGTAGCTGGGTCTCATGATGACTAAAACAGAGTACTTCAGGGTTGGGAACTGCCATTCCTCTATGCAGTCTGACTTCCCATTCTGAGTTTTGGTTGCCCCATAATGGTTTACACAAGGCTTAGACTTGCCATTGTGATAAATTTTTTTTTTTAATAAATTTATTTATTTTATTTATTTATTTTTGGCTGTGTTGGATCTTCGTTGCTGCGTGCGGGCTTTCTCTAGTTGCGATGAGCAGGGGCTACCCTTTGTTGCGGTGCGCGGGCTTCTCACTGCGGTGGCTTCTCTTGTTGTGGAGCACGGGCTCTAGGCGCACGGGCTTCAGTAGTTGTGGCTCACGGGCTGTAGAGCGCAGGCTTAGTAGTTGTGGCGCACGGGCTTCGTTGCTCCACGGCATGTGGGATCTTCTCGGACCAGGGCTCGAACCCATGTCCCCTGCATTGGCAGGCGGATTCTTAACCACTGCGCCACCAGGGAAGCCCACCATTGTGACAAATTTGACCCTGACTCTAGCCCTTGAACTGCAGAGTCTATGAGCAACTAATTGGTTTTCTTAGCATGTGAGCTATGATACAGACAAAGCATGATCCAGCTGGTTCTGGACATCTAGTGTGGTCAGCAATCTCTAGTCCAGTCGAATATGGTAGGGAGGCAAGGTCTTGTGATGCAAACCTTTTTCCTGCAGCCCACCCTTATCTTCCATCACTACTTCTCCTTTTTATAATAAACAGTGAAGCAAAGTACTCGGTGGCACAAAGTAGACTGTTCCCTGCTTGGGTATTTCCAGAATGGAACTCAAAACCAAGCTTCTTGCTTTAAAGCAGATAGCATGGCATGGGAGTATCAATTACCTGGAGGACTTTTTCACATAGAAAAAGTTGGGAATCCCTTATCTAATGAGAGCTCTTTACTCCTGTATTTGCTATTAGAGCTTGCCATATTGGCTATTTTCCAAAGGATTTATAATGTGCTTCCACAAATAAGCACACTGCATGGTGTAAGTGTAAAGAATACTGAAGTTATGACCTGCATTCTAGTCATTGCTCAGTCCTTTGCTAAGACTATAGGTCAGTCACCTCCCTTTAAAATGGAAGCCATGAGAGTAGTCTCTACAGCCTCTTCTAGCCATTACCAGTTCAGAAATGGCAAAACTTGCTGTTGGATTAAACATGTGGGGTGAGAGAATAGGGTGACCCCAGGTGTCTGGTTTGAGCGAATGGGTGCAAAAGAATGAGAGAGGAGAACAGGCTTGGATGGAAGGTGCTGGGAAGGGAGTGGGAATATACATTCTATTTTGAACACACAGTTTGAGATGCCTGTGAGATATACAGGAGAAGATACCATAGGCAGATTAGAGCTCAGAGGAGAAATTTTGGCAATTATAAATCTGGATGTTGTCTGCATTTCAATGAGATTTAAATATGGCCACTGTAAGCTGGAAGGAATTCCCATGACCTATTGAAATTCCAGCGTTAAGGATGACCACACAGAATCAAACACTATTTTAATAATATCTGCAACTAGCAATAAATAATGGAGAGCAGTATTCTTATTTTATAAAAAGACTCCAGACCCTAAGATATCCAAGGGAAAAAGCCTTCAAAGAAAGCAACTCTGTTCCTAGAAACCTAAGATATTAAAGTGCCTATGTATAATCTTGCAGTCAGGCCAACTTCCTTAACAAAATGCATACGTTCCCTTAGCAACGGAAAGAATGGAAGTGCCAGGCAGCACTCAAGCCAAAGGTTTAGAAAGATAAATACTGCATGGTATCACTTATATGTGGAATCAAAAAATAATAAGTTGAAGTCATAGAAACAGTAAAAAAGTGGTTACCAGGGCCTAGAGGGTGGGGGAGATACAAAAAAGGATACAGACTTTCAGCTATAAGATAAATAAGGTCTGTGGATCTGATGTATAACATGGTGACTATAGTTGATAACGCTGTCATATAGCTGAAATTTGCTAAGAGTAGAACTTAAACGTTCTCAAATAAAAAGGTGATGGGTGATGTATGTGTTAATTTAAGTAGATGGGGGAATCCTTTCACAGTGTACATTTATGTCAAGTCATCACATACACTTGAAATGTCTTACAGTTTTGTTAATTATACCTCAGTAAAGCTGAACAACAAAAGCCTGCAGGACAGAGACCCAAGAAGAGCCAAGACTTCAGTCTGAGTCTGAAGGCCAGAAAAGACCAGCGTTCCAGCTCAGCAGTCAGGTAGGCAGTTTAAATACAAAAACAGATACAAGCTAAAGTTACCCTTCATTCTTGAAGCTCTAAGGCCCACAGTCCTTAATTTCCCTAGAGAAACTTATTTTTTATTCAGCCAACCTGTCTCCACCACTATAGAAAACAGCCAGTGAAGATATTCAAACAGGACCAACTAAAGATGTAGGGTAGAGAACAAGCACAGGATGTTTATCTTCATGAAGATACGTAAGCGTAATGAAGTGCTACAGGTCAAATGCATTCCAAAGAGCAGTTCAGTTTAGCAGATCATAAACGCATCTAGTGCACTTAAGGAATTCTGTTAAATGAAAAGGCTGAGTGACTGTGTGCACCGTAGAAGAGGGTTCGGGAACAGCCAGGAAGGCCATGGGCACCTCCTTCCCCTCCCCAAAGCACACAGAGTCCCTGAAGTTGCTTCTGCAAAGAGTAAACCAGAACATTTGCTCTTTAGAAAGCCATATATGTATAGTTTTTTCCCTATACATGTGCCAGTTATTCTCCATTTGCTCCCAACCCAACCCCAACCGGTCATTCTCCGCCTTCCTCTGCACCCCAAAACACTGATCCCTGAGAACACCAGCCCCTGAGCTCCCTGCCCTCTGGCTTCGGGTTGGCTTCAGCTAATGGGAGCCAGTGGCAGGACAGAGAGGATGGGTGTTTCCTCCCTCAGTACTCTGCTCCACTGCCAGCCGCAGCGCTGGGAGTGGCTGCATCCCCCCACCCGCTCCTACCAGGCAGCCCCGCCCAGGCTCCCCTGGACCCTTCAGGCCCAGGGGTGGAACAGCTTCCTACTGTCATTGGCCAACAGCAGTCATGGGTACCTCGACATCCTTACTGGGCCCCCTGAGCCCTGCCCATGCTTCTGTAAAGAGTACTTTCATTAGCTTCTCTTCAGAAGTCCCACATGAGGGTGTGTTCCCAGCCAGGACTCTGACTGATACATCCCCCATATACCGTACAGCAATCTTCCACTTCTTCCAATTCAGTCCTGCTGAGTTTTTATCAAGGGGATTCTGATGGCATGGTGTATTCTCATGGGAAAAATGAGACTTCAAATAAAACACCACAAAACCTGATGATATAATTCAATATTTTATTTATGAAAAAGTCATCTTCCAACATTTATTCCATTGAATGAGTGCACAGCATTTTCAGGAACTATCTATCTCAGGGCTACATCAGTACAAAATAGTTTAAATTAGTAAAACAAAGCTGTTTCAAAAGGAAAATCATTGGTTACTGCAGGGTGAGTGCCACCACCACTTGGGAACAGAGGACATGAGGCAGCAAGGTGGTTACTGCATAACATGGGGACAGGCCAGCAGGTACAGTGTCCTTCTCCTATGCAGAGAGAGACTCCCAGGCCTTAGGGCACCTCCCTCTCTAGGACACGAATGAGAGGCAGAAGTATGTCACTTTGTCTATGCTCACCTGTTGGGGTGACATTTCCATCTTGGCCACAGTGAGATACCCTGGAGCTAGGCTTAGCCACCAGCCCTACATGTATCTATATCTGAGCAAAGGATTCAGGGCGAGAAGAGAGGGTGCTATGGGATAGAGTGATGGGAATAAGCAAGAGTGAAGAAGATAATCTTATGTGACAAATGCAGAATCAAATTCTCTACTCATGGTCCAAGATGCCTTTTGTTTGGTCCACTGATTTTCTTTTTAACCTCCAAGTTACCTAGCCAATAGGAGGACCACAGTGAGGTGGGGTATGATTAACTAGAAGAGCACACCTGTGTGTGTGTGTGTGTGTCTGTGTGTGTGTGTGAGTAGAGGCACGGTGGAGGTTGGGCATTACCAGGGCCCATACGGGGCACTGGGAAAACTTCTGGGGCTGTCTGGGAATCCTGCTGGGGCATGCCCTCTGTCTCTTCTAGCCATCTGGAGAATAATTTTACAATACCAGCAAGTTAAAAACATTTTTAATCCTCTTTATGTAAATATCCTAGACACATTTTCTTCTGTTCTCTCCAAGATGATTATAACTTCTGTATGACACTATTTCCCTTTAATAACAAAACTACCCAGAAGGCTCACAAAACAACTGCTGACAATGCAGCATTTTCAATATTCTATACAACCCATGCTAAGGCACCCGCACTGATTTTTCTAGTATCATCGGCATCAGCCTAGAATTCTCACCATGTGTATCAACCCACCCCGATGTATGTCCCAGGTACTATATGACCCACCTACTACTTGCTGACGATTCCCCTTCTGAGAGACCCTCGCACCCTCACTGCACATTCTGCCACAACAGGGGGCTTGGCATCACACAAGTGGCTCATATCAGGTTTAGAGTTCGTCGTGTTTTGCCTCCTGGTCTTTGAGTTTAAATTCCTCAGCTGTGACCTTCCCATCTCCATTCCGGTCCTGGTTGGAGAACATATTCTTCACAATCATCTCAGCATCGAATCCAGGGGCAAGTTTCCCTTTGCCAGATGCCACCTGGGCATGAATGTACTCTGAGAACTGGAGAGAAAGGGGCAGGACAGACCATGAGATACAGCAGCTGAGAACACCAAGCTGGAGCCTGAACAGAGCAGCCCAAGGGCGATGGGGCTGGAATTTGAGTCTGAGCCAGCAGAACAGACAAAATCTTCTGAACTACACGACCCGGGTTTTTTCCTCCAGATGCAGGTTAAAAAACCCCTGCCGAAATGACTCCAGGAGCCCTTAGGTCCCAGGCAGCCAATACACAGCAGCCACTGGAACTATCCCTTTTCCCCAAATCAACACTTAGTTTTCCACCAAAGGCCAATCCCCTAACCACCCTCGCCTCTAAGAATTCATTCATTCATTCATTCATTCATACAATAAAAACTTATCGTCTACTGTGTGCTAAGCACCATCCTAGACCCTGGAGATATATCAATAAAAAGCAAAACATCCTGCCCTTGCGATTCTAGCATATGCTAGTGGACAAGATACACGATTAAAAAGGAACATTTAAAAAGTAAGTAAACTACATGTTAACTTAGAAAGTAAAATGCTCCAGAAAAATGAAAAAGTAGAGCCAAGTAAGGAAGATCCAGAGTGCAGTTAGGGGAACGGGTTGAAGTATCAATTTGGTGGTCAGGGTAAAACCCTAATGCTAAAGAGAGTCTTGTGCAAAGGCTTGAAGGAAGTGAGGGAACACGCCCAACAGTTATCTAGGGGAAGTGTCTTCTGAGCTGAGAGCAGCTGGTAAAAAGGCCCGGGGTGGACACATGGCCGGTGTGTTTACAGGACAGCAAAGGGAGAGTCGTTGGAGAGGAGGTTACAGCGAGCAGGCGGTGGAGGGCCATTGTAGGGCCTTTGTGGGCCACCGCAAAGACTGGAAATAGGGGGATGTATGGTCAGGCCACTCAAGATGGCTGTTCTCTTGTCTTTGTACATCCCCTGTTTGACTAGTCCCTGCTTCACCCACACCCTACTCACAAGAACGTGCTTGCCCCCTGCCCCAGCTAGTGATTGTTCTAGTCCTTAGGCCAGAATGGCTCCACCTGCTAGTTTAGTAAAGGGAAACCTCTGCCCTCTTGATGGTCGTTAACCTGGGGCTGTGAGGGACATGCCCCAGCTGCTGGTTTCCCTGGTAACTGATAAGCCAACCTGACGTCAGTTCCCCTATAAATGGTGGCCTCCTTCTCCCCCAGGTAGCGAAGATTCCTGTTATGTCCTGCCTCCTGTCTGCCGTACACAGTGCGGGGGGGGGGGGGGGGGGAGGGTAGCTCCAGGACCTTTTGCTGCAGACTTGTATGATACCCCTGTCCAATAAGTTGTTGATGTCTCTGTCGCTGTCTCTAGGCTCTTTCTTCAGTCTCAAGGCTGGGCAACTACAAGGCTTTCAGGCCTGCGGGATGCAGCCCAACAGGAGGCTTCTGCAGGGTTCTGAGATGAAGCAGGCCATGCTCTGACTTGTGTTTTAGAAGAATCACTCTGGCTGCTGTGAGGGGCAAGGGTGAGAGCAAGAAGACCTTCGTAGAGGTCCAAGCGGGAGGTGGTGGGCCCTGGACTGAGATGCTATGAAGCAGAGGTGATGAGAAGTGGTCAGGTTCTGGATATATTTTCAAGACAGAGCTAGAATAATTTCCTGATAGATCTATTCTAGCCTGTGAGAGAAGGAGAGGAGAGTCAGAGATGACTGAGTGCTCTCACCTGAGCAACTGGAAGGAAAGCGATGCCATCGAATGAGATGGGGAAGGCTTTGGGTGAAGCAAGTTCGGGGGGGTGGATATTGGGGGTTCAATAAATATCAAGTGGGCAGTTGGATACATGAGTGTGAAGTGGAGAGAAGATGGGCCCGGAGCTGCCCATCTGGAAGTCACAGGACAAGGATGGTAAAGCCATGGGACTGGAGGAGACCACCAAGGGAGTGATGTAAAGGGGGAGAAGAGCTCAAGTTCAGGACTTAGCCTGGGGCCCTCCACCCTGAAGAGCCCAGGAAGAAGACTCCTGAGAAGGAGCTACCAGTGAGGTAGAAGGAACACAGAGAAACTGTGCTGTGGAAGCCAGGGAAAGAAGACGTCTCAAAAAGGAGACGGCTGTGCTGAAGTAAGAGTAAGTAAGGTTCAGCGCCTTAGCGAGACCAGGTTCAGTGGCGTGGAGGGATAAAAACCCAACAGGAGTGGGTGTGAAATGGATTACAAGGAAAGGAACTGGAGGCAGGGAGGACAGACAACTCTTTTGAGGTTTTTGCTGTAAAGGGAGCAAAGGCATAAAAGAAATGGAAAGATGCATTAAGAGAAGGGAAAACAGCAGCATGTTCTTGGGCTAATGTGAACGATCCAGTAGCTGGGGAAATGTTGATGACAGAAGAGAGAAAGGGGAGAAGGCTGGAGCCATGTCCTTGAATAAGCAGACGTGGAACAGGTGGAGAGCTGGAATTCCCTGGGGCTGTGACAAGACAGAGGACTCCATTGCCCAGTTCCACAAAGGGGTGTCTCGTGCAGGAGAAACAACACAGGATCTAGATGCTCCAGACGGGGATGTGTACAAACCGCTGGATGGCTGTGCAACCTTGGGGAAGTCATTTACCTTCTCTGTGCACAGCTGCTTCTTCTGAAAAATAGGGATGATTACAAGGCTGTTGTGAAGGCCAAGCAAGATAATGTATGTGAAAAACACTTAGCACAGTGCAGGCCGCAGTGAGCACCCAGGAATGAAGAGCTGAATCCAGAGCTGTGAGACCTGGAGCCAAGCCCTGAAGCTCTCAGGGCCTCGGTCTCTTCAAAGAGGAATTGTGAGCTCAACTTAGAGACTGTGTGCGTGCAAGTGCTTGGTACACAAGCACGCAGGTTACCAGCATCACAAGCAAGCACAGCTGTCCTCACTCTGAAAGGCTTCACATTCAGGGTGGGTACCCCGGCCCAGTGAGGCTCCCTGAGCTCCTTGGGTCCCACTTCCCTTCAAAAAGGTCAGTTACCTCTTCCAGGAGAACTTCTCCATTGCCGTCCTTGTCAATTTCTTCAAAGAGGTTGGCTGACACCTCGCCGTTCCATATGAACATGTACCCCTCCGGCAGGCCGGCCACGAGCTCCAGCAGCTCGATGTCAAACACCAACACAGCACTGCCGGGCACTTCTCCATCTGCCGCAGCGACGGGAGGAGGGGGCGTTAGCGACAAGGCGGAGGGCACGCCCCTCTATTCCTCCCCCCGCCACCCTGGTTCTAGCTGCCTCATGGATGAAGGCATCTCTTGCGAAAGCAAGAAACTTCAGCATCAATCAGCGAGTGGTTTTTCCAAACTGTGGGTAGTGAGTCTCAAAATCAGTTTAGAGAATGGTGACCAACATTTTTTTAAATTAAGGGATAGAATAAAATCAGAGTACATTGCACATAGAAAGGATAGGTATTGTTTTATGAAACTTAGTTTTAATTTTATATATAAAATTAAATGGATATGTATATTAGGTAAAATTGCATGCTTATGTGTAACACAGATTGGGAGATAAAATGTAATTCTTACTGTGTGTCTTGGTGAAAAAAGTTTAAAAGCCACTAGCAGAGACTACAATGGTAGAACTTTTGAATAAATCTAACCGCTGAACTTTAAGAATAATACAGTATGCCTTAAAATCATGATCCAGGATATGATTTGTAAACACAAATTCTAGAACAGTATATATAGTATGGGTCCAAAAGAACTTATAAGTATGTGACTATAAATAAATGTGCATTATTTTAAATTATATATTATAACTATAATCTATATCATAGGAGCATGGTCGTATAGGATATACAACATATTTTTTAAAGTGTTTCTTCTCCGATTGGGGGGATTAGCAGAGAGTATCTTTTACAATTTCTTAAAAATTTTGAAAAAGAAAATCCAAAGTGCCTATCACTTCTATAAGTTAGCACTTCCCATCTCCTCCATCTCCAGACAGCAGGGGCATAAAAACTGAAAAAGAAGGGGTTCCCACCCACCCCCATGAGGAGGGCTCATTTTGGCCAAAATCATGAAGTAAACCGTAACAGCTGTGAGGGCGACGTAATGCCAGTATTTCCAGAACTTGAAACCAATCTCTTCCACAAGGAAATCTCCTTGGATAGCTTATAGGTTCAGCATTCCACTGTCCTGGGAAACAGTTCCCCAAGGAAGCACCTGGCTCACCTAAGAGAAATCACCTGGCAAGCCCTTTCAGGGACATTTCCCACATGTGGGTTTGAAGAGCCAAGGTTTATTTCACAGAAACCCCTGCTTAATCCCATTAACGTGGCACTAACACCGAATTCACGGGGTCTTGAAACAAAAATGCTAAATACTTAAATAAAAGTCCCCAGGCTTCCCTGGTGGCGCAGTGGTTAAGAATCCACCTGCCAATGTAGGGGACGTAGGTTTGAGCCCTTATCCGGGAAGATCCCACGTGCCGCGGAGCTACTAAGCCTGTGCACCACAACTACTGAGCCTGCGCTCTAGAGCCCGTGAGCCACAACTACTGAAGCCTGCGCACCTAGAGCCCGTGCTCCACAACAAGAGAAGTCACTGCAATGAGAAGCCCGCGCACCGCAACGAGGAAGAGTAGCCCCCGCTCGCTGGAACTAGAGAAAGCCCACGCACAGCAACGAAGACCCAACACAGCCAAAAATAAATTTGAAAAAAAAAAGTCCCACAGAGTCTTTTAATGGAAGAAGCATATTGTTCTAAATAAGCACAAAATACAGACAAAACATGTGCCCCAAACACCTTTTATAAAACATTGTTGCATACTCACCCACACCAGCCTCCCCATATCCCAGGTGGGGTGGAATGATCACGGTCCGTTTCTCCCCGACGCACATCTCTCTGAGACCCATATCCATTCCCAACACGACTTGTCCAGATCCCAGAACAATATTATACGTTTTACCTAAGTTCCACCTAAAAATGAAACAGAAGAGTCCCCGGTTAGGCCATCAACCCACTGGTACTTAAGAGTGTCCTCCTGAGAAGAACATACCACTTCTGTGATCTTTCTGCCAAAGATACAGAACCCCTATGGAATCATAAGGAAACATCAGACAAGCCCACATTGAGGGACATTCTGCAAAACAACCAGCCTGTAATCTTCAAAAGTGTCAAGGTGAAAATCAAAGGAAGACTAAGGGAGTTCGAGAGTTCAAGAGTTTTGGACATACTGGAATGGATCCTTTTGCTTTAAAAGACCTTATTGGAACATTTGGCAAAACTTAAGTGGGGTCTGAGGATTAAAAGTAATGTATCAACATTAACTTCCTGATTTTAACTGAATTATGTAGGAGAATGTCCATGTTTGTTGGAAATACACACTAAAGTTTTCAGAGGTGAACAGACATCATAGTGGCAACCTTCTCACCAATGGTTCGGGGTGGGGGGGGAAGTTCTTTGTACTGGTCTTGCAATTTTTCTCCAAGTTTTAGTCAGTGTTGTAGCTAGTCAGAAATTTTCATGAGAATTTAAAAAATATATAATGTAGTTAAGACCCTGGGATTTGGATTCAGCAAGACCTGAGTTTGGATCCTGGTCAAATTTAATTTGGCCCTAGGAAATATAATGTCTCAGTTTTCCTCATCTATAAAATGGAGATAATAACAGCTATTGCACAGGTTCCAAATAGTAAATAATATGCTTGGCACGGCAGAGAGCAAGCATGAAGAGCTCAATAAACGGATGGCCTTGAGAGTGTGAAGTGCTTGTGCCTGTAATAGCCTATGACTCCAGAAAAATAACTGTGAACTTGGGCCATGGTGTTAATTATCCTTGATGCCCAAGGTCCCAGGGGAATCTAAACAAATAAAAGTTGGCTCAATCACCTCATTCACAACTGAAAGTAAATCTATTTCCAAATTGATGGCATTCCTATCACATCCTAAAGGCAAACAGTGGGAATGTTCTTCCATGGCAAGGAAGAAAAGCCTCCTGGATATCTTGGCGCCCCCTTGATGTCCATCACCATGTGGTGACAACAGGGAAGGGACTGCCCCTGTGGTCGCCTCCCCTTCTCAGGCTTCCCAGCCTCCCCTGGCTGCAGGGCCGCAGCCTCCTTCCCTCCTCAAGCTGGTTCCCAGGGCCAGGCTGGTTCTCTGGAGCTAGCAAATTAAAACCGCGTTTGCATTTGTCCTACCTGGGAGGAAGCAGAAACAAAGCCAATTCTGGCACAGGATGCCTTGGCCCCAGGCCTGCGGGAGGGCAGGCGCGTCCTCTGTCCTGCCCCCCACACAATCCCTCCTTTGTCAGCGGCACAGAGGCGCCCTCACACTGCCTCTCTCCAGGGACCGTGGGGAACTTCCCGTGGGACTACTGGGTTTCAAAGTCTTACAGAATATTTGAGAACTCATTTAGTTATCAAATAACAAATGTTTACTCTTCTCTGAGGCCAGTTTCAACATACGTTAAAAAAATCCTCCAAGGGCTTCCCTGGTGGCACAGTGGTTTAGAATCCGCCTGCCAGTGCAGGGGACACGGGTTTGAGCCCTGGTCTGGGAAGATCCCACATGCCGCGGAGCAACTAAGCCCGTGCACCACAACTACTGAGCCCACATGCCACAACTACCGAAGCCTGCACGCCTAGAGCCCGTGCTCTGCAAGAGAACCCCGCAATGAGAAGCCCACGCACCGCAATGAAGAGTAGCCCCCCCCTCACCGCAACTAGAGAAAGCCCGCGAGCAGCAACGAAGACCCAACACAGCCAAAAATAAATAAATAAAATTAAAAAAAAAAAATCCTCCAAGCAAGCAATTTGTTTTCATGTGTTATCTCTGAAAACCCTGCTGATTCCTTTTCCTCAAGTCATCATTTTATTTTTATTTTTTATTTTGAAGTTTTTCTCTCAGACATTCTCCTCATTCCTTCCGTGCATTCCCGGCTTCCCATTCATTGCAAGCTTCCTGCTTCCTGCCTGCAGGCTGCCCGCTCTGGCTCTCCACCCACCTTCCGCTCTATCCTCTCCATCATGGATTCTCCTAGCGCTGATAAACCAGCAACCACAGCAGCACCTGCCTCATTGTTTACAGAGCCCATGTGGGCTTGGGGTGGCACCAGATCCCCTCTTCCGGAAGGAGCTCCTCTCCCACACCCAGGTAAGCAGTCTCCTGCCACACTTCCCATTATCCCATTATTCTGAAGCTTCCACCCAGCGGAGACCAGCAGGGAAGCCCAGACACTGCTCTTCCGTGTCGATTTACACGTGACACAAATGACTCAAGTGGTTCAGAATGGAGTCTCTGAGAAGAGGAAGGAGCATCACGTGGCTCCCGGATGCTCTGTAACAATATTGTGCATCCGCCAAACACACATCAGAAGCAGGAAGACTGATTCTCCCCACCCCACGTGAGAAGCGTATCCTGAACCCACCAGAGAAGAAATTCCTTTGTTCATTTCCCACCCCCACTTCCCTTTCCAAGGCCATAGGAGCACCAGACAAGAATATGAACGTTGGCCAGAGCAATGACAGCCAGCCATCGGCCTTACAGACTGCTCTAACCTAGTTTTCCCATGCATAAGCTCACCTGATCCCAAAACAACTACAAGCCATGCTTCTTCCTCACTGCCTAGTCATCAGTGCAAAGAGGTTTGTTGTAAGCCAGGTCCCTGTAAATCTGGGCCCCAGAACCTAGAACATATTTCCTTGATTCTATAATGCATATTTTTTTCACATTTTAATATCTCTTGATTTGGGATACATCTTACAATTGACATCATCTCATTATTTTTTGGCAGTGTTCTTACTTTCTTGAGACACATAAAATGATGCTTCTAACACCCAGCACATTTTATATCTGATGAAATACGTTAACTGCCTGACGATACCGGATGTCATAGCACCAGAGAGAATGCTCCGAGCAGTATGTCCCTCAGGCTCTGCACGCTGGCTCTCCCCAGCCACACTCTGTCACCTGAAGCCATAAGGCAGAGGCACGCGTGAGAGGGAGAGAAGACCCTCTGCATCTAGAATAAAGGCAGTAGCACAATTTATATGAAGCCCTTCTTTCTCCTCAAGACTAAACTTGGGACTCTAAGTCAGGCTCAATACAAAAATGGGTGTACTTATATGGAGACATAAAGAAAGACTGAGGGCTTCCCTGGTGGCGCAGTGGTTGAGAATCTGCCTGCTAATGCGGGGGACACAGGTTCAAGCCCTGGTCCAGGGAGATCCCACATGCCGCGGAGCAACTAAGCCCATACGCCACAACTACTGAGCCTGCGCTCTAGAGCCCACAAGCCACAACTACTGAGCCCATGAGCCACAACTACTGAGCCTGCACTCTAGAGCCCATGAGCCACAACTACTGAGCCCATGAGCCACAACTATTGAGCCCGTGTACCACAACTACTGAAGCCCACCTGCCTAGAGCCTGTCCTCCACAACAAGAGAAGCCACCACAATGAGAAGCTCGCGCACCGCAACAAAGAGTAGCCCCCGCTCGCCGCAACTAGAGAAACCCCACACATAGCAACAAAGATCCAATGTAGCCAAAAATAAACAAATAAACAAGGACTTCCCTGTTAGCATAGTGGTTAAGAATCTGCCTGCCAATGCAGGGGACACGGGTTTGAGCCCTGGTCCGGGAAGATCCCACATGCCACGGAGCAAATAAGCCCGTGCGCCACAATTACTGAAGCCCGCATGCCACAACTGCTGAGCCTGCACGCTAGAGCCCGTGAGCCACAACTACTGAGCCTGTGTGCCACAACTACTGAAGCCCGCGCACCTAGAGCCTGTGCTCCGCAACAAGAAGCCACTGCAATAAGCCGGCACACTGCAACAAAGAGTAGCCCCCGCTCGCCACAACTAGAGAAAGCCCATGCACAGCAACAAAGACCCAATGCAGCCTAAACTAAATAAAATTTAAAAAAAGAAAGGCCAAAAATGTTTCTTTCCCAAAGAAGAGAATAGTGTATTAACTTATAGATACCTCTGAAGATTCAGATACATAAGAAGGAAAGCTCCTTTTACCTGTATGATACTAGTATACACTGTTGATTCCTAGTAATATATTTTCAGATTCATCTCAATCACTTAACATTTATAAAATACTCCCTTTGTGCTATGCTCTGGGCTAGGTGTAAGGAATAATATGAATAAACATGTTGGGTGTCTAAGGTTTTCAGACCAGCACCAGTGATAGAAACAAAAATAACTAAAAGGCAGGTAATACATAAAACATTATGAGACTATGAGACTACAGAAATGGGAGCAGTTGATTCTTCCTAGGAATTAAGCAAAGATTTTGAGAAAAGGGAATACATTTAAGCCAGGGCAGAAGCTGGCCAGAAGGAAGGGTGTAAGCAGTGCACATCCTGCACCACTGCACATGGCACCCCTGGGAGGCGGAAGACGGGCCTCAGCAGAAGATGAGACTGGCGAGGCAGAACAGAGCTGTCAAGAGAGCCTGATGTGCCAGGCTCTGGAGTTTAGATTTTATCTGTGGGTTAATTTTTAAAGACAGCAGGATAAGATGAGATCTGCTTTGCAGAAAGACAGTTTCACGGGTGCAGGATGAAACCATTCATAGGGAACTCTTGGAACAATGCACCAGAGTAGCGACGTACACTTGAGATACTCAGCACAAAGGGCGTGAAGATAAAAGCTCTCAACCAGTACAGGATGAAAAGAAAAGGAGGATTGTTGGAACACTGACTGTTATCTGCCAGGCTCACACCCCACCCGTCCCTGGCTGCCCTTACGTGGAATCCAGCAGGGTCCCATCCAGAAGCGAGGCGTTGTAGTGATACTTGAGGTAATCCCCCTTCTTACTCAGCACTGAACAGTCGGGGGGCTTATAGTGGGAGGTGATGCTGATGGAGTCTGAAGGGTTGTGAAAGTCAATCACATGGATGTCAAACACCAGCACAGCCGAGCCGGGGATGTTCCCTAAAGGACAGACAAAGGCAATTAGAGTGAACCCTCCAAGCAGCAGCACACGTGCCTCCCCAGTATCACCAGCTATTCCTCACAGACCTCCAGTGAGGAACACGGGGACCCACCTGTGAAATCCTAGGGGATGCTGGAAGAGTGAAGCTGGAAGGGCCATTAGAAGTAGCCTAACCCAATTTTATAGATGGGGAAACTGAGGCACAGATTTGTCCAGGGTCCACAGTCAGGAGCACACTTTGGACTAAACTTCAAGACACAGTACTACTGCCCCATGGAATGGTTCAACCTGAAAGACTTATGGCTAAGTTCATCACAGATGAGAAAACTAAAGCTCAACCCTTACCCCGCTCCTGCTAGAAGTAAGAGATGAGATGAGAAAATCAGCTGTAGAATGAAAATCACTTTAGTGCCCTCCCACTGCTCAAGAGAAGCAAAACCAACAGAAACTTCACAGGGGAAATCACCTAGCCAAACTTGGCCCATATATGCCCCTTAAGATATGCTACACCTAACAATTCACAAAGTGCTTTACAACACATCCTGTTTGTTCTACACAAAATTATTACTCTTTTCCATTTTTGAAAACATTATCTCACATCTGAATAATGTTTTACAGTTTACAAAGCATTTTTCACATACGCTCTCTCATTAAATCCCTGCAGGAACCTTTTTGGGTAAATATTACCATAAATGCAGGAGTAGCAGGTCATCCATTCATTTAATGACAGCTTCTCAGGGGGGGTATCAGTTGTTAACCACACCCCCAGATCATTTCAGAGAAGTTTACATGTAAAAAATTTGTAAATAGTGTTACTTAGAATCAAGGAGGTATAGTATTTTCATTAGCATTTTACGGACAAGAAAACCAACTCAGATATAACTTGTTCAAGAAAACAACACAGCTATAGACAGAATTCAGTAGCGCTACGTGGACATCAACAGCCCCTCCCCACCCCCCATCCTCCAGATCACACCACCCCCACCCCACCATGCACTCTTCTGTTTCTCGGCTGCTATCTCTCTAACACACACTTAATGGGTAGGTGCTTGTTAGGTACCAGGCACTCTTCTAAGTGCTTTAGATGTATTAGTTTAATTCTCATTATAATCCTATATTCCCAACCTACAGATGAGGAAACTGAGGCACAGATTTTGACGGCTGCCCAAAGTGACCGAGGTAGTAATTAGAGAAGCTTGGGCTTTTACAGCAGCACACAGGTGCCTCATACTCACTAGTGATGGGGAGTTGCTGAAGTGAGTGATTAACAGGGTCCGGGATCTTTCCCAGAGGAACCAGGTATTGCAAACTGCCATAGGAGGGTGCCTGGAACCAGGGCCAAGGGCAGCTCTTTGCGGGAAACAGCACACACTAACAGGGGTGAGCGGCTGTGGAGCCAGACAAGTGGTTTCTCAATCTTGGCTGCTCATTAAAACCAACTGGGAACGAACCTTGAAAACATTATGCTCAGTGAAAGAAACCAGACACAGAAAGACAAATATTGTATGCTTTCACTTATATGAGGCACCTGGAATAGGCAAATTCATAGAGACAGAAAGTAGAATGGTGGTTGCCAAGGGCTGGAGGGGGAGAGGGTCATGGGGAGTTTGTGTTGGGGATGATGGAAAAGTTCTGGGTAGAGACAGCGGTGATAGTTACACAACATTGTGAATATATTCAATGGCACTGAACTGTAAACTTAAAAAGTGTTAAAGTGGTAAACATGTGCATTTTACCACAATAAAAAAATAATATAATTCACCACATTCACAGAATAAAAGAAAAAATCATGATCATCTGAAAAAAACATCACCTGGGCCCCACTCTGAGATTCAGATGTAGCTCACCTAGTGCAGTGATCTCGGCCTTGGGCGCCATCAGGATGTCCTGGAGAACTTGGCGAAAACACAAAGGGCCAGGCCCTTTCCTGCAGCACCTCTGGTTCTGTGATCTTTAAGCTCTCCAGGTGATTCTTGCCTGTGATATGCCCAACACTGCAGAACGGCTGGACTACAGTGGCACCAGGAATTGGTTTTCCAGGAGTTTCTAAGGGGCAGCCAAGGTTTAGGAGCGCTGTGCTAAATGGTCTGTAAGTGGGCAGCTGAGGATATTTAGGAACCCCGCCTCTCATCTCCATGAGGAGGACCAAGTTGCAGGCCATGGCTGTGATGAAGGGGATTGGTGGAAAAGAAAGCTGCATCTTGAGCAGCTCCAATAACCTCTCTGAAGAAAACGTGTGGATGGAGCCCAGAAAGGGACAAGAACCCGATGGCATTGGGCTGGTACAAACTTAACCTCCCCTTGCCAACTATATGGTTGGACCATTCAAGAGGGCTGTTCTCTTGCTCTCTGTACAGGCCCTGCTCGACCAGTCCCTGCTTCACTCACATGACTATCCAATTCTCTTAATCATAGCGCTTAATCAGTAACTGCCTACATGCTTGCCCCCTGCCCCAGGTGCTGGTTTCCCTGGTAACTGATGAGCCAAGCTGACATCAGTTCCCCCTTTAAATGGTGGCCCCTTCTCCCCCGCACGTAGCGAAGATTCCTGCCATGTTCTGCCTGCTCTCTGCCGTTCACGATGGGGTGTTACTCCAGGATCTTTTGCTGCAGACTTGTAAGATCCCTTATCCAATAACTGGTTGATGTCTCTGTTGCTGTCTCTGGGCTCTTTCTCCAGCTTCGAGGCTGGGCAACTACAAGGTTTGCAGCCCAGCACCAACTAAGTGAATGTTGCTTGCCACCTGGATCTACAAGAATTCAGTCATTAGTCGCTGCAGTCACTGACCTACAGCACACCTTGGAAAAAGTTCAGGGGGAAGATCAGGGATAAGGTACCTGTGCTCTGGGAAAACTGGCAGAACAGGCCTCCAGGTAGTTAGAGGTTTTCAGGAGAAAACGTTATGAACCCAGACTCTTGCATCTTCCTACACTTAGAAAAGCACTAAAGTCAGTAACTGAGATACCTATTCCCCGTGACTAGCAGTTACCTTCTACCAAGATGTGTGCTTTAGGGCTTCCCTGGTGGCACAGTGGTTAAGAATCTGCCTGCCAATGCAGGGGACACGGGTTCGAGCCCTGGCCCTGGAAGATCCCACATGCCGTGGAGCAGCTAAGCCCATGCACCACAACTACTGAGCCTGTGCTCTAGAGCCCGCAAGCCACAACTACTGAGCCCACGTACCACAACTACTGAAGCCTGTGTGCCTAGAGCCCGTGCTCCACAACGAGAAGCCACCACAATGAGAAGCCTACACACTGCAACGAAGAGTAGTCCCCACTCACCATTAGAGAAAGCCCACGCACAGCAACGAAGCCCAACACAGCCAAAAATAATAACAAATAAATTAATTAATTAAAAAAAAAAGATGTGTGCTTTATTGCACATACCCTTCCTCCAAATTCACATATTTACTGGCCATCCCCCTTACCTCTTTGGAGCAGTTCCTCAGAGCCATCTGAGAGGCTATCTCCCAGGCTATAGTCCTCAGTAACCCCAAATAAAACTATAAAACTGAACTCACAGCTCTTACATTGTTGTTGTTTTTGTTTGTTTGTTTGTTTTTAATTGACACCCTCAAAGGCACATTCATGTGCAGGACTATCTTAGGGCACCAGGACTACCCACGCCCCTGTGCTCTGATATCAGTTTGCCCAGCACTTTCCTGATAACTAACCCAGCTTCTCAGGCCCCCAGGATCCCAGGTCCAAGAATTCTGATCAGTGGAGAGGTCAATCACACCCTGTCAAGTAAGTATTCAATGTCCGGTTCTATGTCAGCTCCTGGGAAGTTAGCATGAGTCAGTCTACCAGGTGTCTGATTAAGGCACAAATGCACATCTACTGAGGCATCATTAAGAACGTAAGCTCTATGTGGGCTGGGAGTTTGTCTTTTTCTCTGCTGAATCCCCAACACCTTAGGGCAGTGCCTGGACATGAAGGCACTCAATACATTTTTTTTTTTACTTTTATTTTTATTTATTTATTATTTTTGGCTGTGTTGGGTCTTCGTTGCTGCGTGTGGTCTTTCTCTAGTTGCAGCGAGCGGGGGCTACTCTTCATTGCAGTGCGCGGGCTTCTCACTGCGGTGGCTTCTCTTGTTGCGGAGCACGGGCTCTAGGCGCACAGGCTTCAGTAATTGTGGCTCACGGGCTCTAGAGCGCAGGCTCAGTAGTTGTGGCACACGGGCTTAGTTGCTCCGTGGCATGTGGGATCTTCCCGGACCAGGGCTCGAACCCGTGTCCCCTGCCTTGGCAGGCGGATTCTTAACCACTGCGCCACCAGAGAAGCCTGGCACTCACTAAATCTTTGATGGACAGATAGATGGGGTTGCTGGGCCCGCAAAAAACCCAGACTAGACCTCGAGCCATAAGATCCCACCTGCCCCAGGCAGCCAGCACCCCTTCCACCCTCATGCCCTCTATCTGGCTCTGCCTTCTCCAAAGAATATACAGTGTAAAAATAAGTGCTGACCAGTGTAGGGGAGTAAAATTGCCACCCCAAAAATGTCTCTTCGACATGTGGATTATTTCAAGTTGAAAATAAACAAGACCCAAAAGACTCAAAAAAAAAAGAAAAAAAGAAAACCTTTCTTTTTACCTCCTTAACTGCCTAAAGAATGTAGATAGAAGACCTGTTGGGGCATGGGGGGAGCTATCACCATACGTAACTACGGTATGAACTAGATGTGTAGACAGGAGGGAACCTAGCAAAGTCTGTTAGTTAAAATTTCTCTTGGTGTCCCAATGTCTGTGTGGCCCAGTAAACATTTGTTTACCAAACATTTGCTTTTCCATCTCCAGGTCCGAAACCACTACCCCCAACATCCTCTTCTGTCTTTAGCTAATGGTGGTGTTTAAGGTGAGGGTTTCAGACATTTTGGTGTTACTCAGTTTCCCTAGGTCTCTCCCATATGTACATGTCATTAAACTTTGTTTGACTTTCTCCTGTTAATCTGTCTCATATCAATTTATTTCTTAGACCAGCCAGAAGAGCCTAGAAGGGTAGAGGAAACTATCTCCTCCCCAACACCAGCAAACAGGTGAAAATAATCCAACATTTCATTATGGCCCCGACACCAGCCTCCTCTCTGAATAAACCCTTAACCAACGCAGAAAAGTATTCATCAATTTTCCCCACTAGATAAGCCGCCTCAAGAAGAGACACAGATGACAAAAAATAAAGCGGCCGGCCAGCTGGGCCAGAAGGAAACACGGCAGCTCTTGGCAGTGTGGGTTTCCTCTGAGAGCTCTGGGACTTCCGGTTGGAGTTCTCAGTTCTTCATATATGGGTATCAACAAGTCACAGCGTAATGGAAACTCATTCTTCCCCTCTGCCTATGACACAGGCAGCAAGAACCCTGGGTGCAATTCAACTCCATCACTGATTAGCTATTGTGGCCTCTAGCAAATGACTCAACCTCTCTGGGCCTCGTTATGTTAACAGAGAACTGTTTTGAGGTTTGAATGAGCTCGTACATGAGAAGTCCTTCACAGTGTGGGTAAAATATTAGTTTTCTTCACTTTTGAAAAAGAGTGCTTAAAAGGTCATGTGGAAGTTGGGGAACAGAAAACCACTGAGGAAGTGATGTTGCCACAACCCTGCAGCAGAATCCATTCTCCAATTCAGGGTTGCAAACATCCAAGCGCTCTAAATTCAGGGCTGTCCCCATGGAACAAAGCAGACAGCAGAAAGGGCCAGAGCCTTTACAGAAGGCCTACCCCCTCCCCTCCACCAACCCTGCAAGAGAAAATGGCTGCAACAAAATGAAATGCTGATGAGTCGGAGAGTCCAGCATTTCTTCCTTCCACAAATATTTACTGAATGCTTACCATGTGCCTGGCCCTGTGGTATGTGGTGAGAAAGCCACAGGCTTCCTCTGTGTCCTGACACCCTTCTAAGGTCAGTCCCTCAGTGATTAGCCTTAGGTCCTGTGCAAACCCCACAAGGAGGCCAAGGGCACTCGCTAATCAATAGGACAGAAACAGACCCTGTGCAAGAGCAGCTGGGTGTTACTTGCCAGGGTGCCCCTCTCCCCCATGGGAACAAATGATTCAGGGTGAAGTAGCCTCATGCCCAGAAAATTTATGAGACTTCAAATGTTTCCCAGAGCCTTATATAATTCTTTACAAAACTGTCTCATACTTGTGAGAAAGCCAAAAGGAGAAGTAATTTAAGCAAATGTTTTCCATCAGTATATTCTTTTTAGGGAAAGGAAGAATTAGTCCTGAGGGCAAAATGAAACATGAATACACTGAAAGTATTTGTCTATTCCTGCATGTATTTGGCTAGAAGTAGAAATTTACATAATACAAAACAACAGAGCATCAAGACACTAGACAAGCAGAACATGAAGCAAGGCCTGTTGAATGATCTTAAGACCTTAAGCTGTGATTTGTTGTGGCTTTATAAATCAGAAATTTAAGTCAGGAAAAAAAATATTTCTCCATGGTACAGCCTAGTTTCCAACCAACCTGGTGATTCTTAGATCCTCCAAACAAATCCTACTGGGAAAATTCTGAAATCCACTGTAGCAGTAGAAGTCAGAAGCAGGTTAACGAAATGAATGTGTACAGCCAGCCAGGACAGCCAGAATCTCATCAGCAAAAAGAACACAAAAGCAAAATAAATACTGCATCAACTCTTCCTAAGTAAGTTAGCAAAAAATGGTATCTGAGAAAAAAAAAATAAAGGAAATATGGTTTGGAATACTATGCAACCATTAAAATTCTATGCAACCTGTTGGCATAAAACATTGTTCACAACAAATTACGTAAAGAGAGAAATTACAAACTAATATGTATAGATGATCCCACTTTTGTCAGTATTTATTGACAAAAAATACTGTAGTATTTTTTGTCAATAGTGTAGATGGAGATGCGTCTATTTCCTTTTATCTACATAGATTCACATATACTCAAAAGTATAGAAGGATAGTCACTTCATGGTTATATTAGTTTCCTATTGCTGCTATAACAAATTACCACAAGCTTGGTGGCTTAAAACAACATAAATTTATTCTCATAACTCGGGAGTCAAAGTCTAAATTCAAGGTATTGGCAGGGATGTGTTCCTTTTGGAGGTTTCAGGAGAATCTGTTTCCTTGCTTTTTCCAGCTTCTCAAGCCCACCCTCCTTCCTTGACTTGTGGCCCTTTTCTCCATCCTCTAAGTCAGCAGTGTAGCATTTTCTCCTCTCTCTGGTCTCCTGCTTCCCTCTTGCAAAGATCCTTGTAAGTACATCAAGGCCACCTGGATGATCCAGGATAATCTCCTTATCTCAAAACCATTACCTTAATCACATCTGCAAAGTCTCTTTTACCGTGTAAAGTAACATATTCACAAATTCTGGGGATTAGGACATGGACATCTTTTGGGGCCGATATTCCACCTACCACATTAACAATGGTTATTCCTGGGTGGTGAGATTATGGGAGATTTTTGTTGTTGTTGATCTCTATTTTCTTTTTCTAAAGTCAACATATATTATTTGTGTAATTTTTAAAAAGAAGTTTGCTGTTTGGGTGACAAATATTCTAAAACTGGATTAAGGTGATAGTTGCACAACTCACAACATTTACTAAAAGTCATCAAATTGTATACTTAAATTGGGTGAATTTTATGGTATATAAATAATACCTCGATAAAGTTGTTAAAAACAAAAACCAAAATCTAATGCACAGTATAGTGAATATAGACAACAATGTTGTCTTATAATCATCAAACTTGCTAATTATCAATTATTCCAACCATCAAAAAGAAATGATAATTATGTACCATGATAGAGGTGCTAATTATCACCACAATGGCAATCACATTACAATATATAAATGTATCAAAATAACATGTACACTTTAAATGTACACAATGTTATATGTCAAATATATTTCAATAAAAACGAAAAACAGGGCTTCCCTGGTGGCGCAGTGGTTGAGAGTCTGCCTGCCAATGCAAGGGACACGGGTTCGAGTCCTGGTCTGGGAAGATCCCACATGCCGCGGAGCAACTAGGCCCGTGAGCCACAATTACTGAGCCTGCGTGTCTGGAGCCTGTGCTCCGCAACAAGAGAGGCCGCGATAGTGAGAGGCCCGCGCACCGCGATGAAGAGTGGCCCCCGCTTGCCGCAACTGGAGAAAGCCCTCGCACAGAAACGAAGACCCAACACAGCCATAAATAAATAAATAAATAAATAAATAAATAAATAAATAAACGAAAAACAAAAAAAGGGGGGTTGCAATTTACTTTCAAATGGCTCAACAAAGAAAAAATGTACTGTAGTTATATATATAAAGCAAATATAGCAAGATGTTGACGATTGGTGAATCTAAGTGGAGTTCACTGTACAGTTCTTTCAACTTTGGTGTAGGTTTTAAATTTTCCAAAAGGAAAAGGAAAGCGGGCAGGGGGAACAAGGAGTAACGACAGAGCATCTCTAGAAACCAGAGTTATTTGAGTATTCGAGCCTGAAGCTAGACTTTAGCTTCTATGCTTTGCCAGAGGCCCTGGTTCCAAGCAGCATGGAAGCATCAGTTAGTGCCTCTCAGTTTAACCTTAGAAGGCAGCCAGCGCTCACCTCTTCCTTCCTCGCCATACCCCAGGTGAGGGGGGACCACGATCCTCCGCTTCTCTCCTATGCAAACGCCGAGTAAACCTTCATCCATCCCGGCAATCACGTAGCCCTGCCCAATGTACGTGTCAAAGGTGCGGTTCCGTGAGTAGCTGGGAAAGAGGAGAAGAGCTTGGTCACGAGGGATACCGCAGCAGCAGTGTAGTTGGTACCATGAGGCAACAGAGCGCAGGGGCCTCCAGACCCCGGAATAGGGTGAACCCTAGAATCTGAGTACAAGCCAGGAAACAGGCTCCCCTGAAATGATGAACAAGGATCCACACACTGCGTGGGAGCTGCCGCCTGCACAAACGCTCCCAGAAACGAGCCCTCCAGCCCTCTGGTTTGGTCAGGTTATGAATGGATGCAGGTTACAAGAAGCAATCACACAGAAATGTAGCTAATGTAAGTCGGACTGTACGCTTGTTGACCATGTCAGGTTAATGAAAAAAGCATCAAGGGGGCCCTTGTCAGAAACTAAGAATTTCTCTGTTATCTCTTGTAAAGAAACAACTTAGAAGTTCTAGAGTCTTCTATTACTCTAACATAAGTTTCAAATGAAAGCCGAAAAAGGAAAAAAAAGAAAGAAAGAAAGAAACTAAGAATTTCTCTAAAGAGGAGAGTATCTGTATATGTGGGACATGAATATTCGGATTGCCAGAAAAGTAGCATATATACTGAGAGCAATCTAACTCTGCAGTGAACTCGCCCTACTGCAATCCATGCTCACCAAGCTACCTCCCGGTGAGTACCTGAATTTCCCAAGTGCCTCCGGTAGGAGCCCCAAGCATTCCACTCAGTGGAGAGATCCAGCCTCTGTATTAATTGCCAACTGAGTCTGATTACTATGAGTTTGGAGAAAACAAAGCCTGATGATTCCAGAATAAAATAATAAAACTTTATTTGCCACTTCAGATACTGAACTCTGAACCACAGTGATCTGTACCCATTACCCACCCCCAGCTGGAGCAGATGTGGCAAAAAGCTTGTCCTGAAAGGGCTAGTCAGTTCCACTGTCACCTCATCAAACACAGCTCATTGCTGACTGTGTCAGAGAAGATGGTCAGCAGTGGGACCAGGGAGATGAAAAGGCAGAGCTGTGAGGGGCTCTTCCTTCTCAACACCCCTCAGGGACCACAAAGCCAAGGGGCGTGAAGAAATGATAGTAACAAATGATTCTCCTCACCCAGGAAGCAGATTTTCTACATAATTATCTGTATTTCATTGTATATGTATGGAAGACCTATGAAATGCATAACTCTGGTTCCCTGTGAAGAGGGGAACTGGGTGACTGATGGACAAGGACAGGGGAAAAATTCTTCATTGTATATTCTTTTATATTTTTAGGATTTTGAACCATATCAATGTATCACAGTAGGAAAAAGTGATGTTTAAAAAGAAAAAGAATATTCTCTATCATACAAATTAAAAAGTTACAATAGCTAAAGGTATGATTGTGGCCCAGGAATAGCTAGATCACTGGAAAACGATAAAAATTCTAGACCAAGACCCAAAAGTGTATACAAGAATTTGGTACATGATCAATGTCAGATTTTAAATGAGTGAGGAAAATACAGTTATTCAATAAAGGGTGTTGGAAAAACTGGCTAACCATCTGGAAAAAACCATTTAGATCCTTACTGTCATACTGAACACCACAATAAATTCCAGATGGATTTAAGATTTAAACATGAAAGCATTTATAAACATGGAGAGAGCCTGCAGAAGCTTTTTAATATTTACTTCGAGTGGTGAAAATGGAAGGGGTTGATGTGAAATTATTACCTTTTATTAAATATCTTTGCATTGTTTCACTTATACAACAAGAACATAATACTTTTTAAGATAAAAATTCTAATAGAGAATATTTTAAAGGATAAAAAAATAAAGCCATTAGAAGAGCAGGAGGAAAATATAGGTGAATATTTATATACTCTAGGGGAAAAAAAACAAGTCCAGGGGCGGGGAGAGACTTTTTAGTAAGTTACTCAAGACAGAATATATAAGAGTTTATATAAGAATAAAGGAAGCCATAAAGGAGAAATGGGATGTATTTAACAACATAAAAGGTTTATATTTAAACAGATCAAAAATCACAACAACCGAAATTAAAATGCAAATAAACAGGCAATATGCTTTCAACAATATGCAACCATAAAAGTGTTAATATCTTTAATGTACAGAGATCTTAAATTAATAAGAAAAGGACAAATACCAATATCCTCAATATAAAAACAGGCAAATACACAAACAGGTAAATCACAAAAGAAAATATCCAAATAGTCAATAAACATTTGAAAGAATTTCAACCTTAATAGCAATCAAAGAAATTCAGATTACAATTATAAAGTTCTATTTTTCTCCTATAAATTGGCAAAGATTATTTTTAAATAATACCCAGTGTTGCTGAGTTTGCAGGGAATGGGGTACTCTTAGTGATGTAAAACCTTCATTGAGGACAACTTGCTACTTATATCAAAAGCTGTAAAAATACACATAACCTTAGACCTAGAAATTCTTCTAGAAATTGATCCCGCGGAAACAATCATATTATTTAAGATTTAGCTACAAAAATAATTATTGCAGTCCCACTTAGAACATCAAAAGATAGAAAATAATAGGGATTGATTACTAAATTAAGGCAAATCTATATAATGGAATATTACTTAGCTCTTAGGATGGATGAGACCCCAGTGTACTAAGATGGAAATCTGTTTGAAACCTAAGAAAACTGTGGTTCCATTAATATGGAAAGAAGTCTGGTATCCACTAGAAAGACGGCTTTTCAGCTAAAAACAAAATTCCAGGGAATAAAAGACAGAACTAAGCTCATATGTGACAAGTAATCACATGCACACACTCTCTCAATTTTTTTTAATAGAAAAAATAAAAACAACTCAAATGTCATCAATGGGGAATGGTTAAATAAATATGGTATAGTCACTCAATGAAACACTACACAGACATAAAAAATGATTTCCCTCTACGCATGAATATGGAAAAATTCCAAGGTGAAGAAAAGCAAGGAGCAGGGGCTTCACTGGTGGCGCAGTGGTTAAGAATCCGCCTGCCAATGCAGGGGACATGGGTTCGAGCCCTGGTCCGGGAGGATCCCGCATGCCGCGGAGCAACTAAGCCCATGCACCACAACTACTGAGCCTGCACTCTAGAGCCCGTGAGCCACAACTACTGAACCCGCATGCCACAACTACTGAAGCCCACGTGCCTAGAGCCTGTGCTCAGCAACAAGAGAAGCCACCGCAATGAGAAGCCCGCGCACCGCAACGAAGAGTAGCCCCTGCTCGCCGCAACTAGAGAAAAGCCCGTGCGCAGCAACGAAGACCCAAGGCAGCCAAAAATAAATTAATTTTTAAAAAAAGCAAGGAGCAGAATAGTGCATATAGTACGTAGCATTATGTTATGTGTATATGTATATAATACATAATGTTATATATGTATGTATATAGTATTCTATATGCTATATACTATAAAGCGGAGGAAATAATATAACAATTGTATTTGCTTATATCTGCTTTAGGAAAAAAATCCACACATTTGAAGAATAAAAAAAGAAACTTATTAATAACAGTGGTTAACTCTAAGTGGCTTGGGGGGAGGGGGATGTGAGGTTGGCAGGGATGGTTGGTACAACATATCTTAACGCATATTTTGTTTTAATTTTGAACCATGAGACTATTGCCTTTTTCCAAAAAATCAAATGAAAAATTTAAAAGAAGGGATCCTCGGAGTAGGAATAATGAATTATGCAAATAAAATTATACCATATAAAAATTCTGTAACGTTTCTGGGTGACTAATTAAACGAGAAGTCTCTTACCTCAGAGAAACAGGTAGATTGCTGTCACTACTTGCTTGCTCTATAGGAAGCTAAAGGAATCCAAACCAACACATGCCACTTGAATGAGCAACACATACCAAACACCTGTTGCCTGCTCACAACTGCAGGCTAAGCCTGATAAACAAAACAAAGCTTTGAATAACAACAGGCTCAGTAATTAGCCTCCGCCCAGCATCCAGACAGTCCCTGCAGCAGATAAGCCATTAAAGTTTGCAAAGTGCTTCTGCCTACCTTCTCTCTTTAATCTAACCATCTTTTTGAGAAAGGTGCTAACAACAGGGAAAAAACTGAAGCTCAGGGAGGTCAAATGCTATCCAAAGTTACACACCTAGTGCACCACACACAGGGACTGGAATCCAGGTCTCCCAGCACCAAGTCTGTTCTCTTCGCATCCTACCGCCTGGACCTGCCTTCTGGTCACTTCCCACCTTGGACCCCAGAGTTGGGTTTATACTTGGATAGCTAAGCACAGTCTAGAGGGATGGTGGGAGTCTAGGGTGAGCCTCTCCTGCTTTCTTGCAGACCCATCTCCCACAGGCCCCAAGGAGACTGTTCTAACAACCTCTGAAGGAATTCAGTATCAGAAAATAGAAACCTATACTGGAGATGAAAATACTAACTCAAAATCAGCACTGACAAGCTATAAACTATATTTAATAAGAGGTTCTGGTAAGTGAAGGACCCTGTTGTTTGCTTACCTGGAATCAAAGAATGTGCCGTCCAGAAGTGTGCCGTTGTAATGATACCTGAGAAAGTCCCCCCTTTGACTTTGCCGCTCACAGTTTTCAGGTACTACCTTATTCTCAATGGAAATGCCATCCTTGGGGTTATGGAGGTCCAATAATGCAACATCAAACACCAGAGATGCCTGTCCAGGAATGTCTTTCCCTAGAGTGGAATGAAGGAAGATGATGAAATCAGGACACAAGATTTAGGAAGTATCAGTATTTTAACTACAATTCAACACCCACTGCGTTGGTGTTACACATTCCTTGAAGTTTCCAAGCCAAGGAAACAAATGTTCTTCCACATCTTGGGTGGTCCCCCATGGTGTCTAACCGTGCTGTCTCACCATGGTGTCCAACCGAAGGCTGGCAGGTATAATTTGAAGCCTGACTTCCTCAGAAAAAGGAGCAAACCGATAATAATGACACGGAGAATACTGTGACCACATTTTCTATGCTTGTGCTTGCAAATCAAGGCTCTGTGTGAGTGGTTATATACCCACATGCAAACCCCAATACATACCTCTGTGGGTTTCTGTTTGTATACAGATGCAAATCACAGACATTCCAAAGCTTGGATCTGGTTCTGGAGAACACTACATAGACTTGTTCTTTGAAACTCACAGACAATTTTTTAAAAATTTATTTTATTGAGTATAGTTGTTTTACAATGTTGTGTTAATTTCTCCAGTACAGCAAAGTGATTCAGTTATACATATATATATATTCTTTTTTTTTAATAGATCGTTATTGGAGTATAATTGCTTTACAATGTTGTGTTAGTTTCTGCTGTATAACAAATTGAATCAGCCATATGCATACATATATCCTCATATCCCCTCCCTCTTGCGTCTCCCTCCCACCCTCCATATCCCACCCCTCTAGGTGGTCACAAAGCACCAAGCTGATCTCCCTGTGCTATGTGGCTGCTTCCCACTAGCTATCTATTTTACATTTGGTAGTGTATATATGTCCATGCCACTCTCTCACTTCGTCCCGGCTTACCCTTCCCCCCCCCCCCGTGTCCTCAAGTCCATTCTCTACATCTGAGTCTTTATTCCTGTCCTGCCCCTAGATTCTTCAGAACCTTTTTTTTTTTTATTCCATATATATGTGTTAGCATATGGTATTTGTTTTTCTCTTTCTAACTTACTTCACTCTGTAGGAGAGACTCTAGGTCCATCCACCTCACTACAAATAACTCAGGTTCGTTTCTTTTTATGGCTGAGTAATATTCCATTGTATATATGTGCCACATCTTCTTTATCCATTCATCTGTCGATGGACACTTAGGTTGCTTCCATGCCCTGGCTATTGTAAATAGTGCTGCAATGAACATTGTGGTACATGACTCTTTTTGAATTATGGTTTTCTCAGGGTATATGCCCAGTAGTGGGATTGCTGGGTCATATGGTAGTTCTATTTTTAGTTTTTTAAGGAACCTCCATACTGTTCTCCATAGTGGTCATATCAATTTACATTCCCACCAACAGTGCAGGAGGGTTCCCTTTTCTTCACAACCTCTGCAGCATTTATTGTTTGTAGATTTTTTGATGATGGCCATTCTGACCAGTGTGAGGTGATACCTCATTGTAGTTTTGATTTGCATTTCTCTAATGATTAGTGATGTTGAGCATTCTTTCATGTGTTTGTTGGCAATCTGTATATCTTCTTTGGAGAAATGTCTATTTAGGTCTTCTGCCCATTTTTGGATTGGGTTGTTTGTTTTTTTGATATTGAGCTGCCTGAGCTGCTTGTATATTTTGGCAATTAATCCTTTGTCAGTTGCTTCATTTGCAAATATTTTCTCCCATTCTGAGGGTTATGTTTTCATTTTGTTCATGGTTTCTTTTGCTGCACAAAAGTTTTTAAGTTTCATTGGGTCCCATTTGTTTATTTTTGTTTTTATTTCCATTTCTCTAGGAGCTGGGTCAAAAAGGATCTTGCTATGATTTATGTCATAGAGTGTTCTGCCTATGTTTTCCTCTAACAGTTTTATAGTGTCTGGCCTTACATTTACGTTTTAATCCATTTTGAGTTTATTTTTGTGTATGGTGTTAGGGAGTGTTCTAATTTCATTCTTTTACATGTAGCTGTCCAGTTTTCCCAGCACCACTTACTGAAGAGACTGTCTTTTCTCCATTGGATATTCTTGCCTCCTTTATCAAAAATAAGGTGACCATAGGTACATGGGTTTATCTCTGGGCTTTCTATCCTGTTCCATTGATCTATATTTCTGTGTTTGTGCCAGTACCATCCTGTCTTGATTACTGTAGCTTTGTAGTATAGTCTGAAGTCAGGGAGCCTGATTCCTCCAGCTCCGTTTTTTTTTTCACAAGATTGCTTTGGCTATTCGGGGTCTTTTGTGTTTCCATACAAATTGTGAAATTTTTTGTTCTAGTTCTGTGAAAAATGCCAATGGTAGTTTGATAAGGATTGCATTGAATCTGTAGATTGCTTTGGGGAGTATAGTCATTTTCACAATGTTGATTCTTCCAATCCAAGAACATGATATATCTCTCCATCTGTTTGTATCATCTTTAATTTCTTTCATCAGTGTCTTATAGTTTTCTGCATACAGGTCTTTTTTCTCCTTGGGTAGGTTTATTCCTAGGTATTTTATTCTTTTTGTTGGAATGGTAAATGGGAGTGTCTCCTTAATTTCTCTTTCAGATTTTTCATCATTAGTGTATAGGAATGCAAGAGATTTCTGTGCATTAATTTTGTATCCTGCTACTTTACCAAATTCATTGATTAGCTCCAGTAGTTTTCTGGTAGCATCTTTAGAATTCTCTAAGTACAGTATCATGTCATCTGCAAACAGGGACAGTTTTACTTCTTTTCCGATTTGGATTCCTTTTATTTCTTTTTTTTTTCTCTGATTGCTGTGGCTATAACTTCCAAAACTATGTTGAATGATAGTGGTGAGAGTGGGCAACCTTGTCTTGTTCCTGATCTTAGTGGAAATAATTTCAGTTTTTCACCATTGAGAACGATGCTGGCTGTGGGTTTGTCATATATGGCCTTTATTATGTTGAGATAAGTTCCCTCTATGCCCACTTTCTGGAGGGTTTTTATCATAAATGGGTGTTGAATTTTGTTGAAAGCTTTTTCTGCATCTATTGAGATGATCATATGGTTTTTATCCTTCAATTTCTTAATATGGTGTATCACATTGATTGATTTGCACATATTGAAGAATCCTTGCGTTCCTGGGATTTTGTTGAGGATTTTTGCATCTATGTTCGTCAGTGATACTGGCCTGTAGTTTTCTTTTTTTGTGACATCTTTGTCTGGTTTTGGTATAAGGGTGATGGTGGCCTTGTAGAATGAGTTTGGGAGTGTTCCTCCCTCTGCTATCTTTTGGAAGAGTTTGAGAAGGATAGGTGTTAGCTCTTCTCTAAATGTTTGATAGAATTCGCCTGTGAAGCCATCTGGTCCTGGGCTTTTGCTTGTTGGAAAATTTTTAATCAGAGTCTCAATTTCAGTGCTTGTGATTGGTCTGTTTATATTTTCTATTTCTTCCTGGTTCAGTCTCAGAAGGTTGTGCTTTTCTAAGAATTTGGCCATTTCTTCCAGGTTGTCCATTTTATTGGCATAGAGTTGCTTGTAGTAATCTCTCATGATCCTTTGTATTTCTGCAGTGTCAGTTGTTACTTCTCCTTTTTCATTTCTAATCCTGTTGATTTGAGTCTTCTCCCTTTTTTTCTTGATGAGCCTGGCTAATGGTTTATCAATTTTGTTTATCCTCTCAAAGAACCAGCTTTTAGTTTTATGATCTTTGCTATCGTTTCCTTCATTTCTTTTTCATTTATTTCTGATCTGATCTTTATGATTTCTTTCCTTCTGCTAACTTTGGGGTTTTTTGTGTGTTCTTCTTTCTCTAATTGCTTTAGGTGTAAGGTTAGGTTATTTTTTTGAGATGTTTCTTGTTTCTTGAGGTAGGATTGTATTGCTATAAACTTCCCTCTTAGAATTGCTTTTGCTGCATCTCATAGGTTTTGGGTTGTCGTGTGTTCATTGTCATCTGTTTCTATGTATTTTTTGATTTCCTCTTTGATTTCTTCAGTGATCTCTTGGTTATTCAGTAGCGTATTATTTAGCCTCCATTTGTTTGTATTTTTTTCAGTTTTTTTCTTGTAACTGATATCTAGTCTCATAGCGTTGTGGTTGGAAAAGATACTTGATACAATTTCAATTTTCTTAAATTTACCAAGGCTTGATTTGTGACCCAAGATATGATCTATCCTGGAGAATGTTCCATGAGCACTTGAGAAGAATGTGTATTCTGTTGTTATTGGTTGGAATGTCCTATAAATATCAATTAAGTCCATCTTGTTTAATGTATCATTTAAAGCTTGTGTTTCCTTATTTATTTTCATTTTGGATGATCTGTCCATTGGTGAAAGTGGGGTGTTAAAGTCCCCTACTATGATTGTGTTACTGTCGATTTCCCCTTTTATGGCTGTTAGTATTTGCCTTATGTATTGAGGTGCTCCTATGCTGGGTGCATAAATATTTACAATTGTTATATCTTCTTCTTGGATTGATCCCTTGATCATTATGTAGTGTCCTTCTTTGACTCTTGTAATAGTCTTTGTTTTAAAGTCTATTTCGTCTGATATGAGAATTGCTACTCCAGCTTTCTTTTGATTTCCATCTGCATGGAATATCTTTTTCCATCCCCTCACTTTCAGTCTGTATGTGTCCCTAGGTCTGAAGTGGGTCTCTTGTAGACAATATATATACAGGTCTTGTTTTTGTATCCATTCAGCCAGTCTGTGTCTTTTGGTTGGAGCATTTAATCCATTTACCTTTAAGGTAATTATCGATATGTATGTTCCCATTACCATTTGCTTAATTGTTTTGGGTTTGTTTTTGTAGGTCTTTTCCTTCTCTTGTGTTTCCTGCCTAGAGAAGTTCCTTTAGCATTTTTTGTAAAGCTGGTTTGGTGGTGTTGAATACTCTTAACTTTTGCTTGTCTGTAAAGGTTTTAATTTCTCCATCGAATCTGAATGAGATCCTTGCGGGGTAGAGTAATCTTGGTTGTAGGTTTTTCCCTTTCATCACTTTAAATATGTCCTGTCACTCCCTTCTGGCTTGCAGAGTTTCTGCTGAAAGATCAGCTGTTAAGCTTATGGGGATTCCCTTTATGTTATTTGTTGCTTTTCCCTTGCTGCTTTTAATATTTTTTCTTTGTATTTAATGTTTGGTAGTTTGATTAATATGTGTCTTGGCATGTTTCTCCTTGGCTTTATCCTGTATGGGACTCTCTGTGCTTCCTGGAGTTGATTGACTATTTCCTTTCCCATGTTAGGGAAGTTTTCAACTATAATCTCTTCAAATATTTTCTCAGTCCCTTTCTTTTTCTCTTCTTCTTCTAGGACCCCTATATTTTGAATGTTTGTGTGCTTAATCTTGTCCCAGAGGTCTCTGAGACTGTCCTCAATTCTTTTCATTCTTTTTTCTTTATTCTGCTCTGCAGTAGTTATTTCCACTATTTTATCTTCCAGGTCACTTATCCGTTCTTCTGCCTCAGTTATTCTGCTATTGATTCCCTCTAGAGAATTTCTAACTTCATTTATTGTGCTGTTCGTCATTGTTTGCTCTTTAGTTCTCCTAGGTCTTTGTTAAATGTTTCTTGTATTTTCTCCATTCTATTTCCAAGATTTTGGATCATCTTTACTATCATTACTCTGAATTCTTTTTCAGGTAGACTGCATATTTCCTTTTCATTTGTTTGGTCTAATGGGTTTTTACTTTGCTCCTTCATCTGCTGCGTATTTCTCTGTCTTCTCATTTTGCTTAACTTACTGTGTTTGGGGTCTCCTTTTTGCAGGCTGCAGGTTCGTAGTTCCTGTTGTTTTTGGTGTCTGTCCCCAGTGGGTGAGGTTGGTTCACTGGGTTGTGAGGCTTCCTGGTGGAGGGGACTGGTGCCTGTGTTCTGGTGGATAAGTCTGGATCTTGTCTTTCTGGTGGGAAGGACCACATCCGGTGGTGTGTTTTGAGGTGTCTGTGAACTTATTATGATTTAGGCAGCCTCTCTGCTAATGGGTGGGGTTGTGTTCCTGTCTTTCTAGTTGTTTGGCATGGGGTGTCCAGCACTGTAGCTTGCTGGTCGTTGAGTGGAGCTGGGTCTTAGCGTTGAGATGGAGATCTCTGGGAGAGCTCTTGCCGATTGATATTACGTGGGGCCTGGAGGTCTCTGGTGATCCAATGTCCTGAACTCGGCTCTCCCACCTCAGAGGCTCAGGCCTGACACCTGGCTGGAGCACCACAACCCTGTCAACCACACGGCTCTTTTGCTAGTTTCTGTCCTTGTTCCACACATATAGGTTTTTTCCTTCATATCATTCAGTCTTGCTAAAGTTTTGGGGTCATCTCGGAGATCAATCTGAGTCCCTGTTAGTGTTGGAGGGTCTCCTGCAGAGGCAAGGGGTGGCTGTGGCTTACTGTGGGGACAAGGACACTGGCAGCAGAAGTTCTGGGAAGTACTCCTTGGTGTGAGCTCTACCAGAGTCCCTCACAACCAATTTTTTTTTTTATAAATTTATTTATTTATTTATTTTTATTTTTGGCTCGTTGGGTCTTCGTTGCTGTGTGCGGGCTTTCTCTAGTTGCGGTGAGTGGGGGCTACTCTTCATTGCAGTGCGTGGGCTTCTCATTGCGGTGGCTTCTCTTGTTGTGCAGCACAGGCTCTAGGCACGTGGGCTTCAGTAGTTGTGGCACACGGGCTCAGTAGTTGTGGCTCGCAGGATCTAGAGCGCAGGCTCAGTAGTTGTGGCGCACAGGCTTAGCTGCTCTGTGGTATGTGGGATCTTCCCGGACCAGGGCTCGAACCCATGTCCCCTGAACTGGCAGGCAGATTCTTAACCACTGCGCCACCAGGGAAGTCCCCCAATTTTTCAAAGAGGCAAAAATTCAATCCTTTAAGTGCATCCAAAACAAGATATAAGTAAAACTAAAGTTAGCTGAGATAAGAGGGGAAAAAATGGCACCCACAATCCAAAACATAAATCGCCTTCAAATCGTTTCTATTTCACTTCAGGATGGTATTGCTTCTCATGGATGTTCCTAACAGTGAGGATTTATTGAATATGTGCAACACGATAATCCACATGAAGAGATTATTGGGCACTAGCTCTTCCTGCAAAGATCAACATCAACCAATAAGTAACTCTAAATCCAGGACTCTGGGATAAAAGGAAGTTAGTTACCTGACGAACCACTTACCTCAACACCCTTACTTGCCATTTGTTATGTCATGCAAAGGAGAAGGCCTAGACAAGTGAACCACAGGGCATGCCAAGCCTGTGCTCCTTCAACTGGCTCTTTGGCAGAGCCCACCCCTCTGTCTCCTTCCCCTCAGAGGAATGGTGAAATCTGCTGAAAGCAGGCTGCTGAGTCAGCCTCTGGATCACCAGGTGTGGTTAATCCCTGAAATGCAGGTGTGGGTGTGGGAGGGTGTGTGATAGAATGTTAATCTTTTTTACTTTTCTGTATCTTTTAATTTAATAGAAAACAGAAAGCCTTACAGTAACCCCAGGGTTTAAATTTTTCTAGCATTATTATGTACTACCTGAATATTTGGGTTTTTTTATAACAACTTTATTGAGATATAATTCCCATACTATACAATTCACCTGTTTAAATTTATACCTGGATAGCTGAGCACAGTGTCAAAGTATAAAGCATTTAAAAATAACTATTTTAAATAAACTATTTATTTTAAATATTTAAATTATTTATTATTTATTAAAAATAAATAAATAACATTCCTCACATCAGGCTAGGCATCTAGCTTTATTTGGTACCTCATATGCATGTGGATGATGACAAAAGGATTTGGGAGACAAGGGGAATGAACTTCCACTAGCCAAGGATGAGAGAGTTTGAGTAGTGATAAGAATAATAACATATCTTGGGGAGGGGAGAATTAAGATATATTTGTGGCAGTTATTTTCAAGTTTTATATTTTTCTTTTAGCAGGTTTTTAAAGAAACTGTCTGCAGATTCCCAGTAATAAAAGTGGAGATCGACAGGAGAGAAGGCTAACCTCTCCTCCTGCTCTGTAGACCTAGAGCCAGAAAACATAGCTTGGAAAACATTATATTAGGGGGTTATTAGAAGTTGGGTATCGCTGTCAGTAAGCTTCTTAAATAGCATCACATTTTCTTTTTTTTTTCCTTTTCTTTTCGTTTTTTTTTTTTTTTTTGGCCACACGGCTTGTGGGATCTTAGTTCCCTGACCAGGGATGGAACCCATGCCCCTGCACTGGAAGCATGGAGTCTTAACCACTGGACCACCAGGGAAGTCCTGAGATGTCTTACTTAAGAACAACAATGAGGGTGGTATGAATTGGGAGATTGGGATTGACATATATACACTATTGATACTATGTATAAAATAGATAACTAATGAGAACCTACTGTATAGCACAGGGAACTCTACTCAGTACTCTGTGGTGACCTAAATGGGAAGGAAATCCGAAAAAGAGGGGACATATGTATACGCATAGCTGATTCACTTTGCTGTACAGTAGAAAGTAACACAACATTGTAAAGCAACTATACTCAAATAAAAAAAAAATTTTAATAAAATAAAATAAAATAGTGCTAGGTGGAAAAAAAAAGAAAAAGAACAACAATGACCATGAATAGGTGGAGATTTCTGCAACTTACTCATCAGACAGCAAATGATTTAGACTAGCACCATCCAAATAGAACTTTCTGCAGTGATGGAAATGCTCTGTATCTGCCCTGTCCAGTATAGCAGCCCTTGGCAACAAGTGGCTTTTAAGTACATGAACTGTGGCAGTGTGACCAAGGTACAGAATTTAAAGTTTTATTTAACCTAATGTAAATGTAAATAGCTATATGTAGCTAGTGGCTACCATATTGGACACTGCAAGTCTAGACCAAAAGCTCTGGTGGGTTCCACACAGTAAGTTAAATTAACCACTGCAAAAGAAATAAAGACAGATGAGAGTGGCTCGAAGAATGAGAAGGACTTACCATCTCCATCTTCTCCATAGGCCAGAAAAGGAGGTATGGTGATGATGCGCTTTTCTCCCACACACATCCCCAACAGCCCTTTGTCCATTCCAGGAATCAGCCAGCCAATTCCCACATATGTGTCATATGTTTTCATGCGATTGTGACTGAAAACCAATGAGAAAGGGGAAAAGTTCCATACCATGAGGGCATTTCCAATTCATCCTTCAAAAGGTTTTTCTTACCCAAAACTCAGCTACCAATGAACTCATACCCATCCCTGGAGAAAAAACATGTATACATCTTTGTTCCCAATCACAGAGCAGTTGGGAATAAATCCCTTTTCTGATTTCTCCATGGGCATAAAAAAGCGGATGAGAGAGAAAGAACTAAGGGGCATTTCAATGATACTACCACGAATGGCGGGACTTACCTCGAATCAAACAGTGTCCCATCCAAGAACGTTCCATTGTAGTGGTACCTAACAAAATCAGACACCTGGATGGTCCGAGGGCAACTGGGGGGCTTGACGTAAGTGTGAATCTGAACCTGATCTTCCGAATTCCAAATATCCATCAGAAGTATATCAAAATGAAGCACTGAATCTGGGGGGATCACACCAGCTAGAAAATAAAGAGGGTTCACACTGAGAAGCTGCTGCCTTTTGGGCCAGACAAATAAACACCTAGGATGCTGCCAAGGTGAATGGAAGCCAAAAGGGCTCAAGAGGTCACATACAATTCCAAAATGAGCCACGTTCCCTCCTTCTTTTGTCCAAATGAAAAAAAAAAATTTTTTGGCCGCACCCTGTGGCTTGCGGGATCTCAGTCCCCTGACCAGGGATTGAACCCAGGCCATGGAAGTGAAAGCCCAGAATCCTAACCACTAGGCCACCAGGGAACTCCCTCCAAATGAAATTTAAAGAAAAGAGAAAAAACACAAAAATTTCCTCTCAGCAAGGATAACATTCAGTACATCTGTGTTAATAACACTTCTTTCATATCTAGAATAAATAAACTTTTAAGATGAAATTTTAGCTGTGTGTGTGTGCTCACAGCTTCTCATTTTCCCCTACCCGAAGCTTCCAAAGACTCTAGTCTGCCTGACTGAAGAGCCTGCAAATGTTCTGGTGGTTTCGGCAGATGTGTTTACAAGCACAGAACAAACACTTACAAACTCCTTCACTTCCGTAGGCCAGCTTTGGGGGGATCTTCACAAAACGCCTCTCATTTACACACATCCCGACCAGAGCTTGGTCCATCCCTGCAATCAGTTGTCCTTTTCCCACAAACACGTTGAAAGTGGAGTCTCTGTCATAGCTGAAGACCCAAAAGGTAGGGAGAGAGAAGGAAAAGTATAAATAATCCTTCCCTTAGTGAAACTAACCTGTAAAAATGTACCCATGGACAGAGTGAGGTCACTGCAAAGTAAAAAGCCCACAGAGGAGTTACTGATGCAGGAAATATCTTCATTGGACAGTACTTGCAGGGTTGGAATTTTTTAATTACCTTGAATATTGCCAGCAAATCTAGTCAGATAAGCATCAGCATAACTCTCTCTAGAAAAAAATATATGTTGTTTGTTGTGAAATATCTACCAATTCTTCCATTAAAAAAAAAAATCGTTTACTCCATTTCTATGTGATTGGTACCTAACAGCAACATCACAGATACTCATGTGCAAATTAACACTAATTTTCTTTTTTTTTCTTTTAAGTCAATAAGTTAAACAAAGAGGCAGCGTGGTGTAGCAGGAAGTGCACTTAAACTCTCTTAATCTCAGTTTCCTCCACTGCAAAATGTGAGTGATGATAATAGCCATCACAAGATCCGTACCATAAAACAATGTGAAAAGTACTCTGAAACCCTAAGGGTTATGCCAATATTACTATACATAATTATTGCAGGTGATAGAAAGTCTGATGTAGTGTTGAAATCACTAATACATGTGTTTCAAAGGCTGACTGGTGATGGCCTTTAGTAGGAAAATAAATATTGGAATCATGGCTATGATCCAAGCTCTCATCCTCTTCCATGTCAAACTTAGCAACAACAAGGGGGTGCCAATTAGGATACTATGCTAGGGGCTTTGGGGGATATAAAAACGTCCAAGGCATGGACTTTGCCTACAAGTACCTTATATACTGGCAGAGACACCTACAGAGTTTTAGACCTACAGTAGCCTTTTATAATGAAAGACCTACAGAGCTTAGAGTTTATAAGAAACTAAACACTGGATAAATAACTAAACACTGAAATAACTTAAGCAAGTTAGGCAAGGACATATAATAAAATGCTCTATGGCCATTTTAAAATAACAGATCTCTGCTATAGGATGTACTATAGCATTACTATACATGACTATAGTATAGTATGTATAGATTACTATACATGGACTATAGTTAATAATAATGTGTTGCAGGCTGACATTAGGTGGACAGTGTTAAGAATCCACCTGCCAATGCAGGGGGCACAGGTTCGAGCCCTGGTCCGGGAAGATCCCACATGCTGCGGAGCAACTAAGCCCGTGTACCACAACTACTGAGCCTGCACTCTAGAGCCCGCAAGCCACAACTACCGAGCCCGAGTGCCACAACTACTGAAGCCCATGAACCTAGAGCCCATGCTCTGCAACAAGAGAAGCCACCGCGATGAGAAGCCTGCACACCGCAACGAAGAGTAGCCCCCACTCGCCGCAACTAGAGAAAGCCTGCGCACAGCAACGAAGACCCAACACAGCCAAAAATAAAAAATTAATTAATTTTTAAAAATAATAATAATATTGTGTTGCATATTCAAAGTTGCCAAGAAAGTAAATCTTAAAAGTTATCATTGGGACTTCCCTGGTGGCACAGTGGTTACGAATCCACCTGCCTAAATTGATACAGCCACTATGGAGAACAGTATGGAGGTTCCTTAAAAAACTAAAAATAGAACTACCATATGACCCAGCAATCCCACTACTGGGCATATACCCTGAGAAAACCATAATTCAAAAAGAGTTGTGCACCACAATGTTCACTGCAGCACTATTTACAATAGCCAGGACATGGAAGCAACCTAAGTGTCCATCGACAGATGAATGGATAAAGAAGATGTGGCACATATATACAATGGAATATTACTCAGCCATAAAAAGAAATGAAATTGAGTTATTTGCAGTGAGGTGGATGGACCTAGAGCCTGTCATACAGAGTGAAGTAAGTCAGAAAGAGAAAAACAAATACCATATGCTAACACATATATATGGAATCTAAAAAAAAAAAGGTTCTGAAGAACCTAGGGGCAGGACAGGAATAAAGACGCAGACGTAGAGAATGGACTTGAGGACACGGGGAGGGGGAAGGGGAAGCTGGGACGAAGTGAGAGAGTGGCATGGACTTACATACATTACCAAATGTAAAATAGATAGCTAGTGGGAAGCAGCCACATAGCACAGGGAGATCAGCTTGGTGCTTTGTGACCACCTAGAGGGGTAGGATAGGGAGGGTGGGAGGGAGGGAGACGCAAGAGGGAAGAGATATGGGGATATATGTATATGTATAGCTGATTCACTTTGTTATAAAGCAGAAACTAACATACCATTGTAAAGCAATTATACTCCAATAAAGATGTTAAAGAAAAAAGAATCCACCTGCCAATGCAGGGGATACGGGTTCGAGACCTGGCTGGGGAAGATCCCACATGCCGCAGAGCAACAAAGCCCGTGCGCCACAACTACTGAGCCTGCGCTTTAGAGCCTGTGAGCCACAACTACTGAAGCCCACGTGCCTAGAGCCTGTCCTCCACAGCAAGAGAAGCCACCACAATGAGAAGCCCGCGAACCACAACGAAGAGTAGCCCCCACTCGCCACAATTAGAGAAAGCCCGCATGCAGCAGTGAAGACCCAACACAGCCAAAAAAAAAAAAGTTACCATCACAAGAAAAAAATTTTTTGTAACTCTGCATGGTGATGGATGTTAACTACACTTATTGTGGTGATCATTTTGCAATATATACAAATATCAAATCATTATGTTGTACACCTAAAGCTAATATAATACTATATGTCAATTATACCTCAATAAAAAAAAATTTTTAACATTTCTATTCATTGGCATAGAAGGACATACACATGAAGAGAAAAGTGTAGGTTACAGAGCCACATATAAAATAATCCCATTTTGAATTTACATATACAGATGCATGTGAAAAATCCACAAGGTGACACGTGAAAATATTACCAATAGTAATCTATGGGTAGGAGATTTCAGGTGACGATTTGTCTTCTCTTTAATTCTCTCTTAATTTCAAAATGATCACGGAATACATGTTCACAGGTTTCACTTCATGGATTCGACCAACTGGCAATTGAAAATATTTTTTCAAATTTCAGATTGTTCCAAAAAGCAAAAACCTGAATTTGCTGAACACTGGCAACTATTTACATAGCATTTACATTGTATTCGGTATCAGAAGTAATCTAGAGATGATTTAAAGTATACAGGAGGATGTGCCTTGGTTATATGCAAATACTACACCGTTTTCTATAAGGGACTTGAGTATCTGAAGATTTTGGTATCCAAAGGGGTCCTGGAACCAATGCCCCATGGATACCGAGAGACGACTGTACTTGTGTAATAAAATGTTAAGGGCTGTTGGAATCTACCTGCCCTTCACTTGGTAAATTACTTCTACATTTTCCTCATTTTCCTTAATGAACAGCTTGGGAGAGCAGCACAGTCTACCTAACCACCCATCAGGTCATCTTCCTCAGACCTGCCCTCTCCTTCCCTTTCTCCTCCTAGTTTTACAGTCCGTTTCACAGCCTTCCTTTCTCCAAGGTCAGTGAACAGAAAGCAAATGTCCAAGTTCTGGCTGACAAGCCAGAGAACAAAAGCACATCATCAGCTTTGTGCCAAAGTCGGCTCTAGCCTCCACCCTCTGTCTCCGGGGGACGGAAACCCAACTTGGGGAATGCCAGCTCTTCAGTTTCACTTGGCTGGGGCTTTGCCACACCCTGAACCATCATCAAACTGGAGGATTTATGGACCAGAATTCAGGCTTCGAAGACTTCCCAGGCACGGAACTTTATATTTTTCATCCACAGAACCCAAATTTAACGGGAGTTTTTAATAATAACTACTATTTAGAGAGCGTTTATTATGTGTCAGGCACAGGGGTAACCTAAGCTTTTCTATACGCTACCTCATTTAATCCTCATACAACACCTGAAGGTAAGTGCTGATACTCAGGCTCCTGGGAGGTGAAAAAATTTCCCAAGCTCACAAAGTTAGCCAAGTGGGAAAGAAAGCTAGAACCCAGGACTATCTGACTCTTACCCTCCACGCACAGGGCCTCCCTAGATGATGTATAAAAACTGGTATGGCCTCGCAGTATTAATTTATTCATTTGATGACTGCCTAAGCAACACGCTAAAAACAAAAAGCATCTTTCCAAAAGATAATGTATAATTCACATACATGAGAAACTAACAAGCAAGGCCAGTTTTGTCTACAGCTGAAAACTCTGACCATCTGGAAAAATAAAGTTGTTCTCAGCAAGTCTGTGCTGATCAGTACAACTGGAACAAATTCATACGCAGGGTCCAGCCAGAAGCTGGTCATGAAAATTATTTCTGCAAGTGCTGGAATTAGTCCTTATTCAGCCTGTCCCAGTATCGGGCTGATGTGCAGATGTCCCAATCGAGGTCCTGCAGGAAAGAGATGACAGGCACAAACTAGGCAGCTCCAGGACACTTTAATAAAGGGGCTGTGTGCAGGGTGCAGAGAAACAATTAAGGGACAATGCAGTACCTCTGGGGACCAGAAGGGAGTGCTGTTGTCACACCCGGACCTGAAGGATCCAGGAATAGAGAGGGAGCTCAGAGCACCTGACAGAAGCTAAGCTAGGACCTTTGGTCTAGGGACACAGCCCATGTGATGACTCTATAGGCAGGAAGCCAGAGGAATAAATATCTCCACCTCACTCTCCTCCCTCCCTCTGATCTCCTGCTGATGTCCCATTGGCTGAACCCAACCACAAGCCAGACTACAAGGGGTCACTGATATAACCCATACTATGCACAGGTAGTCCATATAGGTCAACCTCCCAGAGCAAAAAGCAAGTGGAACAGGGGTAGAGTGGACCTAGAAAGGCAAATGGAAATTATCCAGCACATCCAACACCCCCTCTCCTCTCCACCAGCTTATTTTTTCTCCCCTGCTCATTCACTGCTGTAGACCCTTTGATTGCTGCCCCTGACACTTCTACCTTCCTCTGCCCCAATCGGGGTATGGGAGGTGGCTGCAGCACCCTCCAGTGATGCTCTTCCAGCTGATCAGCTCAAGGACCACTGCGACAGGAGACATCACGTAACACCCATCATATTCAACTCACTCAAATTCAACTCACTCATCTGCTACAAACAAGCATACACTGCCTTGCGCTTATTCCTCAAGATAGGTAACTATCCCTGTGGCTGCGTTCTTAAAGCATAAATACTGTGGCTCTACTTCTAAATGCAGGTTTCAACCTGCAGTGAGGATGAACTTTAAAAAGAACATACGGCAAACTGAACACACCCCCTTCTCTAGAGCCCCCAAAGCCCATTCCTAGCCAAGCTCCTAAGCTCTTTTTTTAAAAAGGACTGAGGAAACCAGAGCGGAGACCCTTGCTGTCAAGAGATGGCAACATTTTGGAAGATGGAAAGGGAACGGAGGGGCAGAAACTGACCTAGAAGGGAAGAAACAGAATCTAGGTGTATGCAAAAGGGGATCTGGTCAAGGGTGGACGCTGTGTGCCTCCTAGAGCCTGCGGAGGCCGCAGGGCAGAAGGAAACCTGGAGCATCAAAGTCCGAATTCAGAGCAGCTACCTCATGCCAGAGTCCCTTCCCCACTCTTAGCGGCTTGGTAACTATAATTTTAAGCTTTATGGAATTATTTAACTGCTTTTAAAACTCTGTGCATCTGTATTGCTTTAAAAATTAAATTAATTTTAAAACATTTTGCCAAAAATTGACATGCATGTATACTACTTGTTGCTGAGATTATTCTGATCTCAGAGCCAGAAATGAAGTTAAAGTGGCCATTACAAAGGGAAGAGAGAATGGCCCTATGGTTAGCAGAGCTGAAGCCCTGATCAACTATGAAAGGAAAAGACAGCTTGCTCTAAATGCCAATTTTAGATTCAGTTTAGACAAACAATAACCAAATACATTACTCCCCCTTGCACCTTTATTGAGGTATAATGGACGAATAAAAAGTGCGTATATTTAAGGTGTATAACTTGATGTTTTGATACATCGTGAAATAATTGTCACAATCAAGCTAATTAACATATCCATTACCTCACATAGTTACCATTTTCTTTTTCTTTTTGTAGTAAGGACACTTAAGAATTACATTCGTAGCAAATGTCAAGTACACAATACAGTATTATTAACTATATTCACACTGCTGTACATTAGACTGAATAAATTTCTTTTGAACATTAAAAAGACTGCCATATTTTGAGAATTCATAACAGAAGGGAAGCAAGTTAATAAAGAGTCAGTCGATTGGGCATGGGAACCGCCTTCTGGTGTCTCAAAGTTGGTCAGATGGCTGGCTTACACGGGACGTGCTTGACATGAGGACTGTGGTCCTTGCCAAAGCCCTTGGTGAATGAGACTAGAACATTCATGAAATGCACAAAAGCAGAAACTCACCTCCTAGCTGGATGCCTAGCCCTGGGATGACACAGCTGAGATTCAACACACTCCCCAGGCTGAATTCCACTGCTGAGCTTGGGCCCAACTCAAGGGAGGGAGGCCAAGTCTGATGTTTCTGCCTCCCACCTCCCTCCCCACACCTCTTGCTCCCAAAGGTGACTCTGGGCTACCCAGACCCTTTGCCCAAGAGTATCTTCCTCAAACAACCACCTCTACCGCAGCTAATGAGCCCTGGCAGGGGGGAAAGGCAAGCCATTAATGATCCGGCAGACTACCTGTCTGCTACCCAGATGGAAAAATGAGAGGAAGAGAGAGAAGGTGAGGGAGAAAAGAGGAGCGAGTAGGAGTGCAGAGGAAGGAAAGGAGAGAACGTATCTATTCACACCTCCACGGAGGGTCAGACCCTGACATGCAAGCGGCTGGCTTGGATGGTCTTTGGTGCATTAAAATATCATTAAAAGAAAAGTTTTGCAAAGGAAAGTAAAATCGTTACATTGCTATTGTGGATTTTTGCTTTTAAGCAACTGCACAAGTTAAAATGTCAGCTCTCTATAAATAATTCTTATTTTACACAAGTTCTCAGCCCAGCAAAATATAGCCAACTTAAATAATCAATATGAATGTATAGTTACTTGCAATGACCCACAAATGAAAATTAAAAGCAATGCCATTAATGCAGTGGTTAAGAATCTGCCTGCCAATGCAGGGGACATGGGTTCGATCCCTGGTCTGGGAAGATCCCCCATGCCACAGAGCAACTGAGCCCGTGCGCCACAACTACTGAAGCCCGTGCTCTAGAGCCCACGAGCCACAACTACCGAGCCCGCGTGCCACAACTACTGAAGCCCATGTGCCTAGAGCCCATGCTCCACAACAAGAGAAGCCACCGCAAATGAGAAGCCCACGCACCGCAACCAAGAGCAGCTCCCACTCACCGCAACTTGAGAAAGCCTGCGCACAGCAACGAAAATCAAACGCAGCCAAAAATAAATAAATAAAAATCAATCAGTAAATAAATATTAAAAAAAAAAAAGTGCCATTAAGTCTTCAAAGGGGGCATTAGGTTGGCCTGCCAATAAAAGAATAACTTCTCCTAAAGTTAGCAGAACTGCACTCACTGGGTAGCTTCTCTTTCTTTACATGGCTTTTCTGTAGGAAGGCTTACCATGCAGATCAACAATTTAAATGCTTCCCGCCTAAGTAAGCAAGTCCTGACCTGAGGCTCTCTGCCGCCACTTAACCCTTCCGGTCCACCCTGACACTGTCCGAGGTACTGCCCAGCCCACCGGCTCTCTGAGATCCAGTCCTGCAGAAGGGATGAGCCTTAACACCCTTCCACTTAACACATGACTTAACACCCAAGTGGTGGTGGGGGGGGGGGGTGCCGGGAACCTGACGCAAATGGGACCAATCAAATGGGAGAGATCCTGGGAATGTGGAATTGAGACAGAATCCAGTGAGTCAGCGTTACTGGACCCAAGAGGTCACGTATGTGGCATGGAAAGCCTGCTGGAGCTCTCTTTCAGGGAAGGGGAAAATGCGGCCCCTCTGCAATCCCTCAGAGAGATCCAGAAAGTCACCTCCATTCACGATTCTGGATCCTCAGGAGGAATTGGAGATCCTTCCAATAAATTCCCTTCCTTTCTTCTTAAGCCAGCTGGAATGGGTTTCTGGGCCCTCCCTCTACCCTGGCTTGAGGGTAGGGATTTTTTTGAATAGACTTTGGTTTTTTTAGAGCAGTTTTGAGTTCACAAAAAAATGGAACAGAAGATACAGAGATTTCCCACACACCCTCTGCCGCCACCCCGCCACCCCACACACACACAGCCTCCTCCATTATCAGCAGAGTGCATCACCAGAGGGGTACATTTGTTATAATCAGTGACATGTCATTACCACCAAAAGTCCATAGTTTACATCAGGGTTCACTCTTTTTTTTTTTTTAAGTTTATTTATTTTACTTTGGCCGCACGGCACGTGGGACCTTAGTTCCCCAACCGGGAATCAAACCCGCGCCCCCTGCATTGGAAGCGTGGAGTCTTAACCACTGGACCGCAGGGAAGTCCCCCATCAGGGTTCTCTCTTGGTGATGTACATTCTATGGGTTTGGACAAAGGTAAAATAACATGTATCCACCATCAGAGTATCATGCAAAATAGTTTTACCTGAGGGCAGGGATTTTTGTCTGTTTTATCTCTGCTACATCCCAACAACTAGAATAGTAGGTATTCAATAAATATTTGTTGAATGAATGAATATGTAAAATGAAGTTGACCTCTGCTACGAGTCTATGATTCTTTTAGAGCAATGGTTCTCCAAATGTGGTCCTAGACCACTGCATCAGCATCACCTGGGAACTTGTTAGATATACAAATTCTCAGGCCCCATCCCAGACCTACCTAATCAGGAACTGTGTATAATAAGCTTCAGGTGATTCTGATGCGTGTACAGTTTGAACACCACTGGGTCTGAGCATTTACAACTCTATATACCCAACAGGGCATGTAGTGGTCACACAGTAATATTTATTGAATGTAGAGACCTTAAAGGTCTGCAGACAGGCCTGAGACTGTGCATGAACTGACCAGGATGCCGGTTTTGCCTGCTAAAGATAACAGGAACATGTTAAACTTCAGTCCCTTACTACTAGGAATGCTATGGAACTCCTCAAAAGCTGAATCAAGAGTGGTGGACAAGGAGTTTCCAAGGACTAGAGAGTGAGAGCAGG